>NC_090442.1:500009412-500312442 GCF_031143425.1 Pleurodeles waltl | reverse complement strand
ACAAACTAGAAGTGTAATTCACTTTAGAGTTTTACTATCTACTGCAAACAATGTGGTATAGACTAAACTCACTCTATAGAGTGAATACTGTTTATATTACCAACTTTTTATCTCTTATCAACTTCATTTGTCATAGTAGGTTTGGTGACTGTTGGGGGTTCGATACAGATAAAAGCTGTCCATAGTAGCTTATTTGTTTTGGAACAGTCATTCAGGCCCATATTTATACTTTTTGACGCAAACCAGCGCCGGCGCTGGTTTGCGTCAAAAAGTTTACCGCCAGCTAATGCTATTCCTACGCACCATGCGAGCGCCTTATTTGAGGAATGACGTTAGCCGGTGCTGCGGACTGGTCAGAGTAAAAACAAATGACTCAAGCCAGACAGCGCCGGCGTAGGGGAAAATGGGGGTTGTGCGTCAAAAAAGGGTGCAAGTCAGGTTTGAGGCAAAAATCATGCCCCAAACCAGACTTGCGCCATTTTTTGACGCACAACCCCCATTGAAATGACTCCTGTCTTAGCAAAGACAGGAGTCATGCTCCCTTGCTCAATGGCCATGCCCAGGGGACTTCTGTCACCTGGGCATGGTCATTGGGCACAGTGGCATGTAGAGGGGCCCAAATTATGCCACTTTTAAAAAAAATACTTACCTCAACCTACCTGTACTTACCTGGGATGGGTCCCCCATCCATGGGTGTCCTCCAGGGGTGTGCTAGGGTGGCAGGGGGTGTCCCTGGGGGCAGGGAAGGGCACCTCTGGAGTCCTTCCATTGTCAGAGACCATGGAAGTGAGCCCACAGGTCCCTTAATGCCTGCCCTCACCCAGGGGTTAAAAAACGGCGCACATCAGGCTGTGTGCCGTTTATTGAGGCCCGCCCCCTCCTGTGCGTCAAAATGACGCAGGAGTATAAATAAGATGCACAGGCCTTAAAGTCATTTTTTGGGCGGGAACGCCTACCTTGCATGTCAGTAACGCAAGGCGGTTTCCCGCATCCAAAAAATGACGCATAGGAGGGATTTTGACATCTGTGGACTCGGGCGTCAAAGTTTAAATATAGTGCATGGTTCGCGCCGAATGTGCGTAAAACTTTTTTGGCGCACATTTGGCGCAAACAGAGTATAAATATGCCCCTCATGTATATTGAGGAAATTAGCATTCTCTGCACAGTTGTAGAAAGAATGAAAACTGTAAACAATGAAGGTTTCCCACATATCTGTTGTTGAATGTTAATCTGAAGTACGCTACTCGTGAAGTATGTGGTATATGGCCTATGTGGCAGATAACCCATGCTTTCCACTCCAGAGGGAGTTGTTTCTGTGATAGCATTAATGATGCCTCGTATTCTTCCAAGCTATTTTGTACATATTTAAGAGGTCTAATGTATAACAGTTTATAGAGCAATGTATACAAACAATTATCTTCAATAATATCACTTGAAGTGTCATCAGTGATGTTATGAATGATGTCATAAAACATGGCATGAGTGATGAAATATGTGAGGTCATAAGCATTGCATGGTGGGGGTGCGTTAGAGTCAGGGCCACTGGAATTATGTGATTGTGCAGCTGCTACGTTGTTCGCACAATTGTAAATTTGCTGCACTTGCAACATAATCCATCATCTGCTGGTTAATATGCAGATTTTAAAACAATGTTTCTAGCTCACTGGATCAAAGGTTACTACAAGTGCAGCGACATGTGTTAACACTCCATGGAAAGCCCTTTGCAAATGTTAACTGGGTGTTATGCTCATACTTATGAGGTGCTACCAATGTCCAGACAGTGTTAATAAGTGTAAAATGACAACATAATGAAATAATACTATCACAAAGTATGCTATATTACATTGCATAGCTTGTGTTTTCTCCAGAATAATTTACTCAACACTTCCACATAATTTGACCCTCCCATGCTGCATATTTCCAGTGGTCCGGGTCATAGCTAGCACTGCTAACTATAACTGATGAATGCCTGTGTTTTGTTTAGTTCAAAACATTAATGTTAGCACTGACATATTCACCTAACTATAATGTTCCTTTGACTTTTGATTTTTTCAGTGAATTTCTAAGGTTTACCTTTTAACCCACCAGACAATAACATTACATTAACCTTTGTTTTTCTTGTAAATACACTCTCACACACACAAACACACACACACTTACTTACACACACCCCGTCACCCACCACACCCAAGGTATCTCATTCTTGGAAAGGTTTGGGTTGGTCCATCGAGTTGGAAATGAGAAGAGGACGGGGTCCCTAATCACATTTCCCCATTAATTTTTCCATGTAGGTGAACTGCATTCTACCAAATTTGACAAAGAGCTAGGTCTTGGTTCAGAAAGTTTGTTTATGTGATTTAGAATAACTCCATTCAGTAGTTTTTGTGAAATTAAGTTTTAAAAAGTATATAGAGCTGACAGACCTCTATCTAATTTGCTGGCACCACTTCAAGAAAGGTGTGGCACAGCCATCTTAGGACTGTGAGACTCAGTCTTCAGTCCTAAATAAAATTAAAATAATCTAGGGTTACAGGGTAGAGGGACCCCTGCCCCTCTAGGACTGGCTGGAGGGTGTTAGACTTTGGATTGTTGGTTGACTAGGGTGCAACTCTTAGTCAAACAGCAACCACAATCCTAGTCAAGGTGACAGGCAAACCATAAATTAATCTTTGCCCAACCTCTGGTAGCTTGGCACAGAGCAGGCAGGCTCAACTTAGAGGCAGTGTGTAAAGTATTTGTAAAATAGTGAAAACACCATTCAAAATGAATCCACACCAATTTAGAAAGATAGAGTAAGATTTTATGAATAGAACAAGTCCCAAACAACAAAAATCCAAAAGGTAGATCTTGAGGTATGAATTTTTAAAGATTAAACTGTAAAATAGTGCTTCGAAGCAATAAGCTCCAATCAGGCTAACAACAATGGAGTGCAGCCAGCTAGATGGACTCATTTAATCCAATTGAAGAAAAGTGCCTTAATCCTGGTTGCAGAGCACTGCATCTGAGCCAAACCCCGCAGTAGACGTGTTGTGTCCAAATTCTCCACACAACAGTGGTAAATCCTTGGTTCTGAGCTGCGGGAGAGTTAGGGTGCAACTACCTGTTGCATCGACTTTGAGGATCCAGGCACCAGGGCTTGCAATGTGAAGACCAGGGTGGAGGGTTGCGCATGGGTTGTGCAATCAAGATGATCTTTTCATTCCAATGAGCTCAGAGGCTGCAATGTGGACTTTCAGAGTTAGCATTAAGGCTGCTATTGAAGGGGATGCTAGGACTTTGCACCAGGAAAAGCATCACAATGGTGGTTCCGAAGGCAATGCACCAGTTCTTTTCCAAGCAACAGTGGCGATGCGGCAAATCTGCTCCTGCATCAGAGGATGCATTGGTTCCTCTTAAACAAATAACTTAGGCTCACTTCCAAGGGTCCAGGACTGGGGTGGCCCCACTTGGCAGAGTAGACTCACAGATGGCAGAGTCCAGGTGCAGGAGTACGGTGGTTGGAAGTCTTTTACATCACTGATACTTCAGATCAGGAGGCCAGCCAGCTAGTCTTTGTCACTCTGGGTTTGGCTGATGCAAACCCAATCCTTCTCACCCAGGCAGGGTAACAACAGGCAGAAGAGCAGCTCACCAAGGCGGGAGTCCTGCAAAGCTGCAGTCCAGCAGAGTGGTAGTACTTCAGCAGCACAGCAGCCCTTCTGCTTGGCAGAGTTGTCAGAGGTCCAGAAGTGTACTCTGTTGTGGTGTCAGAGGTTGAGCACTTATACCCAGTTGGGTCTTTGAAGTGGGTAGACTTCAAAGACAGGCCTTTGAAGTGCCCAGATGTCCTACCTTCCCGCCCTGGCTCCATATTCACTAGAGAGGGTCATGCAGCTCTTTGTGTGGGGACAAGACAAAGTCTATTCAGATGTAAAGGAAGATTTGGCCAGCTCCTCTCTCCCATCCTGCCAGGATGGCCCATGAAGGCCTTATAAGTCACACCATACCTCCCATCTTGTGAGGCTGCCCAGGGGAATACTCAAAGCCCAGATCTTACCCACCTCAGGCGAGTGATCAGAGAGAGGCAGCAGGCACAAAACGGCTAAAGTGAGAGAATGCCAACTTTCAAAAAGTCCCAAGATGTTTGTTTCTGGTCCAGGGAGGACTAGGCCTGGCAGTTTGGGCCGGCCTTTTGTAACCACACAAATTAAAAGAAAAAAAAAAACAGCGCGATAGCATTATGTACAATGCAGCGCAATCGTGCTGGATTGAAAACCTAAAAAAACGAGCGTGATCGCGCTATGGAAACCCCAGCACGATCACACTGCATGGAAAATAAACAGATAAAGTAGTCCAGAAACTACGCTGAAAACATCGTGCCTCGTATGTTTTCAGTAGTTTACTGGTGCTGTGTTGGTGGGCTAAACACCGGAAAAGGCATGACGTATGCATGCCTTTCACAAATGAAAGCAAGCGATTTTAAAAGGCAAGCCCACAAACCAATAAAAGTGACTGACATTACATGGGTGTAGTTGGAAGCCCAAAGAGGCATTACTACAGGGGACGGAGCACTTGGCGCTCGCCCCTAAAAAGGAAAGTTCTGGCATGGCAAAATAGTTATTTTGCCAGTTCATCATGGCAGTGTAAAACTGAACACAGTTAAGACATGGTTAAAGGGCTACTTTTGTGGGTGGCAGATTCAGTGGTGCGGGCCCACAAGTAGCATTTAATTTACAGACCCTGATTAGGGACTTATAAGTGAACTAAATATGCCAATTGGGGATATGCCAAACAGCACAAGTACCTTAGCACTAGTTAGCATTGGTAAAGTACACAGAGTCCTAAAGCCAACAAAAACAAGTTCAGAAAAGTGGAGGAGGTAGGCAAACAATTGGGCGGAAGACCCAGGTGGGCACAAGTGGCCAAAAATGTAAATTTAGCTTTTATCAGTGCTGCACATCTACAGAGGATCTGCAACTCCAACAAAAAAAAATTGGTTTCTCACTACTTATAAAAAGCAAAAATCCTGGGGTTTCCAGAGGGTGCAGGCAGCTAAATTTTTTAGTTAGGTGGTGCACTGCCCCCCTATCAGAGACTGTGAGGCCCCATGGGCCCTAGGGCTGAATAGTTTTGATATTGAGAGGGGCTTGTGGCCCCCCTCCTCAGGCATCTGAGAGGCCCTTTCGACCCATCTCCTGGTGCTGTATTTAAAATAAAGGGGATGGAGGGATGCAGCCATAGAACCCAATTCTCTCCCTGAGCCACAGTATGGGCCCCAGGGACCTGATCCTCCAGGGCCACTTGGTAATTGGGGAGGAAGGCATTGAGCCCCATCCCCAAGCTGTTGACTGGGTTCCAAGCAGCCATCCCCAGGGCCTGGTCAAGCAGTGTCCCAGGGACATTGCGGTTCTCTGTCTGGGAGAGTGTGGGCATACCCTGCCTGCACTCTCCTGGGCTAGGAAGACAACTCTGCTCCTGCCCTGTTGGAAGCAGAGAAAAAAGGGGCTCCCACCAGAACCCACAATGTACTGGCTGGGCAGCTGGCTGGGGTCTGCAACATTTGGGGCCCCAAGCAGCCTCTAAATATGGACATTTTGTGGGTGCCCCAGGTGATATGGAGCGCCCATCAATAATGTAAGTCCCCTGCTACTGCTAGTGGAGCAGGAAGGTTCTGCAGAGGTCCTAAGCCCCCTTCTCCATGACCCCCAACAAGTAGCATATTGTACCTGCCCAAGTGGGCACTGGGGCAACCAATGCTGATAAAACAAGGTCAGCTCCCATCAACACCCATCATGTATGTCGGCTGGAGAGCAGGCAGAGGCCACAGAGGTCTTGGGGCTCTCCTGTGGCCCCCCCAACTTTACAAAATAGGTGTGGGTGGCCCGGGTGGTCACTGGGGCACCAGAAATATGTGCAAGAAGGCATACAATGAATAATAAATTAGCAGTAGGGCAGCAGGAGCCGCTCGTTTAATATTCACTGTTCCAGGTAAGGAACACCATATAATGTTTTGCCAGTGCTTTCTACTTAAAGGTTTTGAAGACTGGTGCTGCCTTTAGAAGGGCAGTGGCTCTTCAGTTGGAGTGGAGATGGTTGCACTTTGTAGTTTGAAAAATGTTTTAAAATCCCAAAACATGTTGATGTTTATTTAAAAGGGCTTTATTAAAAACATTTGGTTACAATCACTATTATTAGGCATTGCTGAATTAATGAAATATACATTTGATTATGGTTATTAGTGTTTTTTTGACAAAACCATAAAAATTCACTGGAAAAAACAAAGATTGAAGTGACATTGATAATTAGGTATTTAAAATAACTTTGAAAATAAACTGAAAAAACAAGGTTAAATGGATGTTACAGGTAGGTAAAAATGTGAGTTAAAACATAGTTTTTAAACAAACAAAACCATTGAAATTCACCAGTTATAGTTATATCATATAACTAACTCCTGCCGGGAATTTCCAATAGCTCACACCCTTGCCATGCATTGCTAAGTACCTCCCACATTACATAATTTAAAAGATTTACACTGAACCAATCAACGTTCTGAATAAAGTTCTGGTTTCAGGCCAAGTTTCATTAATTTGTTTCAATGGATTTTACATCTACATATATAGTACAGACTCAGTGACAGTAACTTTGTAGTTATGAGTCAACTTCACTTTCCAGTTTTTTATTTTGATTTTTTCTTCTTAGCTACATAAACTGCTGAATGGATTTACATTAACTTTGGCATGAAAGTAGATCTTTACTCAGAAAACGTTTTTGAGGTGGTGTAAAATCAGTGTGTTTTTCTTTTAATGTTGCGTATGAAAAAGGTTTTGGTGGAGTTAAACATTTTTAAATAGCTGTCTGATTGATGTTTTGAACTATTTTGTGGGGCATCTTGGAATTTGCAAATTCTGTGTGACTTGTGATTTTTGCTGTTGTAGAAAAAAATACAAAGAGAAGCACCAGCATCATGACCAGTCTTTTACCACAAAAGGTGGAGTGGTAGACAACATTCCCTCTATTTCTTTCCTCTGTGTTCAGCAATGCAAGATCTCTGTGCACCGTGGTCAAGCCTATGTGCACCAAGAAACTGAATATTCTTGTGAGCACTGAGCTCAGCAATATGAATCTGTGGCAAATACCACTCAAAATTCTACAACAAGAATGAAAACCAGGGCCTTTTACAAATATAGATCTATTTAATAAGGTCTTGAGATAGTTTTTTAGTGTAGTTAAAAAAGCCATCATGACATGAATGGTTTACTCTTGTGGCACCTACACCTCAAGTTTACAAAAAGGACAGCACTCAGAAGGTTGTACCATTATAAGATTTTATGGATAGCAGGGCTGATCCAAATACTCAGGAAAATGAGACAGCAATTATTTACTTGGAACTGGGATCCTGGCTGGACCCAGTGAAATATGCTGAAATCTTTCCCAGTGAAACTTGCTTACACTGGTAAACATTGAGCAGCGCCCGTAGGTTGTCAGTTTTTCTTGTTCGAGCAGGATCTTGCAGGCGATGAAGGGACATTCTTATTTACAATTCCAGCTAAGCCAATAACAAAAGCCTAATTTAAAGGGCTATCAGCCCTCCTTTTGTTGAAGAAGAATCCTGGCTGAGAGCCACCTGAAACCTAATACCTAGATGCAAATACAATGAAGGGGAAACAAAGGCACCAATCTTCTTACTTTACAATTCATGTACTTAAGAGAAACATTTGAGGCAGGTTTTTGACTTTGTTCACCCCTAGTATGTAAGCTATATGCATGTACTTTAGAAGGATGACGTATGTTAAGAATGTATTGCATGTACTGTTAGAAGGTATACAATGTATGTTAAGAATGCATGGCTGAGAGAACCAAGAAGTCAGAATTTAAAATGTAACTCAGTGCTTGGAGTTGTCTGTAGGTATAAAACTATATCACTGCTCAAAGGAACCCTTTTTAGCAGCCTTATATGAAAAGTTGAGAATGCAGCCTTTGTGAACAATTAAGCTCTACAGATTTACTGTCATGTTTCATTTTGTTTCCAATTTCTTTGCAGCAGAGTTTTAAAAAGGAAAATGTATAAGTTGACAGCAAGAATATGGTTTTCATGACTCAGTTCCTTTTGACTGCACCCACTTACTGTTGACAATAACGTTTTTCTACTTCCAGCATTGAATGTCACACATCAGTTAGGCCTTTGGAGTAGTTTAATAGTGCATTTGCAAAAAAGTGCATAAAGTTCTAAGATCAGCAGGTACAGGATAATAGGCTAACAGAGCCATTCATTCCCATTATTCCGTTAGTTCTACCAGCACTATAAGTAAAGAGTATGACTTGGAAAGGGTTGTACTCTTATTTGTGTTTCTGCCTGGCTTTCAATTTCCATACATTTTAAAAACATGATTTATCACATCAGCAGCTTCTGTGATCTGTGCTGTTGCTTTGCGCTTTTTTCATGCACTGGCCCATGGCCCCAGAATTTAGCACTCTAGCAGAAGAAGCACCTGGGAAAAGTGGTGGGCGTGCCAAGAAATTAACAGAGTCAAGCCAAGAGTTGCCTCTGGCTTTTACAGACCATGTATCAGCCTTGAACATATTTGGAATGTAAATCATTCACACACATCATGCTAGAATATGCTAAACTTGCCTTCAAAATTCAAGAAAGTGTAATTCTTGAACATAACATGAAGAAGCATTTTGCTTAAGTACATCAGTTTTTTGGAAAGTATTTATTAGAAGTGAGTGTTTCGAAACGTGACCTGATAAACAGTATGTCAAATAACCGTACTGGGGATGGAATGCAGGATACTTCCACAACAATAGATAAATGCTAAGGACAATGCATTCTTTCCTGCTTTGTGCCTGCCCTAAAATGGCGCTGCTGGATCATGTTTTTAATAGTTTGAACTAGGCCTAATGGCTTTGGAGTGCTTTAAATGAGCACATATTAAATTACACAAAGATGCATTCACTGATCATAGGCACTGGGAGATTAAGGGCCAGATGTACGAAAGTTGGGAATTGCGACTTGCAATTTGCGAATCGGAGCGACTCGCAAATTGCAAGTCGCAATTCCCAATGCAGTACGGTGTCTCAGACACCGACTGCAACTCGCTATGGGGTCGCAATGACCCACCTCATGAGTATTCATAAGGGGGGGTCGCAAATTGCGGCCCCATAGCGAGTATGGGCACTCGCTAACATGGAGGCCTGCTGACGTCAGCAGACCTCCATGTTCGCGACCTGCTTTTAAATAAAACAGTTTTTTTTTTTTTAAGTGTAGCCCGTTTTCCTGACAGGAAAACGAGCTGCACTGCAAAAAAAACGAAACCTTTTGTTTCGGTATTTTTTCAGGGCAGGGAGTGGTCCCTTGGACCACTCCCTGCCCTGAAAAAATATTTTGGGGTCCAGTCACAAACTGGAAGGGGTCCCATGGGGACCCCTTCCAATTTGCGAGTGGGTTACCATCCACTTGAAGTGGATGGTAACTGCGATGCCATTTGCGACCGCGTACGCGGTCTCAAATGGTATTGCATCCCACAGCGACTCACAAATAGGAAGGGAACACCCCTTCCTATATGCGAGTCGGAAATGCATATTGCGAGTCGGTAATGACTCGCAATATGCATTTCTGCATGCCAAACCCACGTTTGTGACTCGCAAACGGCGATTTTCGCCGTTTGCGACTCGCAAACGGGTTGCTACATCTGGCCCTAAGTGATTTCCCAGAGTGACGGGATGTTAAAATTGCACAGCTCGGCAACATTTCGCTCAAATGTTTTATGGGGGTTAACGCTGTCTCTCTAACCCATGAGTCTCACTGGGAGTACAGGGAGGTTGTAAAAGGAGATTGTTGCAAGCTGGATGTAGAGGCAGAAAGAATGTCAGGAAACACGAAGATGGTCAGTGTTTCTTCATTTATTGAAGTTAAAAGAAGATTCAACAGAGCTAAGCATCCCAGCGTCCGCACCTCCTTCCAACTGTCTCTATCTCCTCCCCAACATTCTCCTAGAATCCTCCCACAGGTTCTAACCAGCTAACATTCTAAAGGAGCCACAGATACAACACCTCTCCCTCCCATTATGCACAACAAAGTAGAAACACATGCATTTTAGAATAATTAATTTGGAAAATACAAATGTAAATACAACAAAAATAAAACACAAGAGAAATAAACAGGAAATTCCTTCAAATCAATTTATAGTCCTTAAGATGTGAAGGTGTCTTGACACTTCTGTTCGATCTTCTCAACACTGAATGCTTCACAGAATTATCAGATCCTTTGTTCGATCTTCCTAAAACTGTATTTTTTGTAAGATCATCAGTTCCTTAATTTTGTACATCATCTTTATTCAGACCAATAGCATCACCACCATACTTGACAACCCTATTTAAGTTCCATATCCTGTTATCATCCGTTTTTATAGCATTGGTGAAGAGTTTCACTACCTTCATGGGGAGTGATAATTTCCTCCCACCCCCTTTTACGAGGGGTTTCTTAATCATAACCCAATCACCAACCTTAATCTCTGTCTTCTTCACAAAGTTAGCTCTATTAAAGCTCAGTTTACTCTTTAGTATCCTTTCTCGTTCCTTATATCTCCAATTTTCATCCACCACCACTCTTCCTCTACTATCCAAGAGATCATTCACCCATTTTGGTTCCAAAATCGTAATCCCACGCCTGCCTCGGAAAAGAGCAAACGGCGTTTGACCAGTAGTAGAATGTGGGGTATGCCTATACACACTTAATTTTTTCAATACCTCTTGCCTCCAATTCAAATGACTCTACTTAGCAATAGAGATTGAACCTTTCCACCATACCATTGCATTCGAGATGATACAACGTGCAAAGTTTATGTTTAATCTCACATCCCCTCAAAAAATCATTCATTTCCTTGGAAACCAATTGCACTCTGTTATCAGTGAGAAGAGTAGAGGGAATGCCTTCCCTAGTTATCAAATCTTTCAAGAACTCTATAACCTTCCAAGTCTCGATGCTCTTAGTAAAACACAACTCTGGCCATCTGGAAAACATGTCCACAACCACAATTATGTACTCCACCGTATTCTTGCCATGAATGGGTCCCAAAATGTCCAAAGCAATGTCTTCCCATGGCCCCTTTGGTTTATCTGTAATCACCACAGGTTGTACCCTGGGTTTCATAGCTTTTTCACTAATAGCACACTGTACACAATCTCTCAGCACATGCTCAACATGGGTATCCATGCCAGGCCACTAGTAAGAGGAACATAACCTTTCTTTAGTTTTTGAAATGCCCATATGAATGCTATGCACCTGGTTTATTAAGTGGTTCCTTATATTGGAGGGAGGGACTAATCTTGTACCACTTAGAAGCAGATCGCGATCCACCGCTAGTTCATTTCTCACATTCCAGAAACCACTACTCTCCACACTTCCTTGATGTTTATTCTTCCAGCCACCTCGGAATAATTTAATGACTTCAGTCAAAACATTGTCAGACAAAGTTTCTTCACGCCACTTCATCTCTGAGATTATTTCAAAATCCACCTCACACACATGCTCAAAACACTCCAAATCAACACCTAAACAATCATCCTCCTGAACATTAGAATTTGGTGATACAAGTCTAGACAAAACATCAGCTGATACATTGCCTGAACCAGGAACATATGTCACAACAAAATCATACTCTTGCAAACCAACAATCCATTTAGTGATCCTACCTGACACCGCTTCAATTCCTTTTGAACAGAAAACTTCACACAAAGGTTTGTGGTCAGTTCTTACAATAAATGAACCTCCCCACAAAAACTTCTTCAACTTCCTAATGGCCCAGAATACAGCAAGAGCCTCCCTTTCAATGACAGAGTACCTAGTTTCAGCACCCTTCAAACTTCTGGATATAAATGCAATAGTGTTTTCATGAGCAAAACCTCCTTGTTGTAACACTGCCACCAAACCCTTGCCACTGGCATCAGTAGTCAAAATGGATTGTAAGTTTGGATTAAAGTTTTTCAACACAGGAGCTCTTGAAAGAGTTTCTTTCATGCGAATGAATTCCCTCTCACATTCTTCATTCCACAGAAGTTCCACCCCTTTCTTCAATAAGCACCTCATATTAAAGCACGAATTGGCAAAGTCTCTGACAAATTTGCTATAATATTCAGCCATGCCTAGGAATCGCATTAATTCTTCTTTTGACGTAGGAGAAGATAAACCTCGAATGGTATCAACCAGCTCTTTCTTTGGCATTAGACCATCACCAGTAATGGTGTGACCTAAATATTCAATAGTGCCAACAGCACACTTGCATTTTTCCGCTTTGATGGTCAAGCCGTATTCAGAAAGTTTCTCTAGAACTTCTCTGAGCCTCATCTCGTGTTCAACAGAATTTTTACCATAAACCAACATATCATCCTGGTAAATGCACACACCACATATTCCTTTCAAAATTTGTTCCATTATTCTCTGGAAGACTGAGGCACCTGAAATCAACCCAAATGGTAGCCAAATAAATCTAAAGGTACCAAACGGGGTTATGAAAGCTGTTAAATTTCTACAGGATTTATCTAATTTTATTTGGCGATAAGCCAAAGCCAGATCAATGGTAGAAAACACCTTAGCTCCAGAGACCATGGATAGCAATTTAGAGATATTCGTCAGGGGATATTTGTCAACCACAATACACTTGTTGAGCCTACGAAGATCAACACATAGGGGGTCATTCTGACCCCGGCCGGCGGCGGAAGCCGCCGGCCTGGCTGGGACCGCCAGAATACTGCTGCGCGGTCAAAAGACCGCTGCGGGCATTCTGGGTTTCCCGCTGGGCTGGCGGGCGACCGCCAGAAGGCCGCCCGCCAGCGCAGCGGGAAACACCCTTCCATGAGGATGCCGGCTCCGAATGGAGCCGGCGGAGTGGAAGGGGTGCGACGGGTGCAGTTGCACCCGTTGCGATTTTCAGTGTCTGCCTGGCAGACACTGAAAATCTTTGTGGGGCCCTGTTACGGGGGCCAATGGCATGGGCACTGCAGGGGCCCCCAGGGGCCCCACGACACCCCATACCGCCATTCTGTTCCTGGCGGCCAAAACCGCCTGGAACAGGATGGCGGTATGGGGGTCGGAATCCCCATGGAGGATTCCCCAGGGCAGCGGGAAATCGGCAGTACACCGCCGGTTTTCCGTTTCTGACCGCGGCTGTACCGCCGCGGTCAGAATGCCCATGGGAGCACCGCCAGCCTGTTGGCGGTGCTCCCGCGGTCGTTGACCCTGACGGATTTTACCGCCAGGGTCAGAATGACCCCCATAGTCTTATATTTCCATTAGCCTTCTTAGCAGTAACAATTGGAGCTAACCACTCTGTTTCTTCCTCTTCCTCAATCACCCCCTGATCCATCAATTTCTCCAATTCAGCTTGGAGTTCACTTCTCACTGCACAGAGAACACTGCAAAACTTACTGCAAAAAGGAACAGACCCAGGAACTAACTTAATCTTATGTGAATATCCTTTCATACATCCAATCTTATCACTGAAAATGTTACTAAAATATTGACGAAGAGACATCAACAAATCTGAGGTTGTACTTGCATTCTAAACTTCATCAACGCACATCTGTTCTTTTAGAACTATAGTGGGAGAACTGTTAGGGTCCAGCATGACTTTAAGATCCTTCTGATGCCACCAGCTTATTATACTGTCACCCTTTTTTGACACAGAAACTTTCCCTGAGGTATAACTTTGGTTATATTCAATCAACCCCAGAAAGTATCCATGTAACTCAATAGGTTCCCCACCATATGCACACGGTCTGATATCAGGTTTCAATAAGTTGACTTTCCCTCTGAATTGCTCCTGATAACACTGATTAGAAACAATAGTGATTTTGGCACCAGAATCAAAAAGCACCTTAGTTTTTTTTCCTTCCACCATAATGTAATCCAAAGGGGAACTAAGATTATTGTCAGACACTTGTAGAACTATCTGACCACACTGAAACTCACCAGCGTCCTCATTGTTAATCGAGTGACTATCAATGGAATTCACAGTTTCCTTAGCCTTATGTAGATTACACACTGACAAGAAATGGCCCTTAAATATCCAGACAGTGTAATAATGAAGCAGTTCTTCTTTCTGTACTCAACGAGGTTCCACAAACTCTGGCGTACCTTTCAAAAACCTTCTTCCATTTCCCCCACTTGATAGGGGGTTCACCAGGAGTGGAAAGAAAGAAAGGAGGAACAGCTACGTTTTGCATTTTCGAATTTTGGAAAGAATAATACTTACTACTAAGAGGAACAAAGTACAATAATGATGAAAATAAAAAGAGAAAACAGAGGAAACTTGAACAAAAATACTACATATGACACAGATTACAGCAACATCAGAAAGTGAGTCTGTTATACCTGGTAGACCAAAAATGGCATGGAAAATGACAATGTGCCAAAAAACAGCAGTCCAAAATGAGAAGAGTCAGGTCCCACGAAGAAATTAATCTTTACAGTACGGTGACATTGCTGACAGGAAAAAACCTTACCAGAATATGACCGTGCGCATAAATGTAGAAGCACACAGATACATTGGAAATAAGTGCATGCCTATCGCAATAAAATCTACAGCGACAGGCTGAAATAAGCGGAAGAGTTCAGTCCCACGATGTTGTCATTGAGAATCTTTATCAGAATATGACAGCGCGCATAAAAGCGGAAGCGCGCAGACACGATGGATAATCTTGCCGTTATCCGCAAGCACGACTACAACGTGGCTATAACCAGAAGCGCACAGTCATGCTAGATGCTCGTGCTGTTTCCAGGGAGCACGAGGAGTCTGTAGGCAAGAAGCGTTGCCAGGGAAAGAGGACGCACGCTCATGCTGTTGCGAGGTAACACGAGACGGCTGCAGCCTCGCAGGGTTGCCAGGAGACACAGGATGCTTATTCCAAAGCGGCCGCTCGAGAGGAAGCCACAGCACCACGTTGCTAGGATACCGCTACAGGTGTGGCAAAGAAGGCCATTTTGCTAATCCATTGTGCTTTGCACACGTGGGTTTGTATCCCACCCTCGTCACCAGTGTTGTAAGCTGGATGTAGTGGCAGAAAGAATGTCTGGAAACACAAAGATGGTCTGGGTTCTCTTCATTTATTGAAGTTAAAAGAATGTTCAAATGAGCTAAGCATCCCAGCCTCCCCACCTCCTTCCAACTGTCTCTATCTTCTCCCCAACATTCTCCTAGAATCCTCCCACAGGTTCTAACCAGCTAACATTCTAAAGGAGCCACAGATACAACACCGATTGAATTAGCAATTCATAATCCTAAAGCCCCTGGCCTTATTGTTCTGGATGTCCTAAAATGACAGAGCGATCACAGCGGCATCAGAATGAGTTGGTAGGTATTATGAAGGCCTTTCCGAAGTTTTGTAGCAGCCCAATGCAAAATGACAAAGTTAATGCTCTTAAGGATCCGAACCCGTTTAGCTGGTTTCGAAGACGGGAGCTGCGACCATAACGCTAAACACCCTCCCCACAAATCTGGCAAGCCCCTGACCCAAACAGACCTAGCATCAGGTGTAAAACACACAATCTCTATAATTGTTTAATCCCATTTGCCCGTGCCAAAACAGCTGCACCTTCTGATTGGCATTGTGAAAGTGCTCCACTGCTTCTGGTATTTCACCAACAAAATGAAATTTTTTGAGGCCTCTCATGAGTTAAATTCATGTATGCGGCTGTCGAGTGGTCACTTAGGGCCATATGTACTAAAGCAATTACATAGAGACACAGACTGGGTAAAACCCTTTGGTGCATTTGGCCCTTTGTGATGTACGCGCGTGGGAGAACGTGTTTGCACTAGAGAAAGGCTGTGCGCGTGCACGTTGGAAGGAACCATGGTAGTACATAGTTTCTATTAGGCAGCGAAAAAGTGCTCAGAAAATGAGAAAAACAAACCTTGTTACCCTCCCTATCACCAGCACAGTCAATCCTGCCTCCATGCGAGCACCCAAAAGCTATGACCGTATGCCCCATCCAAGTGGCTGGATTTGAAGATGGACTACATGATTTGAGGATATGATATACTACGCAGGATTCTCGGATTTTAGAATTTGAGGCTGTACCTCCTGGCCAGGAGCTTTGCTTCCCTCTCTATTGATGCAACAAAGCACCTGTTTGGCTGTGCTCTTTACTGTATCAGTGGCTTGCGCTCAACTATTCACCTGTGTTCCTGGCTCTCCACTTGGGATTATGCTAAAGCTAGATGTCAAGAAAATCTTCCTGGAAGTCTTCTGTTTGCAGCACTTCTTGAAATTCCTTCTGCAGCATCATCTCACAGAATTTCCATGTATTGATGGAATTATTCAACTTCTCCTAGAGTTGTCTATAGAGGCCTTAGTTTACATATCGCTGAGGAGAGTTAGATCTCCCAGTCCCAGGCAAAGTATTAGAAAAATACATCAACCAACACTCTCCTTACATCTTGAATGGAACCTCCTACACAATAACGCCTAGTATGAATTTTGCAGCAACAACAGCATTGAGACAGCCATTATCACACCTATCAAAGATATCCAAGCCCTCCTTGTCTGAGGAGAAACTGTGGCTCTGATTCTCCTAGACCTCTTGACAGCCTTTGATACAGTTTCCCACCACACACTCATTACAATGCTGCAACACATAGGCATCCAACGAGCTGCCCTCAGATGGATCGCCTCTTTCCTCACAGGAAGAATGTAAAAAGTCCACCTTCCCCCTTCAGTTCTGAACAGAAGGAAAGCATCTGTGGAGTACCCCAAGAATCCTCACTCAGCCCCACCCTCTTCAACAATTATATGATACCTCTGGCCAACATAGCTTAAACCCATGGACTCAACATCATATCCTATGCCGATGATACACAACTCATTCTCTCCCTCTCCAAAGAAACCTCCAACACCAAGACCATCTTCCACAACTGCATGACAGATGTCACCAAGTGGATGAAGGATAACTGCCTGAAGCTCAACTTAGACAAGACAGAGGTACTAATTTTGGGAAACAAAAGCTCCCCATGGTTCGCATCATAGTGGCCTTCGGAACTCTGACCTACTCCTACCCCCCTGACTACACTAGGAACCTAGGCATCATTCTGGACAACAAGCTAACCAAAATGACTCAGACCAACTCCATCTCCTCCTCCTGCTTCTTTACACATGCTTCGTAAGATAGTCAAACCCCAAAGCTCCAGAAGCAACATCACCCAGGCCCTTGTCGCTAGCAGATTGGACTATGGCAATGCTCTCAACACACAGGGATCACAGCTCACCTCCTCCAATGACTTAACTCAATACAGGACACTCCAGTCAGACTTGTCCTGCATTTCCCTAGATTAACCCACAACACCCCCTACCTCAGGGGACTCCACTGGCTCCCTGTACAGAAAATATGACAGTTCATTCTTTTGACCCAGGCATACAAGTAATACACAACTGCAGATTGACCTACTCAAACCACCGCCTGAACTTAAATCAGCCTACCAGACACCTCTGCTATGCTTCCCTTTCTCTAACTCTCAGCCCCTGCATCTAAGGTATCAGATGCAAAGAACGCTCCTTCTATCAAGCAGCAGAGATATGGAACGAGCTACCCTTTCATCTATGGACCTCTCAAGCTCTCCAAGAGTTCTGAAAGTCCCTGCAGATGTGGCTATTTGGCTAGTCAACTGGGCCCTGTTAGCTCCTGGATACCCTCATGGGTGACAAGTAGCACTCTACAAATCTACTGACTGATTTATTGATTAAAAACTGTTATTAGACATCTGAACAAGACTATCTCATGACAATTGTTTTGGGTTACAACAAGATCAAGGTAATGTTCTATCGATATGTTGAATATTTACTATACTGCACCAGCTTGCAGAATAAATTGTATATATGCTAGAGCAGAAACTAACAGTACTCTTATTTGAAAAATGCTGTCTCTCGTGGGAGACTGCAGAAAATCTAAGAGTATCCCCATCATTCGAGAAAATATTTGTACTACAAACTGACAATGTCGGTTGTGTGCCTTGACTAGGAGTGGGCAGAATTTTTATTCTGCCGATAGAAATGGAGGAATTTAGTAATTCTGCTTTACTCTTTAACGCAGAATTACTAATTAAATTCTGCTGCTCTTCCAGTGGAATGAAGACAAGGGGGAAACATAATCTTGCAGCAGCTAGTGGTTGTGCTGGCCATCCGCTCCCGGATAATGTGGTGAGGGCAGCAAGGCCTTGAAGGCACTACCTTTACTGCCTTCCATTGTGGGTCACAGCACCCATCCCTTATGGCTTTCTGTGTTGCTAACTTGCTTGAAAATGAGGCTCAGTTTCCTGCTCACCTCCCGCCTGCTGCTTCTGTGGGCTTTGGGGGACCAGCAAAAACCACAGTCGGAGGCCGGGCACTGCGGGCAACCCGCAACTTTGCACTGGGAGCATGGGAGAGGGCTGGAGGCCAGATATTCAGAGAACAGCCTCCAGGACAACAGCTTATTCTTTGTAAGAGTCATGACCACCCAGAAGTACCTGAGGAGTCGTGTGCTGGCAGCACACAGTTAAGCAACCCCAGGGACTGGGGCATGGTGAAGAGGAATCTGCAGGGATTGCACATCTCTGCTCATGGATCAGTGTAGTCAGGGGGCTGCTTATTGGGCCGCTGTTCCTAACAGCAGTAAGAGGTTTCCGTGTAAGGGTGTTGCTGAGTTTTTAATGTCAGCCCTGATTATCTGTTGTATATCTGAGTTCCACTGTGCTTATAAGGGCAAGAAGCATTTAAGTATTTTTTTTATTCACTACTATTAAGCTCGCAACAGATTCTGACTGGCTGTGCCACACATTCACCCAAGATGACAAGAAGATTCACTTTCAGGAAACTGAAGCAAGGCTTAATGTACAGACAGGATGAAAGTCTTCTTAACATTATTCTGTGGGGTGTATGCCCTGGAGCATACCATACATTTGTTTGCTGTTAGGCTGCCTAATTTGTGCTAGATGTTGGGATAGAGTCTGTGCCTGATACAAATCAAATGCCACCAAGAGCGTTTCATGCTTGCTGGCTGCCAAGAAAAAACTGAGTGCATGCTTTCCAGCAGAAAATATGGGGTTTCCAACGTCACATCAGGTGTCGCATGGCAAATTGACAACTGAAATTTAAAACTGCCACAGCCCTCCTGGCTGATTATCCTTGCCAATTCTCAATATGTATGCAACTCCCACCTGCAGCAATAACATGGTAGGATATTTTGAAAATGGTATGGCTTGGGGCCTTTGGTTACACTGGAGGATTGCAACAGTGTGCTGATAACAAAGTTTTAATAAGGGGTGGGCAAAAGTATGTGTAATCTCACAAAGTTTTTATGTAACTCTGCGTGTTCCACCCACCCTTAGCCTTATCATATATGACGTTTACCTTCCTCCCCCATCATAGCAAATTCAGTGCTCTGTCTTGGACATGTTCAGCATTTATGAAGGGGAAGGAGACAGGTGGGTTCCATGTTCCATGTCCTTTCCACAGCACCATTCATATCTACTAATGAATGGTGTCTTGAATCTGACATTTTAGATGTAGGGCCTAGAAAGATGCATTAGTGGTTGGTGCACACTCTGGCCACACACCAGGCCTTACTTGCAACCAGAGTGGTGGTAGATGGAACTTGGTCTGGCAAATAACAGGACGTGTGCAATTGCTGGGAACGTGATATAGCATTCAATCCCGACTGAGTTGGCCAAAGGGCGTTCACATCGGGGGCTAAATGCACAGGCAGTTTAGCAGAGGGCTTCTTTACAGGCCAGACCTGGTGTCCAATTCCTACACTGTGTGGCAGGTTCTGGATGCACAGACTGCTGTGTAGAGGGCCTGGCCGTAGGCAGTGATGCTGTGCACAGGATCATCGTACCTCTAGTCGCTAATGTTTGTTATACCCTACTGGTATGGAAAATGGTCAAGTACCACTAACTATTCTGTTAAATAGTACATGATTTTTCAACTTTGTAAATAGTAAAGTTACGAAAAAGTCATTGGTTAATTGCAGCCCATGCACCAAGAAGCAAAGTATGAAAAAATGTCGTAGTAATGCATTTTGTGTTTGTCCAAGTTTTGTTGTACTGTTGTGATTTTGGAATTATTTCCTTACTTCACATAATTAGTTTCTGAGCACATTAGTTTTTTTCAGAATTTCAGCAATACCATACAGTACTTAAGAATGCTGTTGTAGTTTGGCATAGTAGCACAAATATCTATGCCTTTAACTTTTTTTAAAGTGTTTGATGGTTCATGATGTTTGCAATTTCTATTTGGAGGTGGTTCAAAGACCAATTTCTTGAGCCAACAACATACTTCCTACAGATGTTTTTCCTGGATTTCCTTATGGTAGCAATACTTGCAGGGCTAAACAAAAACTATACATAGACTCATAGAGTATGCTAACAATTCAACTAGTCCAAGCTTAATTGTTTGTTTATAAAAACGTTTTGTAGAGAAAAGGTGAAACAAGAGTGGAAATAGAGTATAGATTCTTACACTGCATAATGACTGCAATGGGCAGATCAAATATCTTTTGAGTTATGAATGCCAGAGCAATTTAGCAAATGGTGTCCTTGGTCTTTTTATTTGGGTGCTTGTGAGATGTAAACATATCACAGCACTGGCAAGGTGCTCATACTAGAATGACCGGGTGCTAAACAGTGGAATTAGTAAATGTAACCTAGGGAAGTTAAAAGCATTTCTGCATCTGAAGATCTTCCTTTTTGTCATTTAATATTACTCTTAGTAATTCACATGAGATTGCCACCGGTGGCATTGGAAGCCTATTATAGTCATGTATATCATACCTAGTTTCCCTTAAACATATTTCCTACTTTTTTCTAGAAAAACAAACTTGGGTTGTTTACAATGGTGTTCAGCTGGGGCACCAATTTTTGGAACCACGAAGAATCGAACAAGAACATGGTCAAATCTGCCCTTAGGTGCTACCACCAGCAAATCCAGGAAACCAAAAGGAAGGCCCTAGCTGAATGCATCAGTGCCAGCTACAACTGCAGCAAAGACATTTTCACAGTCATCAAGCAATTCACTGCAACTGCAGCAACCGTCAGCAACATCAAACCAACGTATAACTTTGCAGTGACCTTACAGAAGTGATTTCTCCAGCAAAATCACAGCCACATATGACAACTTTCATCCCATCTGGACCCTAAATATCTTGCAACAAGTCTACCAGTATTAAACAGTGGAAACCCTGACCGCATGAAAAGCCACCTGCACACAGGAAACCAGAACAATCATAAAAAACATGCACTTTGAGGTCCTGTCAGACCCTTGCCCCCACTACGCCTACAACAAGGGATCCATCCCAATCAGCAAAGCTTCCATCCTCAACCTAAACACCTTCAACAACACAGCCAACATCTTAGAAGCTTGGAAGCACACAGTATTCAATGTGGAATATACTGTATACCAGCCAAGGTCCTATAAAATCAACTGATGCCTCGCTGACCGTCTAAAGAACCACCAGCTTCGGGATGCATCACAATCAGGATTCAGATCAAACCACAGTATACAGACAGGCCTCATCGCAGCAATAGACGAGGAGAAACCATAGCTCTCATCCTATTCTACATCTCCATGGCCATCAACACAGTATTTCATCCCTTCTTATTCAGACAACTACACACAACTGGCATCCAAGGAACCACCCTCCAATGGGTCTGCACACTTCATACTGGAATGACCCAAACAATCAACATGCTGCCCTACTTCTCAGAAGCCCATGAACTCATTTGTGGAGTAGCACTTGACTGTTTGCTAAGTAGACCCACTTTTCCATGTGCATGCCTCCTCTGCAGATGTCATCCAAGCACACAGCATGAACTTACCTACGGTAACAATACGCAACTAATATTGGCCATTTCAAACAAAACACATAGCACAAGGATAAACTTCAGCATCTGCATTGCTCCACCTGGATGAAGTTCATCTGGCTCAAGCTGAACATGGACAAGACTGAAGTGGTGTTCTTTGGAAAAGGATGCCTCACTGTGTGACTCCATCTGGTGGTCTACCAAGCCTGGATCCACTCCCATCCCATGAGCAAGTACCTTGGGATCTTCATGGAAAGCAACCTGGACATATCCACCCAAGTCAGCTCCATTGCAACATCATGCTTCCTGCTTCCACACTCTTCAGATGTTAAAAAAAAATCTTCATTTGGCTACCAAACAACACCTGGAAAACTGTCACTCAAGCCATCATCACCAGCAGACTGGACTATTGGAATTCCCCATATGCACAAATCACCAACCAGCTCAGAAAAAGACTACTTACTGCCCAGAACACAGTGGCGAGACTGGCCCTTAAACTAAGAGGCTGATCTGCATCACACCAAATCTGAGGTAACTCTACTGGTTCCCTATACACAAGTGTGCACATTTCAAGCTTTTCACTGACAGATATGGACACAGCACATGCCCAGACTGAGGAACAGCTGCAATTATTTCCACCAACCATTCAGGCACCTCCGCTCAGCCAGACTCCCACTTAAACATGTCCCATGAATACACAGGTCGTGACTACTCATGCACCTCTCTTAAAGCATGGAACAATCTCCCACATCACATCAAAACCTCCTTATCATTTCTTGAATTCCACAAGAAGCTAGAGACCTGGCTCTTCGATTGAGTCCCCCCAAGTTGAACCCCACACTTGCTAAGCACCAAGATGTACTTACAAGTGAATGTGCCCTATAAAAATACACATAACCTAACATACTGCACTTTGAGTGAAAATCTGTGTGTGATTAACTGGATGGGTATTGTTAGAATAGCACAGAGCAAGCATCTGTATATGCACCTGCAGTGCAGAATGTCAGTTTAATAAAGCTGATATTTTGAATAGAGTTTCATTTTTAAACAATATACCTCAAAAGCAGTGAGCAAGGTTTGTCTCTTAATATTTCTGAGCTGTACTGTCTAAAATAATGTGTAAGTTGAAGAGTTCATATCCTTCAGGTGCGGAAAATAGGCGTGCAACTCTTCCCTACAGCAGCAAGGCTCATAATGATGTGGTGCCCTGCCCTTAAGTTAAAAAGTAAAAGTTGTTCTAATGGACTGCTGTTTGTTCTGATTTTGTTTACTCAGGTTACTGCTTTTTTGGTACCGCTACGATCCACAAGGCTTAAAAAAATACTCCACACACTGGTGCTTTCAAGCTGACCTAACAGGCAGAGTCAGACTACCTGAAAAGGCAGTCCAATAATGCCAGTAACAGAAAAAAGCAAGTTTAAAGTAGTAGGTAGTGTAAACAACACAAATCCATCCTCCTCATTGCGCTCTGGGGAGGAAATGGCACAAGCAATGTTAAACTGCCTTTGAAAGTCTGCAATTGCCATATCATCATCCATTCTGTAGTAACTCTTCTTTTTGACAGAATAGTGTGTCATGTAACTAAATGACTTAACCCAACAAAGCTGTAACCTTACTTAGCTAAGTTCTTGAGACCGTTGAGGCTGTCGGAGTCAACTTTTGTGATCTGGTTTCCATCAAGATGAAGTTCGGTGAGAGAACTTGGTAGGCCTACAAAAGAAATGTTGCATACATTTTACCATATCAGAAATTACATGAGTACATAATGATCTTTATCATGTTTTCCTTTGTATAATAATTTATAATTCATTACATGCTTATTTCCAGTTCGGATGTCTAGGCCAGCAATTATTATAGTCTTCTATGTAAATATTCTTGGTTTATGATGCATATTAGAGTAATGGAACTTGCATCCAAGGCAGCAGTTCCCATGCAAACACATTTCTGTCTTTTCTGGCATTGAAATGAAATCTTGACCACATTAACAGTGTCTGATTTTTTACATATATGTTGCAGATAGGAATAAACTATATCAATTATTAAAGCATGTATGATTGAAATTGGCAACAATTGAACGAGTTATGGATGTGTCTGTTGGACCTTACTTTCTAGACCTATTAACATGTTGCAGGTCTTTTTTCTGCCTTTTTGGATTGCTTTGCTTTCCCATGTTTCCATGTTTTTCTACTTTAGGAATAGTATATATCACTCCAAGCACCCATCATATGCTATCATAAAATTAGGGATTTCATTGCATGTAAATGATATGTTTTCACTGTTGCTTAGATTTTTCAGAGAAAGAGTTTGGTGTAGTGTTATACAGTTCTTACTAAGCTAATAGGCTGGTGTATTTAGGAAGGTAGAACTTCAGAATACAGGAACTGAGTCCTTCCACACCTTCGGAAACTGTCAGCCCAATTCCTGGCTAGCTCACAGTGTTTCATCTACACCCCCAACCCTGCCTGCGTAAAAGGTGATTATGGCAACCTGATCCTGAATATGACACTCTGACTTCTGAGGGAAGTTGAGGAAAATATCTCAGCCTTTTGTTGTATTACTCATGCATGCCCAGGTGAAACACAAGAGAGATACGAGATACGTTTTCAATACGTATCTCGTTTCAACGTTTTCAATTTATTGAAACAATCGTAATCTTGCATAGAGAGTATGAGCTGCAATAATTAGGCAGATGAAACAAAGCAAGGTAACCAGCATAATAAACATGGTAAAGATAATAAACAATCCAACAATGGTAAATTAATTCTAGAGGTGCTAGTGGTTGCTTCCTAACCCTAATACTCTACTGAGAGCCTAGTGGGTGTACCCTTCTGCCTGCATGATCTATAGGAGCAGACTTAGCTGCATATCTGGAAATGGTGTCAGGAATGTGTCTATAGTTTAGATGGCAATCCTCTTGGGAAGCTGATAGATTAGCACCAGCAAAACTGCATGTCGAACACAGCATTCATCCCAGGATGGTTGTGGCTGGAGTGCTACTCTGCCCCTTCTGGGTCAATGCATTGTTTATATAATAAAATGACACTGTGTTTGAAGCACAGCTCTGATCCACTGCTTTGACTAGATGTTAGAAGCTGTCTGCTGAACTAGGATTTCATGTACAGTGTTCTTAGCCTTAGCCAGAATGACCTGATTACATGTCGAGAAAAGGCTAACTAAAACAAGCAGTGCAGACAACATATTCCTAGAGTAATTTCATGCAAGTGAATTGAAATAAACTTGTTTAAAATGTCATTGCTATAAGCGAGGCAGCTAAAACATCTAACTATGAAATCTGAAATTAAGCTAAGAAAGAGGGGGAACAAACTATGGCCCAAGAGGTCCTCACAAAAGTAGTGAGTTCTAGAGCAGGGCTGTGTGATATCAGGAAGTCTAGCAGAATCTCATCAGAATGGGTGGAGTAGCAAAGCTGATCTCTGATGGAGAATGTGTCTTAAATGTATTTCTATGAAAAACATTGCCTTACCCATAAAAGGCACAATAGATCAGAAATTCAGTTTCAAATGAAATTATCTTCTACACTTTTCTCTTAATTTGATAAGTATCCAGGCAGCCAGATTTTGCAAGTGTTAGAATTGCTTTAAGGATCATTTAAATACCAAAGGTAAAAGGAATTGCCATCCTGTAGGTGAGGGATACGAATGTATAAGCTAGCACTACTCAGGCCCTCATTGTGAGCGTCTCAGTAAATTGGACAGTTTCCCCACCCCCTAGTTAATAGTTCTGGGGACACCGGGTTAATCCAGCCCATTACGAGTTGGGCTCTGAGGGCCCACTAACAAATTAGGACAATCTGTAATTCCAAATCTGATCCCCTAGTAATTTTGTGCCAGATTGTAACCTGGAGATTGAAGCTTCTTTTTGTGGCAGAATTCTCCAGGTGAAAACTAAGAGATCAACACTGTTTCTGCACATCTCATCATTCTTATGGGGGTTTTAACTGCTGTTACTGGCTGTTGGACCTGTCAGCCTCCGGGTGGTCTTCACCCAAATCTTTTTCCTTCCTCCTTCATTTTTGATGATCTTGTTTTTTCTGGCCTTAGGACTCTGTGCATTTTACCACTGCTAAACAGTTCCAAAGTACATGCACTCACTCCTTAAGACATGGTTACAATGGCTTATCCCCAATCAACATGCATAATTTACTTATAATTTAAGTCCCTAGTAAAGTGCCATTGCAGCCTGTGTGTGCAGTTTTAGACTGTCATTTTGACCTGACAATACACCTTTTGCCAGGATCAAGCCTTCCTTTTTAATACATAAAAGTCACCCATAAGGTGGGAACTAAGCCCACAGGACAGGGTGCAATAGCCATGTAATTATACGGTTTACATGTCCTGGTAGTGAAAAACTCATATTAGTTTTTCACTACTCCAAGGCCTAACTCTCCCATGGGATAATATTGTAGTTACCTTTATTATATTTAATAAGCAGTAATTTCCAATTGGGAGCAGGTATACAGTACATGTTTTGTGTCTTTGGAATTATAATGAAAAATCCTCTGTTATGGTGAAGATAGATTTTTTATTGAAATTTTCAAAAAAATGCCCCGTTTAGAAAGTTAATATTTTCCTGCCATAGCTATTTAGCACCTGTGGCCAGCCCCTGGGTCACATGACTGAGCGTAGCTGAGTGTTTGGCTTTGTGTATGTCTCCTAGATAACCACAAGCAAGAGATAGCTTAGGTGTGCCTGGATTGATCTTTATTTGCAGGATGGGAGTGCAGAGCTGAGCATAGCCCTACTCATACTCAAATAGTTTGTGTTGTGCCTTGACACAGAGGGTTACATACGTCCTGTAGTTAGCCTGGGGCCAGGGCAGGGAAGGCAGGAAGCCTGTGGACTTTAAAGCGAAAGCTCTAGAAGCTTCTCTCACTTCAAAAGCAGAACTATGTATAAATATTTGACCTCAGCCACAAACTCTTCAGTACACTTCTGGACCTGTGGATGCTCTGCCAGGAAGAAGAACTGCTGTGCTGCTGAATGACTGACACTTCACCTGACTGCTTCTCTGAAGGACTGGTTCCCTGCTGTGCTGACCTGCTGCCTGCTACCCTCTTGCCTGGGAGGGAAGGACTGGACCTGCATCAGTTGAACCCAGGACCTCAGAGTGGCTCCAAGGACAAGTTGGCTGACTTCCTGACTAGAACCTCAGTGACAGAAGGCTCCAACAACCTGGAACACAGCACCTGAACTCTGCCGTCTGTAGGTCCTTTCCTGCCAAGTTGTACCACCACAGTCCTGGACCCTTACAAGTGGGCCTGAAGGTGCACTGCCATCCTACCTGTGGATCCAGCAAAATTGATATGCCTCCTCTGCTGCCCGGTGCAAAACTAAGCAGAACCAATGCATTGCCTCTACTATGAGGGGTCTCCTGGATCAAAGACTCTGCATCAACCTTGCCTCTGAGTTAGGCCTGACTACGCAGTGCCAAGTAACCTGAGGGTTGAGAACAGGTTAATTTAGGGTTTGCTTGTGACTTCACCCTGACAAAGCTTGTGGTTCCTGCTTGATTAGGGTTTAACCCCCTCAAACAGTAACTCAATTTCTTACACTGGCCCATTGAGATTCAGAGGGCACTCATAACAACCGCCTTTCTGTGAAAAGGTAAGGAAATTAATAATCTAATTGGCTTGTCCCTGCTATATAATTTTTAATTAAATGAAAAAATATGTTGTGAGAGACAAAGGAAGAAGGACTGGTACTTAGCATCAGAGCCCTGGGGTTTTGAATAAAAACATAAACTGTACAATAGTACAAACAAAAACAGCCCTTAATGAATCCCCAGCCTTTATGCTTTAGTGGCACTGTTTTGGACATCTTCTGTGGTCTGTGGCCAGCTAAGTAGGTTTCTGACCTCCTGTGCCCAGGTCATTGAGATATTTCTGCCTGTAAGTCTGACCTCTTCATGCAAATATGCTCGATTTTGCAGGTTATTTACAAAGGGTGGTCTTGGACTTCTAAATCCTTTCACTTATTTGCAATATTACACTGCAACTATGTAATATTACTCTTGGACATCTCCCACTAAAGTGATGGATAATGGACATTCCAATGTTGGGCTTCCATGGAAAGTTTTGGAACATCCACAAACTAGAGTATTTCTGAGAATTACTAAACTTGTCTCCAACCCCTTATCTTCAAAATGGTCAAAACATTCACTCAGACCCTTAAAGGACAGGAGCATATCTCTTTGCATACCGAAAAATGCAAGGGAACACTGCCTGTGGAGAAGAAATAGATTAATAAATGTGCCATAGCACAAAGGTGGTGGCATTTCACCATAACTATCCTCCACATTCAATTAAATCATGTCAAAAGACAGTTGCATTGGCACTAAAATTATTTGCTGAAGTGTTGTAGGAATACACCCAGTAGCCTGCAATGTTCTAGACCTACTGGAAAGATTTATATATTCCAATGAGTAGTAAAATATATGCACCAACAGATACAGATTTGTGAACATTTTGGATTTCTTTGGGAATTAGTTCCTGTAAGCTTAATAAAACTCTGTTGCTTTCTCTGTGAGTGTAGTCCCATTAAGATGAGACTGATCTAACACTAGGGCAGTCTCTTAGGATTACACTCAGAAATGCCAAATATCAATAACAAGTGCAGTGTAGATTGACTGGCATACGGAGCCACTTTTACAAGGTATATGTGTACCTATGCTATGCAACTGTGTGATTTAAAACAATTTTCCCCTAGACATAAACATTTAATTTGGCCTGCTGTATTACAGATGGAGCTCGAAGGCCTTCTGCAAGGCTTTCCTAAATTGCTGTTTGCAAATGAATTATTAACTCTTGACTAAAGCCAGACATTGATACAGATATTAGACATTTATATGCTTTGAGCCAAACTTGACATCAGATTTCAATTATCTCAATCATACAGAAGTGTCATCATTTCATTCAAGAGTGCATAATCAATTCACCTTCAGGCTCCCCTTGGTAGCTTCAAAGAACTTTAACAAATAAGAGGTGTAAGCCAGAGGATATTTTTTTAACTTTTCCGGGAATCTGCAAATCAGGTGTGAAGTAAACTTCATACTCTAGCCATATCCCACTAAAGGATTTGATGAACAATGTGGTGTAATGAACCTTAGAAGGCACCTTATCTCTTTTTCTCCCAGCGGTATGGAGTTTATGTCTACTTTATTGGGGGGGAAGTTCAAAAAGAGGTATGTACTTGTAGAAAGGACTTTTTTAAAATCTTGTTTAGACAATATGTATTCTGTGGGACTTCCCTTACTTTAAGCCAAATCCTGCTGGGCTTGGTTTGAAACAATTTTTCTGGAAACGTGATATGGGATTTGGAAAAAAGTGAGTTATTAGTTGTGCAGGATGTGAGGCCTGTGCAAGTCATAAATCCACAATTATCTCTTCACCGAGAATCATCCAACTTATTGTAGCACTCGACTTTCCCAAGTTAGTAATGTGGAGCAGTCCAAGGCCTAATCTGCGGAGGTGGTGTGGGTTAGAAATTGCCATATGCTGGCACAAAATAATAACACTCACTAAATTACTGTTCGGTCAGTACTTTTTCTTTGGAAAAGGAAAAGTAAATTTACTACACACACACACTCTACTAAATACTATGCATTAATTAACAAATATATACATCAAGCAGACAGAAATACCTTAGGTGACATTCTGAAATTACTTTTGATCCTTAGTGTGTCATAACCCCTAAGATCACAATGCCAACCCCCACCTATACCAGATGGAACATAACAAAATAGGGGAATGTCATGTTAAATAGAACAGGCAAAATGGCTTTTTCATGGTATCACCACATCAATATATAATCAAGTCTATTGGCTTTGTCAAGAGGTCACCAGATCAAAATTATAAGGCAAGTCTATTAACTTTTTCAAGGGGTCATCTCAATAAAATACCAATCACCACATGTTAAAAATGTCCATCATATCACTGGAATCAGTACTTATGTTTAAACAAAGTCAATGCTTATCTAAAATCACTGTCAGCACTATACTGTCAATACAGTATTAAAAGTCAACATAACATGTATTTAAGTGCTTCATTTTCACCTTTAGGCCATATAAAATGCAGCCATAGGACCATCCACTAGGGTGTCTGCTTGCCTGAGTGGTAGAGCAAAAGCACCATCTCTGGAGTGGTTAAATACACTGAAAAGGTCTTTTAGGTTCATGAAATCCAAGACCCAGGACAGTTCTGGGTTGTTTTTGAAGAATTCACCTGGTGGCTCTGCAACCTCTGCAACCCCCCCTTCACTACTATCCTGTAACTCATTGGTGGTGCCCCTGCCCAGTTTGTGGCACTACATGCAAAAGAGAAAACAAGTAAACTAGCCCTTAAAGGGCCTTAAGGGGCACTCTTTCACCACAGCAGACAAAATGTGCTTATTGATTGGGAATTTATATTAGATGCACAAATTTCCAACATGGAATAGAATACACAAATTATCGGCGATTACATGGTTTTAGACTTTTCATCCTTGGCGTGGTCTCTCTTAACTTTTTGCCTCTGTTCCCCAGGTTGTTGATGTGTGCTGGACTCTGATTTTGCTGTTTTTGTTACTCTGAGCACTTTACCACTGCTAACCAGTGCTAAAGTGGAAGTGCTCCTTTACAAAATGTGTATGTAAGTGGATTATCCATGACTGGCATATTTGATTTACTAGTAAGTCCCTAGTAAAGTGCACTAGAGGTGCCAGGACCTGTAAACCAAATGCTACTAGTGGGACTGCAGCACTGGTTGTGCCACCCACATAAGTAGCTCTGTAATCATGTCTCAGACCTGCCACTGCAGTGTCTGTGTGTGCAGTTTTTAACTGTAAATTCGACTTAGCAAGTGTACCCAAGTGGCCAGGCCTAAACCTTCCCTTTCCTTACATGTAAGTTACCCCTAAGGTAGGTCCTAGGTAGCCCCAAGGGCAGTGTGCAGTGTATGGTTAAGGTAGGAAATATAGTAATGTGTTTTATATGTCCAGACAGTGAAATACTGCTAAATTTATTTTTCACTGTGGCAAGGCCTCTCCCTCTCATAGGTTAACTTGGGGGCTACCTTTAAATCTGATTAAAGTGTAGATTCCCTTTGGGAGCGGATGGACATGTGGAATTTGGGGTCTCACAATTTAAAAATACACCTTTTAGTAAAGTTGATTTTAAGATTGTGTGTTTGAAAGAGCCACTTTTAGTAAATGAGCATTTTCTTGCTTATACCATTTCTGTGACTCTGCCTGTTTGTGGATTCCCTGTCTGGGGCAGTTTGACAGATGGGCTGGTTGCACCTCACACTAGACAGTGACACAAAGGGAGCTGGAGTGTAGTCTGCATTTCCTGATGAGCCATCTGTGCTAGGAGGGTGGTAGGAGTGGTTACTCACACTTGAAAGGGCTGTGCCTACCCTCACACAATGCAGTCTCCAACCCCCTGGTGAGTGTCTGGGGCCTGACCTGGGCAAGGCAGAATTTCACATTCAAGAGAGACTTTGCTTTGAAGTAGGCCTATTTCATAGGAGAAATTGGGTATAAGAGGGGCACCCAAAACCACAGACTTTAGAACACTTCAGGAAACCAAGAGGAACCTCTGTCTGGAGAAGAGATGAAGAGCTGAGGAAGAAGAGCTGCCCTGCCTATGACTGTGCTTTGTGGAGCTATCCTGCAGTTGTTGCTTATGCCAGAGTAAGAAGGCAAAGACTGGACTTTGTGTGCCTTCCATCTTTAGAAGAACTCTCCAAGGGCTTGCCTCCCATTGTTTGAAGTCTCAGGAACAGCAAAGACTTCTCTCTGCCAGCACCTGGAGTCTCTGGAGAGACTCCCACTCTGCCCTGTGGTGCCCATCCAGTTCCTGGGACCCTGAAAGGAGAAGCTGGCAACATAGGAGGAAGAAATCAACGCACAGAGCGCTGTGTGGGGAAAAGATCGACGTGACTCCGATCTGCGGCTGAAGAAACGACGCACCGCCGGCTCCGCTGAATATCGATGCTCGCTGGAAACACAACCAAATAATTGACGCACAGAGCTGGAGAAACGACGCGCAGCATCGGTGATGGGGGCTGGGAGATCGCAACCCATGCTGCGTGGTTTTCGGATCATTGTTTGGCTGGATGTCTGATGCAAACACCGCTGAGCGTGTAAAAACAACACAAGGCCTGCGTGGACCCAAGGGTGCTGACCGGATCAATGCATCACTCTGCTGCGGAGAGAAGAAACGACGCACCCCGACCCGACATAAGGAGAAACAACGCAAGGTCCCGCTTGTGAGTGGAATCAATGCATTGCAAGCCCTTTTTGACGCTCACTCGCCCATGCAGGGTTATTTTTGATGCACCCAAGGTACATTTTCACGCTAACAGTGTTAGTGTGTGTTTTATACTACATAAAGACTCTTTTTGCTTTTTAATTGATAACTTGACTTGTGTATTGTGGATTTTTGTTGTTTTGTCTTGTTTTGTTTAGATAAATATTCTCTATTTTTCTAAACCTGTGTTGTGTCATTTTGTAGTGTTTTGATTAAGTTACTGTGTGTGTTGGTACAAATACTTTATACCTAGCACTCTGAAGTTAAGCCTACTGCTCTGCCAAGCTACCAAGGGGGCAAGCAGGGGTTAGCTGAGGGTGATTCTCTTTTACCCTGACTAGAGTGAGGGTCCTTGCTTGAACAGGGGGTAACCTGACTGTCAACCAAAGACCCCATTTCTAACACATGAGATGTGTACTATGAACTTTTTTTTGGGTGATTGAATTATATGTATTTTCTAGCCCTAATAAAGTCTAGGCTGTGAGGCCAACAAAACCTGTATTATCTAGAAGCATTTGATGAGGAGAACTGAATAAAGAATTTCTATTGGATGAACTCTAAATACACTTTTGACAAAGTGTTTGAGTGTTTGAGTTTGATAGGACTTTGAAACATTGTGTCCACTATCAGGCTCCAATACAGATTTCCCAGTGATAGAGCCATCACCAACCCAACCATATGGAAACTCCCAGAAAGGCTCCAGAAACTTTAGGCAAGAAAATGGCAACTTTCTAATTCTGATATACCTAAAATAATAATAAACATTCTACCTTACCATTAAAGATGATTTTACATTACAATTCAAATGAGTGGAAAAAGTATTATTCTAACTACTACTGAGCCAAATTTAGCATTTAATAAATGTAATATTATAGCTTGAAGATTCCCTGTTGCAGCAGACAGCCTTGCTACAATGAAAATAGTTTTTGGGGATATTTCACAATAAAGACATGTTCACTATTAATTTGCACATCCTACTTCTAAATATCATGCACCATACCTTTATGGTCAATGAGGCCCATTTGTGGGTGGCAATAATTTTTAAGAGGCAAGTTTAGGCCTGTCAAAAGCTGTTACTTTGACCAGTCAAATCAGCAGTTTAAAACTGCCATGGGCAGGTTACCTGTGTGCAGCTACCACACTGTGCATGACTGTAGTCTCCTGTGTGCAGCCCACACACGCATATGCACAAATCTTCATGTGTGTTAGACATGGGATGGGCCATTTCGAACAATGTGTAACTAGCCACTTACCCCAGTTGTGTTGCAGTGGCCTTATCTTAAAATGCAGACACTAGCAGTAAACACTTGCAGGCCAATTACTATGCAATTATCAAGAGTGAGAGTCAGGTAATGAGACTCACCCACAGCAAAGACTCAAAACACAGGGCGATCAAAAGCAAAACATCCTGGTGCACTAAATGAATGGAACCCATTTGCAACATGATGTCGGGGACAGCACAGGATTCACTTGTGGTACCCAGCAATAACATTTGAGCCTTTCAGTTTGAAAACCCTCCCTAGTTCCACTGACATTCCAGTCAAATTTGAAAATGCAAGATGACAAAAGTCTTCCTGCTTCACCTGACAAAGCAATGCAAGGAGAGATGTACTGACCTTTTCCTGAATCCCAAGCTGGTATTTGCATGGAACCAGGAATACTAAAAGCAATCTCTTAACAAGACTCACAAGGACAATGGGGGAGCTGGTCGTTTGTGCTTTGCATTCTGATACGGAGCCCATTTTTTAAATCTGGACATGGATGGATGATTGTGCAGCCATATTTGCGTATTACTTTGCATGTCTATGGCATCATTGTTACAGTTCATTGTGATAATCCACTAATACTGCGTTTCAGAGGACTGTGTTTGTTGCAATCAATCCAGAATAAATAGATCCCAGCACAGAAATGCGGGGTGCTTAAAGCAAGATAGCTGGCTTCACACTAGCAACACCAGCCTAGGCGAAAGTACCTGGTATGCAGCCAGCCATGTTCTTGGTGCACTGCCGTTCTCTATTGGACACAAATTTTATTGAGGCTGGATTTTTCAATTCTTCCCATTTAACAGTTAATAAATCTATCCCCCTCTAAGAACTAATTTGCTCTCCTATGTTGTGGCATTTCGCTAATATCTATTAATTCTTTTTAATACAGCTTGTTTTAGAACTTCTGTTTTTTTTATTTCCTAATTTGTATTGTTGTTTGGTTTCTCAAACATCAAGCCTCATACACATTTCTCTGATTTCTCTGTCTTAAAACGACCCTTGGAGTAAGCCAACGTTCATCGTACCATAAGTCAAAAAATAGTTTTCTTTGTGACATCTCAATGTCAGCTCTCTTCAAAACCTTGGCTTCGCTGTCTCCTTATCTACAACTTTAATTCCCTGGGTATATCATACTGTTATACGAACAATGTCCATTACCTAATTCCCTCTGGGTATTTTATCAAAATTGTAGAATACAGTTATTGTACCTCAATTTCCTACAAAATTCACCTACAATAAATACTATCAAGCCTCACCCACCTTGACACTTAAGGAGAGAGTAAAAGCAAAATGGGGAGTAATTACTGGGAACACAGTCTGCAAAACTGGATTTGAATCTTACGGGTGGTGGCGGCGAGAAAATTTGATGAGGTGTCTGCAGGGGTTAAGAGGGGTGCTTGCTTCCCCCACCCCCTCCAGATTTAGGTACAGCCTGTTGTACAGGCTCACCGTGCAGTGTAACACTACGGACACACTAGTACCTTAAAATTATGCCCTGAAAATACTTCTGCAGACACCCATGCCCCCATTCCTTTAGATTCAAATCCAGTTTTGCAGACTGTGGTCATAGTATCTATGCCCTATTTCGCCAACTTGGAGGATTTCTGAAGCAGTATTCTTTACTCTTCTGAGGTGCACAGTTATAAACAATCTTGTGACAGTGACCCAACTCTCCTTCCATGTCTGCTTACCTCCATACTATGAATCCAGAACATTGCAGATTATCCCAAACAAGGAGGAGTTGCAAATAATCACCTACATTTAAAAACTCTTCTTTTTATAAGCATTGAATTTCAATACACTGAGAAATAATTATATGACACATAAGTAAAGGTGAAGGGTTTACCTATTGTTACGTTAGGTGTAGTATTAGCATAATGGATAGGGGTATGAAAAGGTTAATAGGCAGCACAAGGTGCATAGCTTGGTTTAGGTAACGCTGAAGGTCACAATTAAGGCAAAATAACAAGAGAAATTAAATTGAGACTTAGCCATAAGGCAAGTGTTTAAGAAACGTAGTTTGAGAATGGAAGTTAATTATCCCCCTGCCCCCATCACAAGTATGAGGGGAGGGTAATTAACAGCCATTATTATCATACAAGTGAGGCATACAGGCAGAACACTCCTTCAAACCATCCTCAGTGGACAATTCTTGTTATATTCTTCTTCTCTACATTGTTTTAGCCCTAGATAACTTTAGAACCTTTCCTTTTTCACTTGTGTTTCCCTCGTGCATGTCTTTCCTTGGAACGCTCCTCAGCTGTAAACTGTCAGCTGGAGTAGTGTAAGGAGGTTTACGATGCAGCAGCTGGCTGGAATGATAATGCCGATTAAGTGAGTTGTACCTTACCTGCAATGTGACTCCTCTAATCCCGATTCTACTCTCCCTCAGTTCATGGTGCTTCTCTCTAGTGGAGGCAGCAGCAGCTGGTCTTGCATCAGAAACTTCTCACGGCCTCCTCTTTCTTTTCCCTCTCACCCCTTCTGTGTGTTTGGTGCATACCTCAGATGCTTTAGAATCTTGTCTCCTGAATGTTCTTCCTTGGTCAGTTGAGGCCTGGTGGCTATTTTTATTGGATGACCCTAGTGGTACTGCAATTACACAAAGAAAAACCTTTGCACGACTTTTGGCATACTTCTGTAAAATACAGAATTGGTAAAGAGTAATTAAGGTTCATGTCGCAATGAAATCAGCTGGCAACCACCACACCTCATATTTGCATTCTTCAATGTACCTGTGCCACCATTAAGTCAAGTTACAGAGCAGAGCCTACGCACTTATGAAAAAGGATCTCAACAATCTGCCATTGGCTTCAGTCAAGCAATGCTCCACACAGTTACAGTGAAGTACTGTACTTCATGCCATTGGCTCTGGTAAGCTTGTCATCTGCATGGCTCCTTGGCTGCAACAGCTGGAGACAACATTTGTTAGTGGAATCCTTTCCCTCAGCTTCCGAAAATGGCAGAATTTCTTAAATGAGCGCCATACTGTGGCACTGTTCCCACCCATTGCCTACACCATGCGGAGGTTTAAAGGCTGGGTGTGACATGTCCTTATCACACTCCATTCCAGCACAGATCTATGAAGATGCAGCATTTCACTATCACAGCCAATTGAAGAAAGCCACAGGTATCAGTTGCTGAATGCTTTTGTATGTGTTCCTTTATTTTGACTATCTTGCATGTCTGTAAGTGGCTATTCAAAAAGCTGCCGACCAGATCAATACCTGTCCCTGCTGCTATATCCCCTTGTAGGCCTGTGTTCACCTGGAGTCTGAAAGGTAATCTTTCTAGAACATTGTATTGGAGTTCCTGGTTACTCTTTGCGTCTAATCCTTTGCACATTTTGTTCTGTAAACATAAATGAAGGAACAGATAGACCCTCAGAGAATTCTTCTCTAGCGACTTCATCATAAAACATGGAGGTCCATATGGAATTTAGCTTTTTTCAGCTTGTTGTGTTATTTACTCATTTTTTTTCATCCCTTTCTGCTTATTCACCGTATTTCATGACAAAGGGCCTCAATATGAACACAGTAGTCCAGACCACCATGCCGGCGGTGGCAGAAATTACTGCCACCGGCATGGCAGTCTAGACCGCCATATTATAAATACAGGGGTGACTGCCACATGCGGCCCTCAGCCACTGCCAGGCTATCACCGCCAGGCACACTGACGATGGAGGAGTTCTCTATCCGACAGGCCAGTGCTGCAACCAGCGCTGCCCTCTGGATGAAGAACCTGTGTTCCGCCAGCCATTCCCTGGTGGTTTCACCCATCAGGGAAAGGCTGGCCAAATGGGTGCTCCTGGGCCCCCTTGGGTGCCCCTGCAGTGCCCATGCACTTGGCATGGGCAGTGCAAGGGCCCCTGTGCACAGCCCCGTCATGCAGGTCACTGCCCGATTTACAGGCAGTGATGTGCGACAGGTGCTCCTGCACCTGCCGCACTGCGGCATTGACGACGGCTCCATGTGGAGCCGTCAGCAATGCCCAGGCCCAGGATTCCACTGGCTGAGCCGGCGAAAGCACTGTTTTCACCAGCCGGCCCTGCAGAATGTTCTTTATAGGGCCGGCAGGGTCCTCAACAGGCTGGCGGTCTGTGTTCCTACCACCAGCATGAACATGGTGGGGATTACCGCTGTGTTCATAATGAGGCCCATAGTATCATAATTTCTTAGTACCTCATTGTGGATACTGTCAGAATGTCTAAATGCCCACCGCTCCTAAATGAGGAAGGTGACCCAAATCTATTGTAGGAATAGTGGGTTAAACCTTCCAAATCTTACCTTACAAGAGGTATGGGAAGAAAAATGTTGTCCTCTAATTGCACAACATGTCATGCTTCACAGCATGAGGCTGGGGGCAATGGCGTAACATTTGCCACACAGCTCCCACAGTGCAGGCGGCCCTGAGCTCCAGGGCCCCCCCCCACAGCACAGCACCCACTTCACAGGCACAGGCCCCTAGCCTGACAGCTTCTTACTGGGTGAGGGGGGCCCTCCATGTTCTTTGCAGGGGGACCCTCACGTTTCGTTACTTCACTGGCTGGGGAGATGAGCAGTATACAGTAATTTGACAGAATCAACAACTAAGGAACAGAGGGGAATTAAGTTTAGCAAGCTAGAAAAATATTTTGATAGCAAGTTTAGTATTGTATTAGAATGGTACAATTTGTTTGGAGGTTCAAACAGAATACAAAAAAGTGTTAAGGCATATCATTGTCTTGTGTATGTCCAACAACTGCGACTTGGGGAATGTAATTCATTAACTAGTCAGAGGCAATAACCTAGGATACAGGAGATGCTACTAGTAAAACAAACAGTTTGATTCTGCACAATTTTAAGTAATTTGTCACTGCAGGAAGCTGCTATTCCAGTGCTTACAAAAGATCCTTGGTAGCAGCGTGCCTGAAATACAAAAACATTGGTGGATCTTTATGTATTGTCTAACTAGTACCCTAGCATTCACCTATCTCTACGTTTGGAAATTGTAGAGAAACATGTACATAATCAACTCTGACATTATATTAATTCACAGTCTATTCTGAATTCTCATTGATCTGGGCTTGTACTTTTTTATAATACCAAGTCTTAATTGCTTTCCTTTACAGCAAACCTATGGATGATCCATGCTGAAAGCATTTACCATTTGGTTCAAGCGGTGGTAAATATTTGCAGATTTGGATCTATTTCCTCAGGATGGGCCTATGCATGCTGGATTGGACCTGGTTTTGCAGGTGCCACATTTTATTCCCCTATTCAGAGGAGAGAAATAACTTGCAATCTGCGTTACCTCAAGGCGAGTTACATTGTTAATTCCAGCCCCTGGTATCTCTGCTGGGAAAGACGTGCCAGTTTGTTTATTTCTTCTACTTCTCAGAGTTAGTTAATTTAGGAAAGTGGATTATTAGTACAGGAAGATATTTACCTTCGCTAGTAATAATACAGTAATCACTAACAGGCCGAGTCAAGTTTCAATAAATTAATCATCGTTCAACCCTTGGTAGCTTAGCAAATAAGAAACCAGGCTTAACGTAGGAGAAAAGTATGTGTAAAGCACTTAATATCACCAAAACCGTAAATGGATAAAAGACACAACACAATAAAAATCTAGCACCAATTTATGAAAATAGAACAATTTTTTTAACTTTAAAATGACACCAAAATGACAAAACTCCAATGTAGAGAATTGGATATATGAACTTTTAAAGATTAAATAAGAGATTGTGCATTTTAGCTCCAAAAAGCTTAAAGCGCCTGTTGGAAATGGCCTTTCTGCAGGATCACCCCCTAACTTTTTGCCTTCCGCCTTCTCTTTTTCTGACGTCATTTTTGCTGGCTTTAGGACTCTCCGCACTTTACCACTGCTAACCAGTGCTAAAGTGGATAGGCTCTCTCCTTAAAACATGGTGACATTGGCTCATACCCAATTGGCTTATTTAATGTACTTGTAAGTCCTGGTCAAGTGCACTACATGTGCCCAGTGCCTTAAATGCTAAAAGTGGGCCTGCAGCACTGATTGTGCCACCCACTTAAGTAGCTCCTTAACCATGTCTCAGGCCTGCCATTGCAAGGCCTGTGTATGCAGTTTCACTGCCAATTCGACTTGGCATTTAAAAGTACTTGCCAGTCCTAAAACTCCCCTTTTTCTACATATGTCACCCCTAAGGTATGCCCTAGGTAACCCATAAGGCAGGGTGCTGTGTATGCAAAAGGCAGGACATATACCTGTGTAGTTTACTTGTCCTGGTAGTGTAAAACCCCTAAATTCCTGTTTGCACTGCTGTGAGGCCTGCTCCCTTCGTAAGCTAACATTGGGGCTACCCTCTTATACTGTTTGAGTGGTAGCTGCTGTTCTGAAAGGAGTAGGAAGGTCATATTTAGTATGGCCAGAATGGTGATACAAAATCCTGCTGACTGGATTTAATATTACTATTTTAGAAATGCCACTTTTAGAAAGTGAGCATTTCTCTGCACTTAAATCCTTCTGTGCCTTACAATCCACGTCTGGATTGGTTCAGTTGACAGGTCCCTTATGCATTCACTCAGACACACCCCAAACACAGGATACTCAGCCTCACTTGCATACATATGCATTTTGAATGGGTCTTCCTGGGCTGGGAGGGTGGAGGGCCTTACACTCCTTGTGCACTTCTAAGCCACTCTTTGAAGTCTCCCCTACTTCGAAAGCACATTTGGGTATTTAAACAGCACCTCTGCCCCTACCAACTCAGATACGTCTGAAAAAGACACTTCTTGGAGAAGAGAACCTGAACCAGAATCTGCAACCTGCCCAGAAGAACTGCCTGGCTGCCCAAAAGACTCACCTGACTGCTTTCTGTGAAGGACTGCCGCCTCGCTGTTGCCTTGCTGCTCTCTGGCTGCGCTGAGAAGTGCTCTCCAAGGGCTTGGATAGAGCTTGCCTCCTGTTTTCTGAAGTTGCAGGACCAAAAAGACTTCACCTCTACAAGAAGGACTCCTTGTGCGGCGAAAATCAATGCACAGCCTGCCAGAAACTACGCGCAGCCTGCATTGCGGTGAATAAATTCACTGCACGCCAAACCAGAACAATGCAGCCCGACTTCGCAAAGAGAAGATCGATGCAGCGCCAGCGTAGCGACTGTAAATTCGACGCACGGCCCACTGGATCAATGCACAACCGAGCCGGAACGATGCAGCCCAACTTCCAGAGAGGAACTGACGCAGCGCCTGCCGTGCGGTAGAAATTTACACGCAACGCCCACCAGAAAGACGCAGCCCTGTGACTTTGTCCTGTCAGCACCGGAAATCCACGCATCGTCCCCTGGGCATCTGAAAACCCTGCAACTTGAAGAGGATCCACGACCAAGCACTGGAAATCGACACATAGCAGTCCCTGCATGAAAACTAAATGTCGCATGCTGTGTGTGGCCTGAGAAATCGACGTACACCCCCTTCTTTTCCACACATCTCCTTCTCTGCGGTTCTTTGCGGAGATTTTGAATGCGAACCAGGTACCTTGTGCTTGCAAGAGACATTTGTTGCTTTTAAGAGACTAACGACACTTTATATAATTTTTACAGTCATATTTCAAGATATACTTAATGCATCTTAATCGTTTTGACCTGCGTCTTACCAGATAAATATTATATATTTTTCTAAACACTGTGTAGTGTATTTTTGTGGTGTTCTACTGTGTTATTGCATGGTTGATTGCGCAAATACTATACACATTGCCTTCTAAGTTAAGCGTGACTGCTCAGTGCCAAGCTACCAGAGGGTGGGCACAGGATAATTTGGATTGTATGTGACTTACCCTGACTAGAGTGAGGGTCCTTGCTTGGGCAGTGGGTAACCTGACTGACAACCAAATACCCCATTTCTAACAGCGCCACTCAGGGCTATTGAGTCGTGCTGGACCAGGACTAAGTCAAAATTTTAGGCCGACCACGATGGAGAGCAGGTAGGATAGGCTGAGCCCTAGGTCCCGGTCAAAAGTTTTCTTTCGCACTTACTGTTCTTCTTGGAGCTTTTGTCTCAACATCCAGTCCCTCGGTTCCTCGGATCCAGAGTTCGATTCAACAGCGGCAGCCTGCTGAAGCATAATGCCTCTGTGAGCCCCTGTAACTCTTTGTGTTTGGTGTCAACTGTGAGGACCTCTGGTGCTTTCAGTCAAGCCAATTCGCAGTTTGATGACAGAGAATTGACCTTTGACGTAGAGCCAGTCTCCTCCTGGAGCTTTCCAGCAAACCCTTGTGGAAAGTTTCCAAATGTTCAGATCTTGTTGTTTCTGAGTTCTTTTGGGGAAAATAAGGGCCCAATAGCTCAAGGCAAGGGTAACTGGACTTTTCCTGGACTGTGCAGGTGCAGTGCACTGTCCAGGAAAAGTCCAGTTGCAACTGGTCAGCTGGAATGATCCTCTCTTTGGGCTTGCAGATGAATTCTTCCAGCTCTGTTGTACATGTTGCTGATAAGGGAGTACACTCCTTTCCCTTTGCACCAGGCACAGTCCTTTCTTTGTGGAGCATTGATCCTGCAGCAGGTGCAAGTCTTCTGTAGTCCTGTCCAAGTGAAGAGCAGGACAGACCTTCTTCTTCTGATGTTCCAGGCAGTGATCTGAGGAGTTCCTGCAGCTCCCCCATGGTTATTTTCCATTTTAGGCTGCAGGGTGACAGGGGGCACTCCAACCAATAGGGGCAAAGTTACCTCCCTCTGCTATGGCCCCTACCTGTGAAGTGTGGCATATTTTCAACTCTGAATGGGCTTTTTTGAAAAATATCAAAATGGAGAAATGTTCTCCTTGGAGTACATGTCTGTGTAACTCAACCCAGTGGTGTTGCTAATATCTGACTACACTCCCCTTCCAGACCCTCTCCTAATCTAATTAGGGGTGCTCCAATCTGGCTGGGTAGCAAGGAAGTGGGGGCTGGCCTGTGTCCTGTGGCATCTGCTCTTCTGGCTTTGAGTCCAGCTCATCTCCCCAGCCCCCTTCGTCTCCCGGACTTCTCCAGGAAGAGAATCTTCTCCCACCAAATGGTGGTATTGTTTCAGCTCCAGGCCTCCTTACACCTACTCAGGTAGTAGCTTGGTGCAGGCTGTAAAATGCTGACCAATCAGATCATTTTGCTACAGGGCTCCTTTAGGTAACTTCAGGATAGTACGTTCTAATACTTATTTACTGTAGTAGATAAATCTGACCTTGTCAAGTTGTTGGAATTATTGTAACCATTATTTTGATACCGTCAATGATACGTCTAGCTAGCTGCAATCAAAGGTTAGATTTTATTAAATTTAATAAAGCCTTCCCTTGTTAGCTTATGGGACAGGCAGCACTACAGTTGGAAAAACCACTTTGGCTGTTTTCCCAACCAGGGCATCTGAACTATATTTTATATTGGCCCTGCTCTTTACAATAAATCGCCCTTGGGGCACCCAGGACAGACCTTGGACTTTGGAAGCACTTTCAATTCAAAAGTCGAATTTCTCCATATGTTAATTTTAAAACCAACCTGCAAGGCAGACATGGCTTTAAAATGCCACCAGACACCACAGAAGTGTCCATTCAAGTGCATTGGGTCCACTGGGGTCTCTAAACCTACATGCCCTACCATATACTAGGGACTAACCGCTAGGTTGTCTTTATCAGTTAGAATTATACCAGTTACCATATACCCTTAGAGGACAGAGCACTGGCACTGGGCTTTATTAGTAGAGCTCAGGGCACTTTCGATGTCAGTAAGGATCAGTTAAAAAAGGTGGGGGTGATCAAGGCAAAAAAGAATGACTTTCCAACAGTTAGGGCTCACATTTTTAATTGACAATGAAAAGGAGGGGTGTCCACAGCAGCTTATGATGAAGGAGCTAATGCTGCAGCCTTCAAAGGACCACCAGCACCTTGGATTGAGGACGAATTAAGGCGCACCATAACAAGGTACGCTGGAGAAGCAGGGAGCTAACTTCTACAGAATGCTGCTTTTGCAGGTCAGCACTTGTATCAATAGGGTGAAACTGAAGCACTCTGAATGGCCAACCCCAGTGTTCTGTTATGGGAGCTAATTAAACTTTCATCAATTGAAGGTGTTCCTTGTGAGAATTCTTTGTAATGGTAATCAGTGCAAGTGCCTTTCTTTAATGACAGATATCTCCCTCAGCAACTGGTTACTCCATATAACTTGAGAATGAGATGCATCCTTCAAGACTTTTTTTCAAGGGGAGTTTCTCAGAGCTCAATCAAGAGCTCAATCATTTCTCTGGTGCACTTCACATTACAAGTGCACTAATTGGTAGTTTTGCACAGATCACAAGGAGATGAATTTAACATCGATCCTCACAGAATTTAGTTCTATGTGAAGCTTAATAGAAACGGAATGCAATAGCTTACCCATATTTCTCAAACAATTAACATTACAGAAGAATAGATTTATGAAAATACATTGTACAGCAGTGTCACAAAATATTATTGAAAGATCTAAAAGGCTATAAGGTAATGTTATTTCTGATCATTTTCAAGGAACTCTTTTAGCTATCCAGTATTGTATTTGAATTTCTATTTTGGCATACATAGCTTGATCATAAATAAAAAGAGAATGTAGCTTTCCTGGTGTAATAAAGAAATTGTACACATCAGACTAAGCTTATGGGTGCTGAGAATCAAAAAAACTCGTCTCTCTTTTACAATCCTTTAGTAGACAAATTGACGGCTACATGAATCTAACAATAAAACATCACAAAATGTTACAGTTTTCAATAAAAAAGAAGATCAAACTAACATCTGTTTATGTACAGTGGAGGAATGATCTGGAGTCTATTTTCTATGCAGTGAAAATAGAGAAGATACTAAAACAAATTAATTGTTCCAGAAGTATTTATTTCCTGCCAGACGACCCAGGCTTTTAGGATAATTATGACAATAGTCATTGCCAGGCTGAAATTTTAATACTGAGGAATAGGCAAAGTTGATTTGATCCTTTTAATTGCAGGCCCCTACACTTTCTAGAACTTTGGAGACATCATTGTGGTGAAATAATTTAAGCTATTTCAATGGAAACTTGAACCAGAGCAATCGACCTATGCAAACAGCTGTATGCTTGGCAGTAGCAGTCATACAGATGTCAGAATCCAAACAGCAACATTCAGTCGTCATTCTGACCAAAGTACACTCAAACACACCCCGTCTTACCTTGTGGAATGTGGGTTATATTGGTGTCTGAAATGCGGACGTAGGATAACTTTTTCATTCCTTGAAATGCTCCCTTTTCTATTCCCGAACTGGAGATAGGGTTGGTTCCAAGTTCTGTACATATTGTAATGTAGAGAAATCACTGGTTAATATAGATGTACTTTTAAAGAAACTTAAATAATTCACCATGCAAATTTAGAAACATATTGATGTAATGGTTATCACAAACGCAAATGGGCTGCTTTTGGTAAGAAACAACCGCTGCGTACAAACAGCTCCGGACAAAAAAACACAAACTGACTTTTTACATTTTGGCTGAACATATAATCACTACACAAGGTCACTTATGCCACTTGACAGTTGTAGCTGTCAGCTTTTTTTCCTCTTTTATTAACGGTTAGTCAAAGATTCTGGGGGTCATTCTGACCCTGGCGGCCGGTGACCGCCAGGGTCACCGACCACGGGAGCACCGGCAACAGGCTGGCGGTGCTCCCGAGGGCATTCTGACTGCGGCGGTTCAGCCGCGGTCAGAAAGGGTAAACCGGCGGTCTCCCGCCGGTTTACCGCTGCCCCAGTGAATCCTCCATGGCAGCGGAGCGCGCTCCGCCGCCATGAGGATTCAGACACCCCCTAACGCCATCCTGTTCATGGCGGGAAACCCGCCATGAACAGGATGGCGGTAGGGGGTGCCGCGGGGCCCCTGGGGGCCCCTGCAGTGCCCATGCCAATGGCATGGGCACTGCAGGGGCCCCCGTAAGAGGGCCCCAAAAAGTATTTCAGTGTCTGCTTTGCAGACACTGAAATACGCGACGGGTGCAACTGCACCCGTCGCACCCCTGCAACTACGCCGGCTCAATTCTGAGCCGGCGTCCTCGTTGCAGGGGCATTTCCTCTGGGCCGGCGGGCGCTCTTTTGGAGAGCGCCCGCCGGCCCAGAGGAAATGTTTGAATGGCCGCCGCGGTCTTTTGACCGCGGTGCGGTCATTTGGCGGCGGTACCTTGGCGGACGGCCTCCGCCGTCCGCCAAGGTTAAAATCACCCCCTCTGTCTCCTAGACATCAAAACTGCCACACGGACAGCGGCCTAGCTGCTTTGCTGTGAGAAGCAGGCAAGAAGCAGAGACCCAGAAGCAGCATCTTTGGTACCTTCTGTCGACTTGTGCTAATTGATCTGTACAGGGGAACAGAAGCTGAGGAGTCCACAGCCCTTAGCTTCACTTCTGCTTTTAAGCACTCCATTGAGCGCATAGACCACACACACCGACCCTCCTTGGAATTTCTGTGCTGCGAGGAGAGGTTAGTGGAGGGCAGAAACACTGCTATGGTCACCACGTATAGTCCTCCAGGAGTGTCAGAAGCCCATTTCTTTCCTTGAGGAAAATTACTTTTAGAAACTCAGGAATTATACTAGGTGCCTATTAGGCCTGGGAGAACTTTCAGTTACGCTGGCGTAGTTCATATGATTTCCAACAATTAATGTTAGGTATTTTACATGACATTCCGGCATTAAACCACATGGCTTAATTGGGCGTTGCTCAGGTAAAAAAAAAATCCTATCATAGGAACACTGGGACAATGCGGACAGGCAGAAGACAAGTGGCTCATGTTCGTGGAATTCATGCAATTACACAACAGGAAATTCTGCGAATTTCACAGGCCCCTGAATTAAATGTATACATATCCATCCATGAAATCATGCTTTCCTGTAAAATGCTTCTGCTCTAGATTCTTTCTGATACTCCTGAGTAGCGACCACATTTCTTAAGACTTAATTATGACTCTAATTAGGAAGTACAAAGTGTTAAGTGTATTTGTAAGATATTTGCTTTATAGCTGGCAGAGGAGTGCACCTTCTCCAAGCAGGAACCACATTCCTAGCTAGGGTAAGTCAGTTACACACCATAAATTAACATGTGCTCACCCTCTGGTAGCTTGGCACAGAGCAGGCAGTCTTAACTTAAGAGGCAATGTGTAAAGTATTTGTGCAACACTTAAAACAGTGACACAGTAAAAACACCACAAAAAGCGTTACCACACCCATTTAGATAACTAGAGCTTAATTTAATGAACAAAACAAGACAAAAACAACAAAAACCGATAGTTAGAAGTCAAGATAAGAAGTTGTAAAGAATATCTGCAAATATAGTGCTTACATGCATAAAGCACCAACCGGGGCTATTTGGTTGCGCTAGACCTGGGCAAATCTGAAAAGACACGTCAACCATAATTGAGTGTGGGTGAGGTACAGGGACCAACCTTGTCCCATTGATATCAGTACTTGGTTCGGGGTTGCATTGAGGAGCAATGCAAGAAGCGATGCGAGGAGCAGCAGTGTCGGTGCGTTTTCATTGCTCCCAGTGGTGTAGGTGATGCGTCAGTTCTGAGCCACGCAATTGGAGATGTGTTAATGTTGAACCCCTTAGATGCAGGTGATGTGTCGTCATTGAGTCAAGAGGCCAGCGATGCGATGTCTCCTGCTGTGGCATTGTGATGACGTCAAAGGGGATGCATCGGTTCCGACTCGCGCAGTCATGGTGATGCATGGATTCTGGTAGGAAACAGCCAGCCAGTCCACTTCTAAGGGTCCAGAACTGGATTGGCATCACTTGGCAGGCCAGGCCTCACAAATGACAGAGCCCAGAAGCTGCAGCAGGGTTATTGGAAGTCTTTGATGTCCCTGAGAGCTCAGAACAGGATGAAAGCCAGCAAGCCCTTGGAGTCACTTTGGTTCTGAATATTTAAAGGTGCAGATCCAGTCCTTCTCACTCCAAGGTAAGGAGGGCAGAAGGGCAGGCACAGCAAAGCAGGATTCCAACAAGTCCAGCAGAGTCCAGCAAAGTGACAGACCTTCCAACACCACAGCAGTCCTTCTTCCTGGCAGAATGTTCTCAGTTCCAGAAGTGTACTGAATTGGTGGTGTCCGAAGTCCAGTACTTATACCGAGTAATGACCTTGAAGTGAGGGAGACTTCAAAGAGAGGCCTTTGAAGTGCACAAAGTCCCTGTCCTTCCTGCCCTGGCTCCAGACTCACTACAGGGGTGTATTATGCAGCTCTTTGTGTGGGGACTGGCATAGCCCACTCAGGTGTGTTGGCTCCTCCCTCCCATCCTGCCCAGGGTGACCTATTGAGATATTAATGGCCCATCAGGATGTGGATGGCCCATCAGGCACACCAACGCTTTCTTTGTATGTGGCTTTCTGTAGGGAATGCACACAGGTCAGCTGTCATACACCCAGAGGTGTATTCAGATGCGGGCAGAGGCACAGAATTGTTAAAGTAAGAAAATGCCAACTTTCTTTCTTTCTTTCTTTTCTAAAAGTGGCATTTTCAGACTTGCACCTTAAAATCCAACTTCACAATTTGTGATTTAAAATTGTAAGTCTTGAGACACCAAACTCGAAAAATCTATATTTTGATAATTGGAGATTACACTTATGAAATGTAATAATATCATCCCACTGTTAACCTGTGGGAGAGATAGGCCTTGCAGTAGTGAAAGAGTTATTCACTACCTGGGCATGTAAGCTTAAAAGTACATGTCCAGCCTTTTAAATGCCCTGCCCTTGGCGCTGTCCAGGGCCTACATTAGGGGGTGACTTATATGTATTAAAAAGAAAGGTTTGGCCCTTGCAAGAGGGTTAACTTGCAGTTTAAAACGGCACCCACAGGCTCTACAATGGCAGGTCTGAGCCATATATGAAGGGCTACAGTTGTGGGTGGCACAATTAGTGCTGCAAGCCAGCTTGTAGCATTTAATTTAGAGGCCCTGGGCACAGGTAAGGCACTTTACTAGGGACATTGAGGTAAATTAACTATGTCAATAGAGGATAAGCCAATGTTATCTTTTAGGCAAGAAGCACATGCACTTTAGCACTGGTCAGCAGCGGTAACATGCTCAGAGTCCTAAAACTATAGTTATAGGATTATATAACTAAAGTTATAAACATCTCCTCTCTTCTCACCTTTTCATATAGTATGAATATCATCCATATACCATGTCCAGTATCTGATGTTTTTTCAGAAAAGGTATTTTCACTTAGTGCGTACTTCATTTCAAAATCATGTACATATAAACATGCAATGCTTGGGGCAATGGTACTGTCTATCGAAGTTTCATGAATCTGTAAAAAGAGCTCCTTCTTGAACTGGAAATAATATCTAGTTAAGGCCAAGTCTTTAGGTGTTATAGAACTCCAATGTTCTTATGTAAAAAGGAGGTCAATCACACTGAGTGATTATTTTTGAGGGATGGTCATATATAGGATCTCAACAGCTAACATCACCAGAATCTCCACATTATGGTCTAAAGTTATTCCCTCTGGATATTCAACATGTTGTTTCTGTCTTTGCCCTATGACGGCATTTTCTTTACCATAGGTCTCAGAAACCAATCTGAGAATTGAGATGGAGAATTCTAGAGCTGGTCAGATTTCTGCGTTGATCGGTCTTCCCACATTTATATATTTGGACTGTACGACGAAACAACGACTTCAAAAACAACTACTGCCTTAACAACGAGGTCGGAACACCGACCTCGTTGCTACTACTAATGATTTTACCACGAATGCCTTAACAACGATATTTCGTTGTAAAGGCATTCCTGATAAAATCATTAGCAATAGGCACCATTCACCCTACATCCCTCACCCCACCCCTCCCAACCCCACCCCAAAACCTAAAACCCTCTGACCCCCCCACCCACTCCCCAAAACCAAAAACACCCCACCCCCCCAATCCCACCCCAAAACCTAAAACCCCCTGACCCCCACCCACTCCCCAAAACCAAAAACTCCCCACCCCCCCAACCCCACCCCAAAACCTAAAACCCCCTGACCCCCCACTCACTCCCCAAAACCAAAAACGCCCCACCCCCCCAACCCCACCCTAAAACCTAAAACCCCCTGACCCCCCACCCACTCCCCAAAACCAAAAACGCCCCACCCCCCCAACCCCACCCTAAAACCTAAAACCCCCTGACCCCCCACCCACTCCCCAAAACCAAAAACGCCCCACCCCCCCAACCCCACCCCAAAACCTAAAACCCCCTGACCCCCCACCCCTCCCCAAAACCTAAACCCACCACTTACCTTCGCCAACTCACTTCTTTGTACCTTAACCACGCATGTTCGTTGTTCAGAACATACGTAGTTAAGGCACAAAAAACCGTAGTCGTGGTTAAAAAAAGCGTTGTTGCGCTTTCGTTAACCACGACTTTCGGAAAATAAAAGTCGGAAAAAAGGATGTTCCCCATATATTTGATAATATGTAAATGTAAGGAGATTCCGAGTGCTTCTCCAAAAGGAACTCCACCTTTTGTTTTCATTATCCAGCCATTGTGTCTTGCAGAGTTGATCAAGTATGTTATGTCTTCTCAACGTGTGATGAAGAGTCTTTAACCAATTGATTGTATTTTTTGTATTGCTGAGCAATTTCAGACACTCTGGCCTATACATGTCAGTCGGTATCAATACCATTGTACCTCCCTTGTCTGCTGTTCTTTTAACTACTGACTGGAGGTTCACCAATGAACGAAGGGCTGCCTCCTCCTTTTTAGGCAAGTAAGGGAAGTGGTTTCTTGCCTTTCCAGTGCCTTTTCATAAGTTAGTAGCTTGTGTGGCATTGTGGTTGACAGGAGATAGAAAGTTGATTTCTTCTTCAGCCAGTGTTCTCATCCCAAACTCCCAGTGGGGTTTCAACATTCTAGAAGTAGGTCTTCAAATGTTAGTTTCTTAAGAATTCATAAACTTCTTTCCAGAGGGTGAAGACATCTGGATTTGGTGTAGGGACAAACACTAGTCCTTTGTTGAGTATCACCCTCATTTCAATGGTTAAACCCATTGGTGTGGGCGTCGGCCACTGGCCGACCCGCACTACCTTCCTGGTGCGGGTCACAACCAGTGGTTGACACCAGGGAGGGGGTTAAAAAATCCTCCATTGCAATGCACTAGGTTTTTTTCTTTTTTTTACCCGGGGAGATGGGGAACAACTTCCACATCTCCTCCTGACCCCGAACCACCCCTCTTTGACGTCACATTTGTTCCCTACCGGAGGACTGAGGAGAAGGTAAGCATCCTCTGCCCACTCTGGTGGGGGAAAAAAGGCCAGAATTTCCTCCTGAGATGCCAGGGAGGCATTGATGGAAAGGGGAGAGTCTCACCTTTCCATTGATGCCTTCCTGGCACCGTTTCCTAGCCATGGATCACAGCATGGCTGCGATCCATGGCCAGTAAATGCCCCTGGGCACCAGAAATCTTGTTTTGGGGGGTCGGCCACCGTGTAAGTGGCCTGCCCCTGTGGGGGCATAAATAAAAAAAAAAAAAGTTGTGGGTTCTTCTGGGGGGCGATTGAGCCCCTCAGATTATGAAATAAATGTATATATATTTTTTTAATGGTGGGGTTGGCCCTTGGGCTGACCCCCCCATTGGGACTTTTTTTTTAAATACATGTGTGCTTTGCCATCGGGTCACGATCGGCCCCAGGGAAAGCACACATGTATAAAATAAAAACAAAAAAGTAATGTAGAGAGTCAGTCTCTCATTATTATATATATATATATATTTAACAAGAGACAAATCTCTCTATAGATATAAGCAAAAACAGATCACAGCACACAATGCGCAATAGTAAAACAAAAAAGTCATGACACTCCGTATTATTAGGTTAAGTAGAGTAGATGAAGAAAACAGGCACATCAGTATTCGAATCTTGTCTTGAGAAGTGAGTTCCTTTATTGTGGGCGAAGTTGCATTCAATAAGCAAAGAGCATCATTCCAAACACAGCCAACACGTGTTTCGTTACATAAACTTTATTAGGGGTGGCATTTGGCTTTGGTTTCACTTATTTTTTAGTTGTAATTTTAACTTTAATTCTCTCCTGGGTTTCCTTTAGATCATGAGTCATTGGGTTGGTTTGCCCCTAGAGACTTTTCTCTTCTTACTCTCGCATAATAATGTTCTTTTATATTTTTTCTTAGAATTTGGCTCATGGACTTACCATGGTCCTAATTATTGGCTATCCTTTACCTAAATTGGACGCCTTTTCCAGTGTGGCACATTAATACCGGCAATAACTAGCTACAGGTATTTCTCACATTTGGATATTTCAATGGATCCCTTAACTTTTATTTTTTCTACAGTTGTCCATGCTTCACATTATTTATTTTTAGCTTACTCTGTTTCCGCTTTATTCTCAGACTATTCTGATGCAAGGACTTTACTTCTATTCCCGAGATTGTTTAGATTTATCTTGTTGTTACCATTACGCCAGAATAGGTATGTTCTGAGACCACTGGTCTCCTTGATTTTCTTGAATCTGACTTATGGTTCTCACTTGTGTTTAAACCTTTTTTTTTTTCTACTTTCCCTGCTTTTATCACTCGGTTTTTAGTCACCTTAACTGAGCTCTCTTCCATGTCACTACACTTGGTTATTAGAGATTCTCATACTATTCAACTCAGGGAAACTTGCAAGAATTTTGCCATCTTTTTCACCTCTTGAGGCTTGGATGTTATTTGGTACAAACAGGTGATATTTCTGGAATATTTTAGCCATGTCCATGGTTCGTATATTTTCTTGCCTGACCTTGGGATCTTGTTACCCCTTGCACAAACCATTGCACATGATGGCTTTCTTTGGTCATGTATACTTGTTTCAATTTGTAATTTCTAGCGATACATCAAGTATGTACATATATGTTTTTCTACAGCCTTGAAAAAGTCACCAGTGTGACGAAACACGTGTTGGCTGTGTTTGGAATGATGCTCTTTGCTTATTGAAGGCAACTTCGCCCACAATAAAGGAACTCACTTCTCAAGACAAGATTCGAATACTGATGTGCCTGTTTTCTTCATCTACTCTACTTAACCTAATACTACGGAGTGTGATGACTTTTTTGTTTTACTATTGCGCATTGTGTGCTGTGATCTGTTTTTGCTTATTATTACTTGTGTAAAGTTTTACACAGTGTCTGTGTCCATGGGTAGTAGGGCACTCGGATCACTTGCACCATATTCTGTTCCTCAAATACTCTACATTACTATACACTCCCCTAAGAGTGCGGCTAAAATCACCCATACTACCCGTTATACTCTCTATAGATATGTATGTATGTATGTGCGGGTGTGTGTGTATGGCTGGTACTGAGGGAATTGGAAGATGAGGTCATGGGAGGCGGAGCACCAAAAATGACTGTGATGATGGGTATGTGGTAAGGCCATAACTCAGGTTATGGAGGATAGTTGTGAGGCAGGATCGGAGACTGAGACAGCATCTGAGGGAGAGGACAATGGGGCAGAATATGGGAGTGATTTTTCAGTCGGCGGAATCCCATACAACGACACCTCATCCAGTGATTCTGAAGGAGACGATGATGACAGCCATGCTGTCCCTTCACAAGCACAGTCTGTGCAGCAGAACAACATCGGGTTAGCCGAACCCAGAGAGCAGGGGCATGCAACCGCAACCACAGAGAGAGTGCTCTCTTGGCAGCACCCCTGTTTAGTTCAGCCCCAAAGTCCACCTTTTACTGGTGATGCTGGATGTGAAATTGATACGGCCAACTTTTTGACAGTCGACTACGTCCATCCATTTTTGGATGTTGACTTCCTTCAGGAAATTGTGCATCAAACAAATCTGTGTGCAGACCAATTTCTGAGGGAGCATGGAGGCACTCTAAGGCCCAGTTCTAGGGCACGCTAGTGGACTCTCACTTCGCTGGTGGAGATAAAGATATTTTTGGGCCCTACACTTAATGGGGGGTTAGTGCAGAAACCCACCTTGCAGTCCTACCGAAGGACTTGAACGGTTTGGGTAACCCCCATCTTCACACTAACCATGAGCTAAGATCATTTTTTCTACCTCAACGCATGCTGCATTTCAATGACAATTCTGCTGCGTTGCCCCAGAACCATCCAGACCATGGCAGGTTGTTCAAAATTTGGCCTGTTGTGGAACATTTGTCTGCCAGGTTTCCAGAGATCTATACTCCTGGAAAGAATATAGCAGCCGATGAGTCCTTGGTCCTGTACAAAGGAAGGCGGCTGTTTAGACAGTACATTGCAATCAAAAGAGCTCGCTGTGGCATAAAGCTATAAATGCTGTGTGAGAGCTCATCTGGCTATGTGTACAGCTTCACAGAGTATACAGGGAAGGACTCTACCCTCAACCCTGTAGGTTGCCCTCCGTGTTAGGGGTCACAGGTAAGATTGTATGGGAACTTGTCCAGCCACTCCTTCACAAAGGTTATAACCATTATGTGGACAACTTCTATACAGGAGTAGAGTTATTCAGTGAGCTCTACAAAGCTGCCACTGCGGCCTGCGGTACAGTTCATTGTAGTCGCAAAGGATTCCAGCAGGAGCTTGTTTGCAAGAAGCTCCAGAAATCCCAGAGCAATGCGTTGCGTTCCAACGAACTGCTTGCAGTCAAGTTCTTGGATAGGCGTGATATATACGTGCTCATCTGCAATTCAGGATGGGAGCACTTCCCCCAACACAGTTTGCGGTCAGATGGCCGAAGTCCACAAGCCCATCTGTATACTTTATTACAATAAGAACATGGGCGGAGTGGACAAGAATGACCAGGATCTTCGACCATACAATGCTTGTCGTAAAACTCGCACTTGGTACAAGAAACTGTTTACCCACGTGATCCAGATGGCAACATACAATGCATATGTTGTTTACCATCAGACAACCACAGGAAGACTCATGACTTTCCTTGACTTCCAGTTGTCGGTAATTGAAATCCTCACTGCTGTTACAGAAGCAGCAGCAGCCTCCACCTCACATGTTCTGGAGGATGTGGCAAGGCTGCAGGAGCGACACTTTGCTGATTGTATTCTTAAAACACCCAAAAGGTTGTCGCTGTAAAGTGTGCTCAAAGCATGGAAAGTGGCAGGAGAACCAGTATTACTGTCCCCAGCACCCATCTCAACCAGGCCTCTGTGTCCCTACTTGCTTTACATTGTATCATACTAAAGCAAAGTTCTGGGAAATCAAGTGAGGTGGAGCTGCAGTTGGGTAATCCTTTCAGTGGCTATGCTTGGATACCGAACATCATTGGGCCACTGCTTCGTTAGGCAAGCAGTCACAGAATTTTACTTCATACATCAGGAAATCATGGACTTCCTTATGGCCTGCTTGAGACCAATATCCACCATCAGAACATGGTAGGTGTTCTGTTCAATTAACGTGCATTATAGTCCCCATATTGCAACATACTAATGGACAGAACATATGCTACATTGTCACAGAGTATCCTGAGTGGCAAAATGTTGCAAAATTACTGAATTTTAAAATGCTTGATAGGGAACTTATGTATGCTACACAAGGACCACCATGATTGCCAATGGGAACCTGTCGAACATATTCACCAACATTTCCACTTGTTTGAAAGTGTGCAAACTCAATTTGTAGCTTCACTTTCAAAGCAAAAGTAGAAGTGTTGGTGAAGGAGTCCCACAGGATATCTGTTTGACTTTTTACTTTAGAGACCTTAGGATTTCTTCACCAGCATGTCTGCCTTAGTTTCAGCAGTAGATAGGCTCCCTCAGTTTAGGGAATAGGCATCCCAAGGCATAGTCCGACACCCCCAACTTGTATCCACAAACTAGTATAGGTTCACTTGGCAATTATACATGATTAGTCAAGACTCTGATGAGGACAGAGACATAAATGGGTAAGGAAAGCATATGATAGCTGTGCCTTCACAGGGATATTGCACAGGTAGAAGGCAGATAGTAAAGGTAGTACAGATGTACATCATCTACACCTATGGATTCAAACCCATTGGTGCCATCCCAGCACTGAAGGACAATGACACATATGGGTCAGTGTTTGACCTGCTTTTCATGTTCATCCTCAATCAGAACTAGATAGATGTTCAATTTGCTGTATGATAAGTGCATTACAGTCACAGTACTGCACATAATGTTGACTGGGACATATGCTATGTTCTCACGGACTCTCCAGTGTGCCAAATACTACCCTTTTTCATAGTCTATGACCTTCTCTTCAGGGAACATTGTGAGAATTCTGCCTTCATTTTAAAGGTATATATGCTTACTCAGTTTGAGGAATCGCTTTGTACGGCATACTCATACACCCCCAACTTGCATCCACAAACTGGAAGGAGTTGAATTTAGCACAGTGAGTGCGCTAAAGGCACATGAAAAACATGTCTTCCTGAGCCTCGGGTGGCTGTCATGGGAGTCATTAGTAAAGGTTTGTTACGCATGCCTTCGGTAATGTTCAGGAAGAAGGAGGCGGTTACTTGACAGGTGGTAAAATGTAGTCAAAACGTATTCCGTCCTGTGGCATATGAGTGTGATGGGCCCTTGTCTGGCAGCAGTAAGGTAATGTGAGTGCAATGATTGGTTGGATTGGGCCCATGAGCAGCAGTATGAAAGGGTTGTTTGTTGTGCGTGAATGGACCATAAAGAGGTTGGTGACTGGACGTGGCTTTATGGCCCACCTTCAGATGGCTTGATTTCAATTTACAGATACTTTGATAAGTATTCATGTTTGAAACCATAATTTCTGCAGGTGCTAAAACCAACTTTTGTGAGTGGTGGATTAACTTTAACATACTACTACCAGGGTAGTCCAAGCGTGCAGGACTTATGTGGCTCCCACCAGTTTTCCTTCACCCAGAATCCCCTTGAAATCACAAACATTGCTTAAAAGCACTTTTGCCTTGCATTTCAGTGAGGGGAAGTCCCAGAATCTGCAGGCAGGCACATATTTTCTACCATCCAGCGTTCCACTAAGTTTCCAGAGAAAAGCTTTGCCTCCATTTAGTGGGTTGGCAAGTGACCACAAGAGGGAAGAACCCAAAACGTCCTGGTTTTGTGGGACAGTTACCTGAGTATTTGGTCCTGGGCCTCGGAAGCCATATAGGGAAACCTACCAAACCCAGACATTTCTGAAAACTAGACACCCAGGGCAGTCCATGGAAGTGTGGTGTGTTTGGATTTCACAAAGTTTTCTTACCCAGAATACCCTGCAAAAGTGCAACATTGATTACAAACACTATTTTCCCTTGCTTTTTCATCACAGAAACTACAGAAATGTGCAGGGATCCACAAAATTCCTACCACTCAATGTTTTCCCAGTTATCTTGGTAAAAACACAACCCCACTTGTGTGCCTGTGCCTAGTGCCTGCGTCAGGAATAGATCACTCCAGGATTAACAGTAGCCCTCATGCAAGGACTACCATTGACCCTTCTGTGATCCATTCCTGTCTCGGGCACTAGGTCTACCCACACAAGTGAGGTACCATTTTTATCGGGAGACTTAGGGGAATGTTGGGTGGAAGGAAGTTTGCATCTCCCCTCAGATTCCAGAACTTTCCATCACCGAAATATGAGGAAAAGGTGTTGTTTTTGCCAAATTTTGAGGTTTGCAAAGGATTCTGGGTGCCAGATCCTGGTGAGAGCCTCACAAGTCACCCCAACATGGGTTCTCCTAGGTGTCTAGTTTTGAAAAATGTGTGGGTTTGGTAGGTTTCCCTAAGTGCCTGCTGAGCTACAGCCCTAAATCCACAGCTAGGCACTTTTCAAAAAATACATCAGTTTTCAATGTAAAAATGTGATATATCCATGTTGCGTTTAGGGGCATTTCCTTTCATGGGTAGTAGGCCTACCCACACAAGTGAGGTACCATTTTTATCGGGAGACTTATGGGAATGCAGGGTGGAAGGAAGTTTGTTGCTCTCCTCAGATTTCAGAATTTTCCATCACCGAAATATGCTGAAAAAGTGTTTTTTTGCCAGATTTTCAGGTTTGCAATGGATTCTGTGTGCCAGATCCTGGTGAAAGCCCCACAAGTCACCACATTCTGAATTCCCCTATGGGTCTAGTTAAAAAAATATATATATAGGTGTGCTAGGTTTCCCAAGGTGCCGGCTGAGCTAGAGGCTAAAATCCACAGCTAGGCACTTTCCAAAAAACACATCAGTTTGCATTGGAAAAATGTGATGTGTCCATGTTGTATTTTGGGGCATTTACTGTCTCGGGAATTAGACCTACCAACACAAGTGAGGTACCATTTTTATCGGGAGACTTAGGGTAATGTTGGGTGGAAGGAAGTTTGTGGCTCCCCTCAGATTCCAGAACTTTCTATCAGCGACATGTGAGGAAAATGTGTTTTTTTTGCCAAAGTTTGAGGTTTGCAAAGGGTTCTCGGTGCCAGAACCTGGTGAGGGCCCCACAAGTCCCCCCAACCTGGATTCCCCTAGGTGTTTAGTTTTCAAAATACACAGGTTTGGTAGGTTTGCCTAGGTGCCAGCTGAGCTAAAGGCCAAAATACACAGCTAGACACTTTGCAAAAAAACAGGTCCGTTTTCTTTGGGAAAATGTGAAGTGTCCATGTCATGTATTGGGGCATTTCCTGTCTCGAGCACTAGGCCTACCCTCACGAGGAAGGTACCATTTTTATCGGGAGACTTGGGGAAATGCTGGGAGGAAGGAAATTTGTGGCTCCTGTTAGATTCCTAAACTTTCTATCACCGAAATTTGGGGAAAAGTGTTTTTCTTTGCCAAAGTCTGAGGTTTGCAAAGGATTCTGGGTAACAGAACCTGGTGAGAGCTCCACAAGTCACCCCAATAAAACGTGGAGAGAAATGGCTGTTTTTTCACCTCAATTTAAATATTTTTTTATTTCAGCTGTTATTTTCTGTAGGAAAACCTTGTAGGTTTTTATTTATTTATTTATTTAAAATCAATCATTGTGATTGTAACATTATCAAACATGTAATTATCATTACAACTTCCTCACATATCAAATGAGCTGATGATGACATTCTATCATGGTCATTTAATAACCAGTTTCAATACAAACAACACATCTTTAAATATGCAAGTAAGAAATATAAAAATACTAGTGTGCTAGTTGCATACAGACAGAATGCACTCACAGATTACTCATTTCTCATGATACACTGTGCCCATCAAATCAGCTCTATTGCAATTAATTAATAGAAACTTTCTATTGAACCAAATTGGAGAGCGAACATGCAGCACATATAGATTTTAACCTCATTGAATGCTATACCTATTACACAAGTTTACTGTAACAATAATTGAATTATGTGGCTACCTACCCATAACAATCATGTGGTCCAAGCCATCAAACACAGCCTTTTTAACTTTAGAAACCTCATTTTCGTGGACACGAAACTCTTGAAGGGATTTAGGCATGTTCAATGGCAGTTCCTTCAGTTTGTTCTTGGAGAGGTACAATCGCTCTAGTTTTGTCAGTGGAGTAAAAGCAGCAGGGCTGATTTTTGTAATCTTATTGTTAACTAGAATCAATGCCTGTGAAACAATAGCATAGGTTCATTAATGAAAGTATCAAGAAATTCCTGTCAGTTTAGGAAAATACATGTGTTATGAAATTCCATAATGTTTCAATAGATTACATTTGATTATTCATGTGCACATTGTTAAAAAATATTAGCACTCAGAGCAATACATATATTGTACTATTATTAGTTACATTCATAAAGCTAAACATGTAAAATAAAAATCAAATCTAACAGTGTACATCATAATTTACAGGTTAAATTGTGTGTGAGTAAATCAATTTACTAGCAAATGAAAAGCATTTGGTTTTCCCAACTTTAAACTCCAATTAAACGACTGAATAAGAATTCATTTGTATGCCACATTTGAGAACTCCTGCTTGAGCAAGATAGGTCCAATTTTGGAAACTGCATAGCTATGTGGACTGAGTGGCTCGTTGTACATTGTTTTCCAGTCATCTGTCACACAATCCATCAATAAAAATGTTACTGCTGGTCACTAGGCCTACTAAACATTTAGGCATAATCACCAGTATCACAATTCAGCACAGTGTGTATTTCTAACATCAGTTCCTCTTGTTAAGGTCCTTAGTTGCTTTGGAGATAACTGTAATCAACACACATAATTAACATAACATCAATTATTTTCTGCAGTGGTAACATAATGCAATGTAAGATATTATATTTACCTCAAGCTCTACCTGCCATTTTGTACTATGTCCCTTATCACCTAATTGCATGTTCAACGCTCTGTTACTTTTTAGTCCATTCCTCACTATATAAAACTAATAATAAATATTAGAGAAATAACTCATATTATTTATAAATGAAAATGAAAATGTCCCAGTTCAAGATACGTGATGTCAATAATTAGGATCAGCAAATAAGGGACAATTCAATAAGGAAACTGTAAAATGATTATCAAATAAGTGGTCATGATATATCTTCCAATGCAATAATGTTTGAGTGCATTTCCAATGACATGGTTTCTTGTATCACAATGTACTTTATATTTCGTTGTAAAAGGTTCATGGAAGTAGCACATTATACTAAAAGCATATGCATAGCATAAGTTTCAGGCGTGAGAAATTAACTTTTAAAATATACTAGAGTACATATTGTGTGTATCATGATTCTGTATTGTTGTATAGACATGACCACATCCTATGTTTTTAATTATTTCCCTAGCTGAAATGTGGATCTAAAGATCTGTTCAACAACAACCCTTACGTTATTCATACTCAAACGTTCCTTAGTTAGATGCAATTAGACAGTTCTGAGATATATATATATATATATATACCCCAGAGCTTACAAACTGTCTAATGACCACAATCTACCTTTCTTCAATAAATCATGAATTAAAAAAATAATACCATTGCCACCTCCAATGCTCTAAATCATTGTTTTGTTTCTCACTTAGCCTAGAATTACCCACATGGGGCAAAACATTTCCTCTAATTTCTACTTTTTGTACTCACGTTCCAAGTCACCAATGTCATTTGCATACAGGGCATTTAGGCCTTCAACTGTCCAAGTAAAATGCCTTCATTACAATATTAGTGTAAACTAATCTATTCATCAGTATCTTTGCTGAAAAACCTCTATCCACCTCTCAAAAGGTCATCTATCTAGTTGCAAAAAAAAAAAAATACACTCGTAATATTGCTGGACTCTGCAATCTTTCCATGTATATTTTTACTTCATTATCTTTTAAAAATTGAAACATATCTAGATGATGAGTTAGTTACTGTAACATGACACATGCATATTTTTGGAATCTTCATTATCGTATTCAGAATATGATTCATAGAAAAATGCAGGCAGAAGCATCTTTCCAACTACTTTCTCCCTTATTACTTAATAAAGGATCCTGTAACTTCATACTGGTTGCACTCTCTTATGTAAAGCATATCCAAATATGCATTATATGATCATTTGTTCATGCAAAAGGCTTCTGTATCCCCTCCATTCTCTGCCAATACCAAGATATGCCTAAAGCCACCATTGTATCACAGTTATGAACATAACCAGTATTAATGCCAAACTAATTAATAATCTCCAAAGTAACCACAATAGATCAATCCAGACCTGAGACAAGAAGCACATTGTTTGGATGCAACTGTACTTTGACCTGTTCCCCACAAAGTTGAATCCAACAAACTTCCACTCAACTCCTAAGAGATATTGCTGGTTGTTCTGAACAATACTGCACATTCATGGGTTTGGAAAGACACCAGTACTTAATCTCTGTCTTCATTTTGAGGCCCGCTGAAACAATATCATTCTAATTCACTTTACCCCTTCAATTTGAATGACTGACCAAAGCACACCCTCTTTAAAACAATACCAATTAGTACACTTTTCTTATGGATAAAGGTCTTCTTAGTGTCAATTGTGACCACCACTGATGCCTTTCAATAGCATTACAGTCTGAGAATTACCTGGTACTTTCTTCTCGCTGATGATAAAAACATAACTGATCTTTAGAAATGAGACCTTCCTTCTCAAGTCTTACTGTTTAACACACAATTTTACCTCAATTGTCAGGATGAATATTAGTTTACAACTACAACAAAGCTGTCAATCCTTTACAGTGCTTTCTATAACTGTGCTAGACAGGTTACCATGTATCTCTGAAAAATTCTCTATGAGATACTGAGGTTATACACACTGGTCAAAAACGGAAAACTTATCCCCTAAAATTCTTATGAACATTTCCCGAAATCGGTCAATCTCAAGAGTTTTCGGACCCTGTATTCCTTTATTGGAATACCTGAAATCAGCATAGGAAATGTCCTACCATTTTTTTATCATCCTCTATTAGTACTGGGTTAGTGAGAGTTTCTAGGAATTTCTTTACTGCACTGCTATTATCTTCCCTACATCTATAAACGTTTAATTAGATCTTAGAAGCTGTTTATCAATCTTCTTTTCTTTATATTTACAAGACACAGTTACTGTTTTCAATATATCGTATTGTTCTATAAAATTGCTGCACATTCACTCTCTAAAGAAGAAGGTATCCATGTTTATCCCTAGAGGTTTGTGCATAGGGAGTTACATCAAAAAGTAGAACCACTGTATCCAGATGAACGAAGAGTAATAAGGTAACACTAAAGTGGCCCACAGCTTTTGATAACCTTCCTGAAGTAAGTACCCTTCAGTAGCATAAACAACAAGCCCTAAAAAAAATACAGTTTGTGTGCTATGCTTTCTGTCTCAAATAAGCATAATCATTCTGTACGTGCAGAAACTTATTTCAATTTGTTTGTTTTCACTGAAATAAGAGTGATCTCTTAGTCTTGGATGAAAGAAAAATAGGTATTTGCGAAATCGAACAAGAATAAGTTTGCCAACTTCAGTATTCATTTTCAAAACATCTATACTTGGTAACCTATTCAGTGTGGAATAACTATAAAATCTTGTGAAGCACTCACAAAAAATTGTGTTTCCCTGACAAAAGACCTGCAGAACCAGTTTATGCATGAAACGTTTCTTACAAAAAAAATATTTGCAGGAAAACTAATACGAAACGTTTTTGGGAGAAATATGGTCCACAGTTGAAGTTATTAAAAGTTGACAAAGCTCTGAAATTCACAAAGCTTCACCAGATGATTTCTAATAACTCACATAACAGTACCTTGCAAATACCAGTCTGTATACAGTGTCTCCACATTCTGTACAACAGGGAAATCCTTGATTAGAGGGAGGTAGATAAAAGTAAACATTACAATTCAGGCAAACCACTATTTTTGCCACTGGGTAGTGCAATATGAGCAGGAAAAGAGGTATCAAAATTGCACGCATTTCATGTAGAGCCTAGCCGCAGCACCATTTAAATATGAACGTTTTTTTGTTTTTTTTTGTTTTACAACTGGAGCTGCCTTAAATAAAACAATTTTGTGATCAAGCTGACACATGTATCACTGAAATTCCTGACCGAAGTAAATATCAATTTCGAGATGACTCGGGGTTTTATTTTTGCATTCCAACACATTTTACCGACAGGGATTGCAAACACTGGGCACTGAACACATTGGAAGGTAGAGTATACTAACATGTTATTTCCTTTGAAAGCAGAAATAAGGCAACACATTATCATCGCACACACCGAACTCATGTTTTGTGTGTACACTGGCACCCTTCTGCCATGACTTGAGGATGAGACAGTAATTTAAAAAAGCTGGATCAATTTGAAGAGAACTTGCTGTATTGGCAAACTAGAAATTCACTTTCTAATTTGGAGCCAAAGCATGGGCATACGGAATTATGTATTTTATCAGACTGTACAGGTATAAAGTAATTATAGATGAACAATAAAATATAGCAATCCTCAGGTGACATGGCAACGGAAAATTGCACAGACAAATTCCACGCTGTCCAATATGCCCAAATAGCTTATACTGGCAAATAACTTTTAAAATCACTCAAATGCACTAAAAAGACAGAATATGTGCTACCCCATCGTACACAATGTTGTGAGTTCTCGCATTCCAAGTGTGAGTATCTATACCAGTTCATTTCTAGTGCATTGTAGCCTTAACTTTAAAACAATTGTACATAAACCACAGTGAAAAGGAAAACAGTACTGGATGTGGTACTCATGTCTGAAATATAATTATATGATATATTATTGACACCACTCTGCCCTCACCTATTGGACATTACTATTACCCCTTATTTTAGTGACGTGGTACCCATTGCTGCACCAAAATGTGTGCCTTAATTATGCATCACCCTGTGTTCTCCTATAGCCTTAGAACCCGCCGTAGCGGGCTCTACCGGCTATTAAAGGCCCGCTCCCCGCGTTAAATGCCCGAGCCGAAGGCGAGGGCATTTAACAAGGGAGAGGGACTTTAATAGCCGGTAGAGCCCGCTACGGCGGGTTCTAAGGCTATTAGAACATTCTGCCACACAGGGCAGAATGTTCTATTTAAAAAAAAAAATGTTCACGGAGCCCGAGGGGATTTAAATCCCCTCGGGCTCCGTGAGGCTTTGTTCACAGCTGTTGCTGTGAACAAAGCGAACATTGGAATGTTGGCGCTGCGGGCTTTTACCGGCCTGTAAAAGCCCGCAGCACTCCATTGTTTTCAATGGAGCCCCCAGCATTCCAATGTTCTAATATTCCATAGCAAACACAACTGTGACTATGAACTATACTTCACCTCTTGGATGCACAAAACCCATCTCACACACAACGTCTGGTCCACCATATGCAGAAATGACAAGGCACCTTTGAGACACATCATCCAGTGTTTCCCTAAGGCAACTCGTCCAGTGCTTTGCTGGGCAACATCACATTGTGCTTCTCTATTGGTTAGCACTCTGTTATTTATTTATTTATTTATTGTTAGCACTCTGTTATTTATTTGTATATTTTTGTTTAGCAATGCTGGACCAGAAGGTATTCAAGAGCTTTACAGAGAACTGCACTTAACACATATACAAGATATATTTGCAAAAAACTATTCAATTTAGGCAACAAATAAAGTGGAGAAGAAAAGGGAGGAAGGAGGAGAGGAAGAGAAGGAAAGTGACAAGTATATGGATCAATAAGGAGAAGGGGAATATGACGAGGAAGGGGGAAATGCACAGAGATGTCATGACAGACAAGAGATTTGCAGAGGAGAAAGGGGCCACAAAAAGAGGAGGTAAGGAAATGGTAAACCAGCAGATGAGCACGAAGTTAAAGCCAGACACCCTCGAAAGGAGTGTCAGATTCAAACCAATTGTTGCTAATATTTCTTCTGAACATGAAGGGTGTCAGGAACCATCCATAGTTTGGTCAGTAGAATGTTCCATTAGGTGGGTGCTGAACCAGAAAGGGTGTGTCTGACTAGCATAGATCTGAATCTTGGATACTCAAGACTGAAGCAGTACTTGCTTCAGAATGTTTGACACCCCCAGAAATTGTCAGGTCATATAAATAGCTTGGTATGCATAGGTGAAGGGCTTTCAGTCTGAGGAAACAAAGCTGGGGGTCCTTTAAAGTAGGTATGATGTGGTCAAACATTCCATTTCCTGTGACTAATTATGCAGTGGATTGAGGAATTGAATTTAGGAGTGACACAATATACGCCGGAAAGGATGGTGATATCAGTGTTGGTTCTGGAGATGATGAGTGCATATGCAGCTGGCATTTGTTGTTTTGTAAATAGCTAGTTTGTAGTGTGCATATCTCTGTGACTCTATTCTGAAGATTGTAATATATGGCCCTAGTGCAAATCACAATGTGTTCCTTTGCTGGAAGCATGGTCGGACATGGACAAAAAATAGGCTCAGGCACCGAAATAAAAGTTGCTCCTTTTAGTGTACCAGATAGTTAAAAACATGCCCCACATTTGCAAATCAGGCCAGTTTTGTACTTATAATGGCATGCTGCATGGGTGTTTTGTACAGTGTGTGTTAGATCTAGCATCCTTGGCGTGGCTTGTCCTAACTTTTTGCCCTCCGACCTCCTGTTGTTGACTTCATTTTTGCTGGCTTTTAGGATTCTGGGCACTTTACCACTGCTGACCAGTGCTGACGTGTATATGCTCTGTATTCTAAAACATGGTAACATTGGCTTATCCACAATTGGCACATTTAATTTACTTGTAAGATCCTAGGAAAGTGCACTATAGGTGCCTGGGGCCTGTAAGCTACTAGTGTGCATGCAGCACTGATTGTGCCACCCACTACAGTAGCTTTGCAAACATATCTCAGGCCCGCCACTGCAGAGCCTGTGTGTGCAGTTTTAAACTGCTGTTTTGGCCAGGCCCGAACCTGCCTTTTTATTACATATAAGCCACACTAAGGTAGGCTTTAATCAGCCCCAAGGTAAGGGTGCAGTGTATTTAAAAAGTTGGACATGTATTTTTAAGTTTAAAATGTTCAGATAGTGAAAACCTGTTCAATTCATTTTTCACTACTGGAAGGCCTGTCTTTCCCATAGGTTTTAAGATTGGGGTTACCTTTTAGTGAAACTTACAATTGAGAAAAGATAGGAATATGGAGCTTGGTGTCTCTGTGTTCACAATTTAAAATCACAGCTTATGGTAAATTCAGATATTATATTGCTTCTGAAAATGCTACTTTAAGAAAGTTGGCATTTTCTTAATTTAACCATTCTGTGCCTCTGTCTGTCTCTGAATACATGTCTGGGTAGATGACAACTGAGCTTTGTGCATTCATTCTAGACAGTCACACACAAAGGGAGCTTGGGTGTGACATTTGCATCCTGATGGCCCATCACCTAGCTGACGGGTCTTCCTGAGCTAGATGAGAGGGATGAGCTGACACCTAGACATGAATAGAGCTGTGCCTCTTCTCACACAAAGGGCAGCATATCCCCTTGTAGAGTGTCTGGAGCCAAGGAAGGGACCTTGTGACCTTCAAGAGACTTCCCCACTTGAGAAAACTTTTTGTATAAGTACTGGACCCCAAACCCCACCCGATCGGTTCACTTTTGGGTCCTGAGGAAACTCTGCCAAGAAGAGGAGCTGTGCTGCCAGGAGGGACTGCCACTTTGCTACTGACTTTGCTGTGTTGGCATGCTGCCTGCTCATTGCTGTGCTGCCAGGATGGACCACCACTCAGCAACTTGCTGTTCTGTGTTGGCCTGCTGCCTATTTCCTCTGACTGTGAGGGAGGACTGAAACTGCCCTCTACAACCTTTTTGCTACCCAAGAACTCCAAGCACTTGTTTGCTTGACTCCCACTGTCGAAGTCTCAGAGCCATCAAAGACTTAATTTTCACCAAATCAAGTATTACACTCCACAAATGTGGATGTATGATGCAGATTGCACAGAGTCCACCATCTGCTGTTTTACCTCCAATGACCAACTACAATAGCCCATGCTCATCACCAATCACAATCGCCCAATCTGCATGTGAGTAGATGCCACAGTGCCAGCAAAAACCTTTGTGTGTGGACCCCCAGCTTCGCCGTAGCATCCAGAGATTCCCTTTGGGATGGAGTGTCCGCCAAAGCCACGCTAAGGAGAGTGGGCCAGCTGGGAATGAAATTGTTGCATCAGGATTCAGAGTCTCGCTTAGGCCCCCGGGCCTGCCTTCCTTCGGTTCACCAGCTGGTCAGGCCACCTCTCAGCTCAGGGAGAATGCCATGGGGGGCCTGACTCACCCCAAGATACCAATACTCTTGTTGCTCCATGGGGAACTCAGGTACTATGGGATTTTCTGGTTCTTGCTGCTGTTAAGGGTGTCACAGTCGGCTGGAAGAGCCTTTGAAACATCGTTTGTCATTCTTACAATTTCCCTACTGGAACAGCCCCGCTTCCCCAACCCCTGACAGATATTGATGTATTGGACTAAAATTACCATAATAAACCTAAGAGAAGCACATATGCTCTAAAGCACTATGGTTGCATACCTACCTTAATTAAGTATCATTTGAGAACTATTGATTGGATTTTGCCACTTTGACTGTGCTTCTTCCAGATAAAGATACTTTTTTTCTTACACTGGTGTGGAGTCTTTTTGTGGTGTTTTCACTGTGTCCCTATAATTATATGTTGTACAAATACTTCACACATTCCCTCTTACATTAAGCCCGACTGCTCTGTGCCAAGCTACCAGAGGGTGAGCACTGATTAATTTAAAGTGTGTATCTTACTTACCCTGACTAGGATTGTGGTCCCTACTTGGACAAGGGGCATACCTCTGCCAAATAGAGACCTCAGTTTCCAACTGTGTAGAACACTGCATGCATTTGTGTATGCTGCAGGCAATGTTTAATCAGAGAAATCATCAGTAAAGACTGACCCACCTGGCCATAAAACAGGCCCACAAACTGCTAAATAACTGGTCCACAAAATGATCTGTGAGACCACCCCATCTGGCACTGCCTGATTGCTCTCTAGGCCAGGCTGACCCTGGGTGTAAGCTATCTTGTGTCCCTGTTGCCTAGCACCTTGTGATTTCCTGTTGAACTCCCTGTGACCCTCTATGCATGTCATATTATGGCTTATGTAGTGCATCACTCTGTGTACAGGCCCCCAGATGCACACTGCTCTTTGTTCCTTGCTGTGGTGGGTGAATGATGGACATTGCACGTGGGTGCCTGTATCTCTGTCTCTGTGCATGGAGTATATATGCAAATGAGTAGATGTATGTGTTTTCGGCTGACTGCACGCGTGTGCATTCTGTGCATGAATGTCTGCATACTGTATGCTACTGTTTGCTTGTACTACAGCTCTGTACGGACTCTATAATGCCCTGGAAGTGATAGAGCAGAGTGACATGCAAGCGCCACTCCTGAGTATTGACATTAGTTATAGTCCTTTAGTGCCTCATGAGGCAGATCAGGATGTCTGTCCCACTCTGTCAGCTTTCGAACAACTCCTAACTGACTTTTGAGCAGTGTGCTAGGAAAAAATATCGCACTGAGAACTAAAGAATTCAAGTTATGGTTGGACTGCAGGAAGAGGTTGCTAGTCAGGGGCTATGAGTAGGTGTGCCTTTGGTGTGTGGGCACTGGCCGTGACTCAAAGTCATGTGATAAATGCTCCCTAAAGCACCCAAGGGCAATTTCAGACGGGGAGGTGAAGCTGTATGTCACTGAGCACAAGATGAAGGCACAGTCTTCAAGAAGGCTATATCCCACTCAAAGTTGCGGTTCTGGTTGCAGTCATGCGGCATTCCTGCAATCTCTCCTCTTCATACTCAAAAAATGATGTGGGTAAGTCCAAGTAAGAGGAGGAGAGGGTCCATAAATTGGGCCCCAAAAGGGCTTTAATATTTACATTGATCATACCAAGACCATCTAGTTGATGTTCAACTCTTTGTGGGGGTTTCTGGATGAAAGAAAGAGAAGGCTGAGCTGAAGAGAACTCGGTCAAGATGGGATGTGCTCTGCATCAAGATCCGATAGAAGCTAGCCAAGAAACAACCCCCAAAAGGTCTGAGAACCAAGGCCACTACTACTGTTTTGGTGTGGCAGGTGCCTGGTCTTAATCTCTGTCAGGCTGCATGGTAAGCTCTTATGCAATTGTTCAGGAAGTGCCATTGCATTAAGGTCTAGGTCCAGCAGGAAGGACACTTCACCCGCTCGGATCTGCAAGACATTTCGTTTGAGGCCATTCCAAAGACACTCCGCCTGTGGGAGGTACTCCTTTAATATTTATTTTAAGGTCAGGAATCTTGATTAGGAGTATTCATTATAAGAACAAGTTGTTTAACTTCAGTATAGATCTTTCTGGTGGATACTTTATCTCACAAAAAATTCCTCACTCCCCTTTCACTTCGCCTTTTTGTGGTGTGGCCTTTTTTAACCTATAAAAAGGTCCCAAGTTTGTGATTGGCAAATGTTGACAACAATTGTTCACACTCTGTGTCAGAGGCTGCAGAAAGAGAAAGAGGCAAGAAACTGATGTCAGTGTGCAGGGGTGACTCTTATACACATCACTTCAGAGGCAGATTCAAGTTGGCGCAGAGCCACACAACACCACCTATTTGTTTGCAAGAGCACTGGTACAAAATTCTCCAGATCCAGCCTGGTACTCAGTCTGCATTCTGAGGTGAGTAATCTGCAGTTAGATGGTGCAGCATATAATGCATGTCGTCTGTAAACTTAAGGAGGCTTTTACTTAACCACCTATTTTAACCATCCAAATCTGACTATGAATTTCATTATTGAGACAAAATGCTTCTGACAGTGATGTGGGAGTAGTTTTAATACAGTCGGAGAATGATGACGGATTAGAACATGTAATTTCTCCTGAATGGCTTCGAACGGAACAATTCAGATTTTGAAAGGAATATTCTGGCAATGAAACATGTTGTTTCTCTGTGTAGGTACTTGTAGGCTACAGGAAGGAATTGTGTTAAGATCAGGCAGTAGCAAAGTCAAGACACAAGCCTCAGAGGAGTTCAGAACCTGGTAACATGAATTCAGCAAACATGCTCTTTCTGATCACAGCAGAGCAGTAGAGGATTTCTTGAATCCGAGCACACTGATAACATAAAAGCCAGGCAGACAGATTCAGTGTCCCTAATCTATGTATTTTATTATCAGAAATATTATCTTGCCACTTGGAGAGAATTCCAGTTACATCAATCAACTGGTTTATGACCTTACTACTGGTTTTGCATTGATGTCTAATTACACCTATCTTATTGAGTTGTTATTATGTAAAACAGTAATTACCTTTGTTTATTGCACTGTTTACACATTGTCCATAGTGGAGAGAGCACATCATGAAAACGTTATTTCCAAAACTTCATAAGCGTGGGAACAGAATCTGAATATCAACGACAGAATATCGGGAACACTGACAATGAGGGAAAAGCTATTGAAAGGAAAGTAGGTATAGATTGTACGTACGGAGCTTCACATCTATACACCTTGTGGATTCTTCTATAGTTCTCCAGCCCGCAGCAATGGCATCAGAAAGGAACACGCGGAGAGCTATAGCTGCCAAAGCAGTTCACGGCAGATAGCATTAACAGTGCAAACAATAAAGGGAATGTGTCATTACTAAAACAAATGGCGAAACTTAAAAAAGTATCCAAGCTTGACCTGAATAAATGGTGGGAGGTGACCTCCCTACGTCTGGATATGGAGAGGATCAAGAGGACTTGGAATTTTTACAATACCAATGTATGAAAACCCAAACCCCGTGATGATTGATGAAAGGTTGCAAAATTTACCTAACTGTTCGAACACAATACTAACCATCCTTATTAAGTAGGCATGGTCAAACCGTGAGAAAGCACTCAAAATGAATATCAGAAATTGAAACCTGGCTTGCAACGAAGTGAGAACCGCATCAAATTGTTAAATTCAAGAGTGAAATGCAACAGCCCCTGGACAAACTTGAAAATTATGTAAAATACGGAAGCAGAGCATATTTGCATGTGATACAATGGATTACCAGTCAGGAGGCATCCCCACAATTAGCAAAACATGGGAACACATCTATAACAGTACTAAGAGCAATATGGGGGATGCAGCAGCTATATCTGGGGATATGATGAACATGGACAGAGACATTGCCACTGACACAGATACATATAACACGTCAGATGCTGGGTAGGCAAGGAGATCAGAAAACAGGAATGCTATTTGTTTTACAACCAAATTGCCTCTTGAGAAAGAGGCGAATGGCGAACCCTCACCAACTCGAGGAGGGGGCTCAAGAGGTTGCAGCGGAGGTGGGAGAGGCAGAAGAAGAGGCAATGAAGACAAAAAGGAAACCAAAGCAACCTCCATGGAACACGCAGAGGGCTCTAACCACAGGGACAGTGAGGACAGATACGGTTATTAACCTGTCCAACAGGGACCATTCGGGAATTGCCGCTAGGGTCCTAAGCTTTGGCCTTTCCGTTTGCCCAACTAGTGATTTCGATTTTGTATCCATAAGAATTGACCCCTTCAAATTTCATATGCCTTAAACTTAAGAAATGTATTAAATTAAACACAGCACTCAAAGACAAGGACATACAAAGACCAGGGCCTCACATACATGAACTAAATATTGGTGATGCTGATTTTCTGACTACTTTGGAGGAATTGCAGAATTGTGAACCCAACATTGGCGATGTTAAACAGATGTTACAAGACTAGGGCATAGCTTCTGAGCAAAGTGTTTCTACAGAGTTCAAACCCAAATCTAAATTTACCCCATGTTATGGTTTGACATGATCAATGCATTGAATGATGAAGTGGTCTTTGAGCTCAGAAAATTATAGTCAAGGGGGAGCAAAGCAAGGAAAAACATCACTTGGTCTGAGAGGAGAGCCACAGATATACTAGCCAAAGACAAGAATATAGTAATCTGTCCCATCGATAAAGGTGGCAATATAGGGGTCATACCTACAGACATATTTAGTAGAAGCACATAGATAACTCAGTGACAAGAGATGTCACAATGACTATTAGGCTGAATACAGGGAAACCATTATTTAATTCTGGGATAAGTTGAACACATGGAAAAACAAGGGTTTCAATGAAATTGGGGAATATCAGTTTCTTAAGAATCTTCATCCCAGAACACCCGTACTCTACCTTCTCCTGAAGATACATAAATCTATTAGCAATACCCCATGCAGGCCCTAGAGTTGTCTATTGGTAGTCTGCTAGAAAATACATAAACATATACTGACCACTCTTTACTCCCCTTGGCAGATGCATTAGCTTCTCATATTGCTGTCACCAATGATTTCCTCAGGAGAATTGAGGGTATCTCTTGGGAGCCTGATTTTCTCCTGATCCCTGGATGTCAAAGCACTTTATACTAACATTCTACACAGGCATGGTGTAAAAGCCTGTGATCATTTTTGAGAGCCAGACCACTCTGCTATTTCTCTCATACACAGATGCTCCTTCAGATGATGGTATTTTGCCTCACCAATAAGATCTTCATTTCTTATAAGATCTTATGTAAACAACTGCAGGGGACTTTGATGGTCACCTGCATCGCCCCAGCTACACAAATCTTCTCTTAGGCTGGTGGGAGGACCAGGTGTCAATCGCATAAAAGTTCAGAGAAGATATGAATAAGATCATCTTCTGGGTATGATTCATTGATGATCTTTTCTGATCCGGCAGGGCAGTGAGCCTGATGCTACCAGTTTTGTGACATGTCTCAACAACAATGACTTAAATTTGGAATTTTCTTGTAGTTTAAGCAGAGAACCTATTTTTTGGGGGTAGAAGTATGTATAGTGACTAATGTAGTTACCACCAAATTGCACAGAAAGCCTAAAGCAGGAAATAGCCTCCTTCACACCTGAGTGGTCATCCCGGCCAGCTTAAATGGAGTATCCCTTATGGAGAGTTGGCTCAGACCAAGAGAAACTCTAGTGATAAAAACATATTTCAGATTGAGCAGAAAATTATGACTCAGTGCTTCAAAGAGTAAGGTGACCCAGAATGGGTCCTCAACAAAGCCATCAATCAATCAAAGAGACTTATAGAGCGCGCTACTTACCCGTGAGGGTCTCAAGGCGCTGGAGGGGGTAAAGGGAGAAAGGGAGATCATTGTTCGAAAAGCCAGGTTTTAAGGTTTTTTCTGAAGAGTCGGTGGTCCTGGGTCTTGCGGAGGTGGGTAGGGAGGGAGTTCCAGGCTTTGGGGGCCAGCTAGGAGAAGGATCTGCCTCCAGTGGTGGCGTGTTTGATGCGAGGGACTGTGGCGAGGGAGAGGTCGGCAGAGCGGAGGTGGCGTGTGGGAGTGTGGAAGGTCACTCTTTCGTTGAGGTAGGTTGGGCCGGTGTTGTGGAGGGATTTGTGTGCGTGGATGAGGATCTTAAAGGTGATCCTTTTGTCTATGGGGAGCCAGTGGAGGGATTTGAGGTGTGGTGAGGTGTGTTCATGTCGGGGCAGGTCAAGGATGAGTCGTGCTGCTGAGTTCTGGATTCGTTGTAGTTTGCGTTTGAGTTTTTGTGTGGTGCCGGCGTAGAGGGCGTTGCCGTAGTCAAGCCTGCTGCTGATGAGTGCGTGGGTGACTGTCTTTCTAGTCTCTGTGGGGATCCATTTGAATGTCTTCTTCAGTGTGCGGAGTGTGTTAAAACATGAGGCGGTGAGGGCGTTGATTTGTTGGGTCATAGAGAGGGAGGGGTCCAGGATGACGCAGAGGTTGTGTGCGTGGTTTGCAGGGGTGGGTGCGGGCCCTAACGTGGTGGGCCACCAAGAAGGGTCCCAAGTGTTTTTGTGTGGACCAAAAATGATTATTTCGGTTTTGTTGGAGTTGAGTTTAAGGTGGTTGGCTGTCATCCAGGCAGCGGTGTCAAGGAGTGCAGCGTGTAGGTTGGTTTTGGCGGTGGTGGGGTTGCGGGTGAGAGAAAAAATTAGTTGTGCGTCATCAGCGTATGAGAGGATGGTGATGCCGTTAGGTTTGAGGATGTTGGCTAGTGGGGCCATGTAGATGTTAAAGAGTGTGGGGCTGAGGGAGGAGCCTTGTGGGACTCCGCAGGTGATTTTGGTGGCGGAGGATTGGAAGGGTGGGAGACTGACTTTTTGGGTTCTGTCGGTAAGGAAGGAGGTGAGCCAGTCCAGGGCTAAGTGGCAGATCCCAGCGTCCTGGAGTCGTGTACGGAGTGTGTGGTGGCAGACAGTGTCAAAGGCTGCGGAGAGGTCCAGGACTATGAGTACTACGGTCTCGCCCATGTCGACTCTGGATCTGATTTCGTCGGTGCAATCGATGAGAGCGGTTTCCGTGCTGTGATTCTTGCGGAACCCAGATTGGGAGGGGTCAATTGTGTGGTTTGTCTCCAGGAAGTGGGATAGGCGGGAGTTGACTAGTTTTCCCGTGACCTTGGCTGGGAAAGGGAGGAGGGAGATGGGGCAGTAGTTGGAGAGGTCGTCAAGGTCGGCTTTGTTTTTTTTTAGGAGCGCAGTGACTTCCGCGTGTTTCCAGAGGTCAGGGAAGGTGGTGGTTGCGAATGAGCTGTTGATTATGGCTCGGAGTTTAGGGGCGATGGTGGGGCTGGCCTTGTTGTATATTTGGTGGGGGCATGGGTCTGAGGGGGAACCAGAGTGAATGGAGTTCATTGTCTTTTCAGTTTTTTCGTCGGTGGTGGGGGCCCAGGTGGTGAGTAGGTTGGGGGGTGTGTGTGGTGGGTTTGTGTTGGGTGGGTGGGGGTTGTGTGTGGAGGGTGTGTGTGGTGTGAAGCTGTTGTGTATGTCCTAGATTTTGCGGTGGAAATGATTTGAGAGGGAGTTGCAGAGGGTTTGCGTGTGGGTGGGGTCTTGGTTGCTGGCTTTGGGTTTGAAGAGCTCTTTGATGATGGTAAAGAGTTCTTTGCTGCTTTGGGAGTTGTTGTCAATACGTTCCTTGTAGTGTGCTCTTTTGGTGGTGCATATGAGTTGGTGGTAGATGCGTGTGGTGGTTTTGAGGGCGGAGAAGTTTGTGGCGGAGGGTTCTTGTCTCCAAGTTTTCTCTGCTTTGCGGCATTTGCGTTTGGACTCGTGGAGTTCAGTGGTGAACCATGGGGCATTTTTCATATTGCGGGTGGTGATGTTTTTTTGAGGGGCGCAAGAGCGTCAGCACAGGTGGTGATCCATTTGTTGAGGTTGTGTGTGGCGATGTTAGGGTCGGTGGTGTGGGGTTGGGGGGTTTGTGTCAGTTGGGATTTCAGGTGTTCCGTGGGGATTTTGTCCCACATGCGGTAGGAGGTGGTGTGTTGGTGGTGGTGTGTGGGTGGTTTGTTGTAGGAGAAGTGGACGCAATGGTGGTCTGTCCTTTGGAGTTTGGTGGTGTGGGTGTAGGTGACGTGTTGGGTTGAGGTGAAGATTGCGTTGAGTGTGTGTCCAGCTGAGTGGGTGGGGGCTGTAACCAGTTGTTTGAGTCCCAGGTTGGTGAGGTTGTCCAGGAGGGAGGAGGAGTTGTGGTCTTGGGGGGTTTCCAGGTGGAAGTTGAAGTCATCGAGGAGTATGTAGTCTGTGGAGGTGAGAGCGTGCATGCTGATGGTGTCAGCAATGGTGTCGCAGAAGGGGGGGTGCGGTCCAGGGGGTCTGTGTATGAGTGTGCCTCTGAGGGTGGTGGTGTTGTTGATGTGGATGAGGAAGTGCATGTGTTCTGTGTTGTTGAGGGTGTCGAGGGTGTTGGTGGTGACCTTGATGGTGTCTCTGTGAAGGATGGCGATGCCGCCTCCAGGTTTATTAAGGCGGCATTTGCGTTGGAGTTTGTAGCCCTCCGGGGTGGCTGTGGCTATGTCTGGCTCGGATGACAGGTTTGTCCATGTTTCTGTGAGGAAGACGATGTCGGGTGAGTATGATGTGATGAGGTCCCAGAGTTCTATGGCATGTTTGTGTAGGGACCGGGTGTTTAGTAGCAGAGAGCTGAGATGGTTGCGGGTGGTGTGGTTGTTTGTGATGTGAGATAGCGTTTGCGGGGGTGCTTGTGGTGTTGCTGTGGGTGGAGGTGGCATTGGCATGGGGCTTGTGCGGGTTGTGGGGCTTGTTGGTGGGTGCAGATGTTGTTGTGTGGGGGCTGTTGTGTTTGGTGTTGGTGTGGGGTGCGTGGGAGGTGGGGCAGGAGAATAGGCAGGTGTGGCAGGAGAAGGGGTCTTGTGTGTGTGTGGGGCTGGTTAGTATGCAGTTGGGGCGAGCTCTGGGGTTGAGGGAGAGGAGAGAGTGGGGGTGGTAGTGTAGTCTGGGGGGGTTTTGGCTGGTAGGGCTAGGTGGACTGGTGCTGGGCACGGTCCGGGCGCGGACGGGCGCAGACAGGCTTGCCTCTGGTGTGCCTCCGGCGCGCCAGCGGCGCAGCCGCACAGCAACCGCCATTAAGAGGGGGAGGTGGGAGGGAGGGGCAGCTGGGAGGCGGGAGGCGGGCGGAAGCGGGAGAGTGAATGGGGGCGGGAGGGGGGCGGGCCACAGGGACGCAGCGGCGAGGAATAGGCAGGAGCCGGGGGAGCGCACAAGGGTCGGGATGGCCCAGAAAAAAGGAAACTGTGAGGGAAAAAACTGTGAAAAAAAGCAGTGCAAAAGGCACAAAGAACCAAAACACAATGCACAGGCTAGTAGAGAGAAGCAGAAAACAGAGGGGAAGTGGATGAGGTCGGGAACAGTGGAAAACAGTGGAAACAGGCAATACAAAACACAGAGTAGCAGCGGAGGATAGAAGGAAGGAGAAGAGGTCAGAAAACGGTGGTATCAGGCAATACAAAAACACAGACTAGCAGTGGAGGATAGAAGGAAGGAGAAGAGGTCAGAAAAACGGTGGAATCAGGCAATACAAAAACACAGACTAGCAGCGGAGGATAGAAGGAAGGAGAAGAGGTCAGAAAAAACGGTGGTAGCAGTGGAAAGAGTGGAAAACAGGAGACACATTGCACAGGGTGGTAACTTACCAGCGTACACTGGACACCAGGGATGCGGAGGGGGGCCTCGAACACACGATTGGTCGCGGGGGACGGGGAGGAGCGGCACAGCAAGGTGGTGCTGTCGGTGCAGAGGAGCGAGCTCCGGCCAAAAGAGGTCAGGGGTCTCTCACCTGGGCCGCGCAGCAACTGCCATTAAGAGGGGGAGGTGGGAGGGAGGGGCAGCTGGGAGGCGGGAGGCGGGCGGGAGCGGGAGAGCGAATGGGGGCAGGAGGGGGGTGGGGCCGCAGGGACGCAGCGGCGGGGAATAGGCAGGAGCCGGGGGAGCGCACAAGGGTCGAGATGGCTCATAAAAAAGGAAACGGTGAGGGGAAAAAACAGTGAAAAAAAGCAGTGAAAAAGGCACAAAGAACCAAAACACAATGCACAGGCTAGTAGAGAGAAGCAGAAAACAGAGGGAAAGTGGATGAGGTCGGGAACAGTGGAAAACAGTGGAAACAGGCAATACAAAGCACAGAGTAGTAGCGGAGGATAAAAGGAAGGAGAAGAGGTCAGAAAACGGTGGAATCAGGCAATACAAAAACACAGACTAGCAGCGGAGGATAGAAGGAAGGAGAAGAGGTCAGAAAAACGGTGGAATCAGGCAATACAAAAACACAGACTAGCAGCGGAGGATAGAAGGAAGGAGAAGAGGTCAGAAAAAACGGTGGTAGCAGTGGAAACAGTGGAAAACAGGAGACGCAGTGCACAGGTTGGTAACTTACCAGCGTACACTGGACACCAGGGATGCGGAGGGGGGCCTCGAACATGCGATCAGTCGCATTGGTGGGGGACAGGGAGGAGCGGCACAGCAAGGTCGTGCTGTCGGCGCAGGGGAGCGAGCTCCGGCCAAAAGAGGTCAGGGGTCTCTCACCTGGGCCGCGCAGCGACTGCCATTAAGAGGGGGAGGTGGGAGGGAGGGGCAGCTGGGAGGCGGGAGGTGGGCGGGAGAGCGAATGGAGGTGGGAGGGGGTGGGGCCGCAGGGACGCAGCGGCAGGGAATAGGCAGGAGCCGGGGGAGCGCACAAGGGTCGAGATGGCCCAGAAAAAAAGAAACGGTGAGGGAAAAAACTGTGAAAAAAAGCAGTGAAAAAGGCACAAAGAACCAAAACACAATGCACAGGCTAGTAGAGAGAAGCAGAAAACAGAGGGAAAGTGGATGAGGTCGGGAACAGTGGAAAACAATGGAAACAGGCAATACAAAGCACAGAGTAGCAGCGGAGGATAGAAGGAAGGAGAAGAGGTCAGAAAACGGTGGAATCAGGCAATACAAAAACACAGACTAGCAGCGGAGGATAGAAGGAAGGAGAAGAGGTCAGAAAAATGGTGGAATCAGGCAATACAAAAACACAGACTAGCAGAGGAAGATAGAAGGAAGGAGAAGAGGTCAGAAAAGCGGTGGAAACAGGCAATAAAAAAGCACAGTGTAGCAGCGGAGGATAGAAGGAAGGAGAAGAGGTCAGAAAACGGTGGAATCAGGCAATACAAAAACACAGACTAGCAGCGGAGGATAGAAGGAAGGAGAAGAGGTCAGAAAAAACGGTGGTAGCAGTGGAAACAGTGGAAAACAGGAGACACAGTGCACAGGGTGGTAACTTACCAGCGTACACTGGACACCAGGGATGCGGAGGGGGGCCTTGAACAAGCGATCGGTCGTGTGGGTGGGGGACGGGGAGGAGCGGCACAGCAAGGTGGTGCTGTTGGCGCAGGGGAGCGAGCTCTGGCCAAAAGAGGTCAGGGGTCTCTCACCTGGGCCGCGCAGCGACCGCCATTAAGAGGCAGAGGTGGGAGGGAGGGGCAGCTGGGAGGCGGGAGGTGGGCGGGAGAGCGAATGGGGGCGGGGCCGCAGGGACGCAGCGGCGGGGAATAGGCAGGAGCCGGGGGAGCGCACAAGGGTCGAGATGGCCCAGAAAAAAGGAAACGGTGAGGGAAAAAAACAGTGAAAAAAAAGCAGTGAAAAAGGCACAAAGAACCAAAACACAATGCTCAGGCTAGTAGAGAGAAGCAGAAAACAGAGGGAAAGTGGATGAGGTCGGGAACAGTGGAAAACAGTGGAAACAGGCAATACAAAGCACAGAGTAGCAGCGGAGGATAGAAGGAAGGAGAAGAGGTCAGAAAACGGTGGAATCAGGCAATACAAAAACACAGACTAGCAGCGGAGGATAGAAGGAAGGAGAAGAGGTCAGAAAAACGGTGGAATCAGGCAATACAAAAACACAGACTAGCAGCGGAGGATAGAAGGAAGGAGAAGAGGTCAGAAAAAACAGTGGTAGCAGTGGAAACAGTGGAAAACAGGAGACACAATGCACAGGTTGGTAACTTACCAGCGTACACTGGACACCAGGGATGCGGAGGGGGGCCTCGAACACGCGATCGGTCGCGGGGGACGGGGACGGGGAGGAGCGGCACAGCAAGGTGGTGCTGTCGGCGCAGGGGAGCGAGCTCTGGCCAAAAGAGGTCAGGGGTCTCTCACCTGGGCCGCGCAGCGACCGCCATTAAGAGGCAGAGGTGGGAGGGAGGGGCAGCTGGGAGGCGGGAGGTGGGCGGGAGAGCGAATGGGGGCGGGGCCGCAGGGACGCAGCGGCGGGGAATAGGCAGGAGCCGGGGGAGTGCACAAGGGTCGAGATGGCCCAGAAAAAAGGAAACGGTGAGGGAAAAAAACAGTGAAAAAAAAGCAGTGAAAAGGCACAAAGAACCAAAACACAATGCTCAGGCTAGTAGAGAGAAGCAGAAAACAGAGGGAAAGTGGATGAGGTCGGGAACAGTGGAAAACAGTGGAAACAGGCAATACAAAGCACAGAGTAGTAGCGGAGGATAAAAGGAAGGAGAAGAGGTCAGAAAACGGTGGAATCAGGCAATACAAAAACACAGACTAGCAGCGGAGGATAGAAGGAAGGAGAAGAGGTCAGAAAAACGGTGGAATCAGGCAATACAAAAACACAGACTAGCAGCGGAGGATAGAAGGAAGGAGAAGAGGTCAGAAAAAACGGTGGTAGCAGTGGAAACAGTGGAAAACAGGAGACGCAGTGCACAGGTTGGTAACTTACCAGCGTACACTGGACACCAGGGATGCGGAGGGGGGCCTCGAACATGCGATCAGTCGCATTGGTGGGGGACAGGGAGGAGCGGCACAGCAAGGTCGTGCTGTCGGCGCAGGGGAGCGAGCTCCGGCCAAAAGAGGTCAGGGGTCTCTCACCTGGGCCGCGCAGCGACTGCCATTAAGAGGGGGAGGTGGGAGGGAGGGGCAGCTGGGAGGCGGGAGGCGGGCGGGAGAGCGAATGGGGGTGGGAGGGGGTGGGGCCGCAGGGACGCAGCGGCAGGGAATAGGCAGGAGCCGGGGGAGCGCACAAGGGTCGAGATGGCCCAGAAAAAAAGAAACGGCGAGGGAAAAAACTGTGAAAAAAAGCAGTGAAAAAGGCACAAAGAACCAAAACACAATGCACAGGCTAGTAGAGAGAAGCAGAAAACAGAGGGAAAGTGGATGAGGTCGGGAACAGTGGAAAACAATGGAAACAGGCAATACAAAGCACAGAGTAGCAGCGGAGGATAGAAGGAAGGAGAAGAGGTCAGAAAACGGTGGAATCAGGCAATACAAAAACACAGACTAGCAGCGGAGGATAGAAGGAAGGAGAAGAGGTCAGAAAAATGGTGGAATCAGGCAATACAAAAACACAGACTAGCAGAGGAAGATAGAAGGAAGGAGAAGAGGTCAGAAAAGCGGTGGAAACAGGCAATAAAAAAGCACAGTGTAGCAGCGGAGGATAGAAGGAAGGAGAAGAGGTCAGAAAACGGTGGAATCAGGCAATACAAAAACACAGACTAGCAGCGGAGGATAGAAGGAAGGAGAAGAGGTTAGAAAAAACGGTGGTAGCAGTGGAAACAGTGGAAAACAGGAGACACAGTGCACAGGGTGGTAACTTACCAGCGTACACTGGACACCAGGGATGCGGAGGGGGGCCTTGAACAAGCGATCGGTCGTGTGGGTGGGGGACGGGGAGGAGCGGCACAGCAAGGTGGTGCTGTTGGCGCAGGGGAGCGAGCTCTGGCCAAAAGAGGTCAGGGGTCTCTCACCTGGGCCGCGCAGCGACCGCCATTAAGAGGCAGAGGTGGGAGGGAGGGGCAGCTGGGAGGCGGGAGGTGGGCGGGAGAGCGAATGGGGGCGGGGCCGCAGGGACGCAGCGGTGGGGAATAGGCAGGAGCCGGGGGAGCGCACAAGGGTCGAGATGGCCCAGAAAAAAGGAAACGGTGAGGGAAAAAAACTGTGAAAAAAAAGCAGTGAAAAAGGCACAAAGAACCAAAACACAATGCTCAGGCTAGTAGAGAGAAGCAGAAAACAGAGGGAAAGTGGATGAGGTCGGGAACAGTGGAAAACAGTGGAAACAGGCAATACAAAGCACAGAGTAGCAGCGGAGGATAGAAGGAAGGAGAAGAGGTCAGAAAACGGTGGAATCAGGCAATACAAAAACACAGACTAGCAGCGGAGGATAGAAGGAAGGAGAAGAGGTCAGAAAAACGGTGGAATCAGGCAATACAAAAACACAGACTAGCAGCGGAGGATAGAAGGAAGGAGAAGAGGTCAGAAAAAACAGTGGTAGCAGTGGAAACAGTGGAAAACAGGAGACACAATGCACAGGTTGGTAACTTACCAGCGTACACTGGACACCAGGGATGCGGAGGGGGGCCTCGAACACGCGATCGGTCGCGGGGGACGGGGACGGGGAGGAGCGGCACAGCAAGGTGGTGCTGTCGGCGCAGGGGAGCGAGCTCTGGCCAAAAGAGGTCAGGGGTCTCTCACCTGGGCCGCGCAGCGACCGCCATTAAGAGGCAGAGGTGGGAGGGAGGGGCAGCTGGGAGGCGGGAGGTGGGCGGGAGAGCGAATGGGGGCGGGGCCGCAGGGACGCAGCGGCGGGGAATAGGCAGGAGCCGGGGGAGTGCACAAGGGTCGAGATGGCCCAGAAAAAAGGAAACGGTGAGGGAAAAAAACAGTGAAAAAAAAGCAGTGAAAAAGGCACAAAGAACCAAAACACAATGCTCAGGCTAGTAGAGAGAAGCAGAAAACAGAGGGAAAGTGGATGAGGTCGGGAACAGTGGAAAACAGTGGAAACAGGCAATACAAAGCACAGAGTAGTAGCGGAGGATAAAAGGAAGGAGAAGAGGTCAGAAAACGGTGGAATCAGGCAATACAAAAACACAGACTAGCAGCGGAGGATAGAAGGAAGGAGAAGAGGTCAGAAAAACGGTGGAATCAGGCAATACAAAAACACAGACTAGCAGCGGAGGATAGAAGGAAGGAGAAGAGGTCAGAAAAAACGGTGGTAGCAGTGGAAACAGTGGAAAACAGGAGACGCAGTGCACAGGTTGGTAACTTACCAGCGTACACTGGACACCAGGGATGCGGAGGGGGGCCTCGAACATGCGATCAGTCGCATTGGTGGGGGACAGGGAGGAGCGGCACAGCAAGGTCGTGCTGTCGGCGCAGGGGAGCGAGCTCCGGCCAAAAGAGGTCAGGGGTCTCTCACCTGGGCCGCGCAGCGACTGCCATTAAGAGGGGGAGGTGGGAGGGAGGGGCAGCTGGGAGGCGGGAGGCGGGAGGGAGAGCGAATGGGGGTGGGAGGGGGTGGGGCCGCAGGGACGCAGCGGCAGGGAATAGGCAGGAGCCGGGGGAGCGCACAAGGGTCGAGATGGCCCAGAAAAAAAGAAACGGTGAGGGAAAAAACTGTGAAAAAAAGCAGTGAAAAAGGCACAAAGAACCAAAACACAATGCATAGGCTAGTAGAGAGAAGCAGAAAACAGAGGGAAAGTGGATGAGGTCGGGAACAGTGGAAAACAATGGAAACAGGCAATACAAAGCACAGAGTAGCAGCGGAGGATAGAAGGAAGGAGAAGAGGTCAGAAAACGGTGGAATCAGGCAATACAAAAACACAGACTAGCAGCGGAGGATAGAAGGAAGGAGAAGAGGTCAGAAAAATGGTGGAATCAGGCAATACAAAAACACAGACTAGCAGAGGAAGATAGAAGGAAGGAGAAGAGGTCAGAAAAGCGGTGGAAACAGGCAATAAAACAGCACAGTGTAGCAGCGGAGGATAGAAGGAAGGAGAAGAGGTCAGAAAACGGTGGAATCAGGCAATACAAAAACACAGACTAGCAGCGGAGGATAGAAGGAAGGAGAAGAGGTCAGAAAAAACGGTGGTAGCAGTGGAAACAGTGGAAAACAGGAGACACAGTGCACAGGGTGGTAACTTACCAGCGTACACTGGACACCAGGGATGCGGAGGGGGGCCTTGAACAAGCGATCGGTCGTGTGGGTGGGGGACGGGGAGGAGCGGCACAGCAAGGTGGTGCTGTTGGCGCAGGGGAGCGAGCTCTGGCCAAAAGAGGTCAGGGGTCTCTCACCTGGGCCGCGCAGCGACCGCCATTAAGAGGCAGAGGTGGGAGGGAGGGGCAGCTGGGAGGCGGGAGGTGGGCGGGAGAGCGAATGGGGGCGGGGCCGCAGGGACGCAGCGGCGGGGAATAGGCAGGAGCCGGGGGAGCGCACAAGGGTCGAGATGGCCCAGAAAAAAGGAAACGGTGAGGGAAAAAAACTGTGAAAAAAAAGCAGTGAAAAAGGCACAAAGAACCAAAACACAATGCTCAGGCTAGTAGAGAGAAGCATAAAACAGAGGGAAAGTGGATGAGGTCGGGAACAGTGGAAAACAGTGGAAACAGGCAATACAAAGCACAGAGTAGCAGCGGAGGATAGAAGGAAGGAGAAGAGGTCAGAAAATGGTGGAATCAGGCAATACAAAAACACAGACTAGCAGCGGAGGATAGAAGGAAGGAGAAGAGGTCAGAAAAACGGTGGAATCAGGCAATACAAAAACACAGACTAGCAGCGGAGGATAGAAGGAAGGAGAAGAGGTCAGAAAAAACAGTGGTAGCAGTGGAAACAGTGGAAAACAGGAGACACAATGCACAGGTTGGTAACTTACCAGCGTACACTGGACACCAGGGATGCGGAGGGGGGCCTCGAACACGCGATCGGTCGCGGGGGACGGGGACGGGGAGGAGCGGCACAGCAAGGTGGTGCTGTCGGCGCAGGGGAGCGAGCTCTGGCCAAAAGAGGTCAGGGGTCTCTCACCTGGGCCGCGCAGCGACCGCCATTAAGAGGCAGAGGTGGGAGGGAGGGGCAGCTGGGAGGCGGGAGGTGGGCGGGAGAGCGAATGGGGGCGGGGCCGCAGGGACGCAGCGGCGGGGAATAGGCAGGAGCCGGGGGAGTGCACAAGGGTCGAGATGGCCCAGAAAAAAGGAAACGGTGAGGGAAAAAAACAGTGAAAAAAAAGCAGTGAAAAAGGCACAAAGAACCAAAACACAATGCTCAGGCTAGTAGAGAGAAGCAGAAAACAGAGGGAAAGTGGATGAGGTCGGGAACAGTGGAAAACAGTGGAAACAGGCAATACAAAGCACAGAGTAGCAGCGGAGGATAGAAGGAAGGAGAAGAGGTCAGAAAACGGTGGAATCAGGCAATACAAAAACACAGACTAGCAGCGGAGGATAGAAGGAAGGAGAAGAGGTCAGAAAAACGGTGGAATCAGGCAATACAAAAACACAGACTAGCAGCGGAGGATAGAAGGAAGGAGAAGAGGTCAGAAAAAACAGTGGTAGCAGTGGAAACAGTGGAAAACAGGAGACACAATGCACAGGTTGGTAACTTACCAGCGTACACTGGACACCAGGGATGCGGAGGGGGGCCTCAAACACGCGATCGGTCGCGGGGGACGGGGACGGGGAGGAGCGGCACAGCAAGGTGGTGCTGTCGGCGCAGGGGAACGAGCTCTGGCCAAAAGAGCCATCAAGGTCAAGGAATCAAAAATCTTGTTTGGGGCCAACAAGGGGAACAGAAAAGATAGTACAGTTGACAATACTAAGCTGATCATCACATTTACCAAATATCTATTTGTGTACATGGTATTTTAGCCAGAAATTAGGATCTCCTTAAATGTCATCTCTTTATTGGAGGTACTATTAGTGAAACACCTAGAGTCACCTATCAGATGTCTAAATCATTACAAGATAAGTTAGTCAAGTCAGAGGCCCACAAAGCAGTTGACACCCTCAGTAAGGCAGGACATTTCCTCAAAGAGTTTTACACTTGTGGCAGGTGCAAAGCCTGTGAGTATTCCACCATCTGCAAAGACGTCCTGATACCCCACACTAACAAGCCCAAAACCATAACTCAGTCCATTACTTGTAGCACTACTTTTGTCATTTATGCATTCAATGTGCTTGTGATCTGACATATGTAGAAAGCACTGCATACATGCTGTGAAAAAGGATCTTTGAACACACTAGGGCCATCACCAATCAAGACAAGCATTATGAGGTAGTCCACCATTTTGCTACACATCATTTCAGTGATTGGAAGAAATTAAAATATTTTGTTATTGAACATGTGACAGTGGGCTTCAGGAGTGGCGATCAGGTTGCTGCACTGAGAAAATGGGAATCCAGAATAATAATTGAATTGAATACAAAGAGTCCCCATGGGTTACACTCAGATGAAGCTTTACATGTCCATTTAAAATGACACAGGAGTGCACAACAATGATAATGCAATGTTTGCTGGTTTTAATCAGATTTTAATCAAGTCTTATGTAGTTGTTATGAACAAATATGGCTTTTACTGTGTCTTCTCTGCAATGTGGTGATACCCCTTTTAGATTTTGTGTCTTCTAGGGAGGAGAGGAAGGGTCTCTGGTTAGCTGGGTTTGAGAGGAGGCCCTGGTGGGGACTCCCTACCCTTTCTTCCAGCCCAACTCAGACACTTCAAACACTTTTGACTGTTTTGTCTGAATGTATTTTGCCGGGGTTCTAGTACTGCAATGAGCAGTTATTGGCAGTAAGCTTGGGTACCTATGTGCAGTGGGGTATGTACGTGTAATGAGGTCCCATTTGGGCTTTATAACAGATACCTTTGTGTCCCTTTTCAAGATTTACTTTTTCAATTTTCTCCTTGCACCATAGGGTATTATTGTTATTGTTTAACTATATGTAGGTATTCTAACTGCCGGATGCACAGCCCACCTGGGTGGTATTGAAAACCTCATATATCTGGCTTCAAGGACAAATGAACTTTATTTGCCATGGAAAATATATGAGCACAATACATAAAGAAGCTCATATTAAAAAAAGAAAAAAGAAAATTTGAATGCTATTTTATTTTCAGTAACTTTGGTATGTTGGTATTTTGTGATCTACAAGCATGCTCTTACTTTATTACTGGAACAGCCCTTTATACATGTATCAGGAGTACTATTTCGAAATTTGGTGTATATACTGCAGATCAAGAATGTCTAATTAGTTTATTTTGTTTGATTGCAAAACTGCATTTGGGAAGATGAAATGCATGATTTTTTTAATGTTTCATTGGTTTACCTTCTTCAGCCTATAGTCCAAGATGCTGATAATAAACAGTGCTCTGATCATGGTGATTGCTAGTCCTTTGTTGATTTTGATTTCCACTTTCTTGCAAAACTGTGTATATATGTAGTTTGGTATCTCGTTGCCTCATGCAAGGCCTGATAGCGGAAAGGCATAGCAGGGGCTGGAGTTATCATGTGAATTTTCACTCTGATATATCTATCATCAAGGTAAAAGATGTGGGGTTAATAATTGTAATTCTATACATCTCTATGAGCACTTACCTTTCAATATTTTGTCCCTCAATATTTGGTCATTGATTTTTGATTTACTTGTACTTGATACTCCAGACTACAATTATATGTATTGCCTAATATTTTATCACTGGTCAACTGGAATTTCCAATGTTGGCTCAAAATGTGTGCCAGCATATTTTGACGAAATTGCATTGTTAAAAATATGGCATTCTCTGAAAAAGTATTTCCACTATCTAACTGTATAATAAAATCTTCACTTAATATTTCCATCTTGCTCTGCAGATCATATGTCAAATGTTTTGACTAGAACCTACTTGGAATGTGCAGAGTGGAAAACATATACTCTCACAATCACAGGTCAGAAGCAACAGTGCTAGACACATCTTACACCTTCATGCAGCAGTGCTGCTCTTCAATTCCATAGAGGGTTGCAGGGTCGGACAACAATTTATAGCAAGCCTCAGGTCTCAGACAGAAATTAATATATCATATCAATATATATTAGCAAATGCCTACAAAGAAGTAATGAAATACTCATAGCAGTGAGCTATCCCTGTTTGCAGCTAATCAAAATTAGCAAAACATCATCTAAGATGAGCAAGCGTTATCGCTCATATCTATGCTTTTAAAATACTTCAGATATTCAATAATTTTGTCTGAAACATTTGATGGCCATTTTCTGTAGGTGTATACACTTCACCATGACACCTAAGGTTTTCATTTTGGATGAATAAGCTCCTTTGCAGGAAATATAGGCTTATAACTTCCATAAAATATTTTTGTATGGAAATACCAAACCTTCACTTTTGATACGTGCGTTTTTCATCCACAAACATCAAATTCATCAAGCATCGACCAGCACAACAGCACACAGTCCCTACACAAGTATTAGCAATATGTGATGGGACTAACAGATTCTATTTTACTGTATTCATGCATGCATACTATTTCTAAGTGTGCACATATCGTTGGTAAATAACATTTAATTTACAGTGGCAGTTCACCAAAACCCTGAAAATAGTTGTGTAAATCAAAATTTAGACCAAGATTTCTGGCAGTACCATTTATTGTTTCTTGGCTTATGGTTCATTGTGAATGATATCAAGTGGCCTTCTTGACTTTTTTCGATCTTCTGACTACACTTACTTAGGGTTGTGCCTCTTGCATCCCCTATATATCCACAGGTGTTCTTAATTGCTACTAACATCTATCTGAATTGTTATCTTGAGTAGAAATACAAGTAGTGTTATCTTACATGAAGATTCTTGAGATTCTTGAAATCTCCTTCTTTAATTTCAGTGATTTTGTTGTTCTGTAGGTCAAGCAGAGTAGTGTCTGAAGGGATATCCTTTGGCACATTTTCCAACCCTAAAGTGGAAGAAAAATTATTTTAAGCCAAATTTCAAATTTCAGCACACAGATAGATCATTCATGTGTGGAGTAATGTGTTCATTTAATTTAAAGTCTTTTGATTATTATTCACAATAACATGTGTGGCTAGATAGTATATTTCAATTAAGCTCAATTTGTAATTCATTCTTAAATTTTAACTTAAAGCCATATGATTTCCACTAATAACATTATAAAGCGTGGTTCCTATATAATCATAAAAGCCACATTTAAACAGTAAAACCACAACACATTTCACTATGGTACTGGGCATTGTGCGCCAAAGTGTACTTGATCTACTGTTATAGCAAACCAAACCAACTAGCGGCCAAGAAAAACACGCAGTCTACCTTTGACAGTGTATGTATTGCTTTCCAGAAGCATGTACCAGCAGAAGACCACAACCTAACTGGATGATTGGGACGAACAATTAAATGCGCTTCCACCCAGCTGCATGAACCAGGGACATCTCCCACTCTGTGAGGCCCACTGCCTGGGCATGGACATTTATACAGAATCATATGAAGTCAGTTGTATAGAAGATGGTGTTTAATAGGAAGACTCCATCTCATTTCTCAATAATCCACAGTCAAGAAATGTCAAAAATGTGCTTAAAATATAACAGAACTGATCTAGCAGTGATATGTTTTCGTGTCTTTCAAGTATGTAAATGATCAATAAATAAACATAAAATTAATAAATAACGTATGAAAGTAGTCATTCATTTTATTTGGAATACGTGTAAACACACCATAACTAAAAACTTCAACTCTTAATGAAAGTAAAATAATTATCTAAAAATAATAATGCAATGTATTTAGTCACTGCCTTGCCATAATTTGGCTGGTCACTGTCTCATGTTGAAAATATCCAAGTACAAAGAGTTGTAATGCTTATTAGGAATCACTAACATAGCCTTTGCAATGTTACTTATGTAAACATATTTATTCTCTAACAACTATATACTTATTTACATGTGCATATTATTAGTGTAGTCAGTCATTTATCTTTTGAACTCACATGCATCAATAAAATAGGTCATATGGAATACAATTTCCAGTTTGTTTAACACTTTTGCAAGGATTGACAAAGCATCCATAAGCTTTGAAAAAATACACATGCTTCAAACTTTTCCTCTCTCAAAGTGATTTACTCATGCATTTTCTCAAAATACATTTCACCATTTTTTAGCAATTGGAGCTTGACATAATAAGATTTTTGTTGTGAGATGAAGACCCGACTAGAAAGGTTGTGAAAATTACTTTACATTAGTACAATTTCCTGGTGCCTAAAATAATATCTGGGATCCAAATATTGTAAGCATTACTAATATAAATATAATCTGAAAAAATTGCATCTGAAATAAAAAAGCAATTGGTCAAGCAAAGGAAATAAAACATGGGGATTTATTAATTCTCTTCTCTTAGATGTCCAGTTTACACAAAGTTTTGAATCTTTTATAAGATAATTTTTCCTTTTTTATGACACTTTTGATGTATCACTTCACATTTTGTGGGACACTTTTAAAGCTTCAGCAAGGGATTATATAATGTTTTATGTATGTAAAATACGTAAATTACATTTTTCAAAAGTCCGAAATATTGAGAAATATTGAATGATTTGAGTATCTATATTACACTACTTAAACCAAATCCTGTCTGGCTGACTTGATTCATGCAAAAATTATGTTTATTGAACACGTCACTGAAGAAGCAGCATAATTTTGTACTTATATCTATCTCTAAGTACTATGAAGGCCAAAATAAGGCAGACAAATCCAAGCAAATTACCTCAAAATTAAAAAAGAACAAACTAAAATTTAGTCAATTTGACAGATGATAATATTTACCTTCTCAAAGATTCTGAGGTTTTAGATGCATTCAAATCATATTACACTAAATTGTACTTACCTGAAATATCTACATCTCTAAGCTTTATCACACAATATTTAACTCATATTCCAAAAGAATGAGACCTATCCACAGATTTCTCTCCCTTATAGGATGAAATTACCATTAAAGCGATTCTTTCAGCAATGAACTTGGTTAAAAAATGGCAAGCTCTGAGTCTGGATAGATTTTCAATATACTTGTATCTCTATTTTTGTAAACTACTACTACCCTAGATGTTTAAACTATTTTCATTCTTTATCAATAATTAACATTCAGAGGGAACACTTCAAAATGCTCTGATTCATCTAATCTCCAAAGACGCAACGATTTCAATGTATGTAATAACTACAGGCCTCTTTCTGTAGTCAATTTGGATTATAAAACTTTGCAAAACTCAGTGTGTTTAACCTTGAGCCATTGTTACCAACTTGATAGGGTATGACATTTTTAATGGATTTTTTGTTTAATTTATTAAGTAAATCCAATAAATATAAACATTCAATTGTGGAAATATATCTTGTGGCAGCGATGATTAAATAAGCTGATATGGTTCGGCTATGGTCCTTATTTTCTTGATTTAATATTTTTATTACACTTGTGGCTAACAGCTTCTAAATATGGAAATGGGTTGATATCATCTTCCTTCTCATTACATGGAAGGATTAGACAAGGCTGTCTTCTCTCCCCACTGCTTTTTACCCTTGAATTAGAAATTTACAATCCAATATAATCCAATATTATGGAATTTCAACATAGGGAAAAGCAGGTTAAATTGGCAATGTATGCTGATGACATTTTGATGTTTATCTCTACTTTAATATCCTCAGTATCTGCTTTCCTTGATAAAGTAGAACATCTTACTGCAGTTGCACATTATAAACGTGATTCTTATGAATGTGAAATTCTTCCTCTTAATCAATTTTGTTTCAGAATATTAATTCCATTGCATTAATTTTGCATGGACCCGCAGAAAATGAAATACTCAGGATTATTTTTACATTTTTTTTTTTAATATCATTACAACAGTTCCAAAAATGTCATGTCTGACATCCAGATAGAATCCATTGTTTTTGTCATGGTGGGGTAGATTAAATTCAATTTAAATGATGTTTGCCCCCTTTTATTCTTTTTATTTAGCTAATATTCCAGTGCAGATTCCATGTCACTATTTTGAAACAATACATACTGTTTTATCTAGATTTGTATGTCATAATGAAAATCCTCGGATGTCCCTCTAAAAAATCATAGGTCCTCATTACGACCCTGGTGGTCTAATGACTGTCAGGGTCACGGTGGTGGTCTGCCCGCTGCTAATGCAGTGGTCCGAGTGCCATATGACTGCCGGTACCACCAGATTTCATCTACATGATGGTCTGGCAGTGCTGGCAGTACTAATCTGCCATGGTAGCGCTGCAAGCAGCGCTGTCCTGGTGATTATTACCCTATTCTCTGCCAGCGATTTCATGGCAGTAACCTCGGCATGAAAAGGCTGGCCGAGACAGGGTGCAGGGTGCCCCGGGGGGACCCTGTACTGCCCATTCACTTGGCATGGCCAGCGCAGGGGCCCCCCGAGCCAGCCCCGTCGCAATGTTTACTGTCTGCTTTGCACCCTACACACTGCAGCATTGCTGCCGGCTCTATTGTGAGCTGGAGAAAATGCTGTATGTCGTTTCCCACTGGGCCTGTGGGTGGAAACTGTGTTTCTGCCTGCTGACCCAGCAGGAAACTCGTAATGGTCCCGATGGGGAGGCTGCCATACTGGTAGCAACCTACCTGTTGGGACTTCGGCAGACAGGCTTTTCCGGTCACCAAAGTCATAATGAGGGACATAGAGGGTCATTCTGACCCTGGCGGCCGGTGGCCGCCAGGGCCACCGACCACGGGAGCACCGCCAACAGGCTGGCGGTGCTCCAATGAGCATTCTGACCGCGGCGGTTCAGCCGCGGTCAGAAGCGGAAAGTCAGCGGTCTCCCGCTGACTTTCCGCTGCTCTTTGGAATCCTCCATGGCTGCGGAGCGCGCTCCGCAGCCATGAGGATTCTGACCCCCCCTACCGCCATCCAGTTCATGGCGGGAAAGCCGCCATGAACAGGATGGCGGTAGGGGGGGTCGCGGGGCCCCTGGGGGCCCCTGCTGTGCCCATGCCAATGGCATGGGCACGGCAGGGGCCCCCGTAAGAGGGCCCCGAAAAGTATTTCAGTGTCTGCCTTGCAGACACTGAAATACGCGACGGGTGCCACTGCACCCGTCGCACCTTCCCACTCCGCCGGCTCGATTACGAGCCGGCATCCTCGTGGGAAGGTCGTTTTCCCCTGGGCTGGCGGGCGGTTTTACTGGAACTGCCCGCCAGCCCAGGGGAAAACTCGTAATACCCGCTGCGGTCTTTTGACCGCGGCGCGGTAATATGGAGGGCGGGATCCTGGCGGGCGGCCTCCGCCGCCCGCCAGGGTCATAATGAGGCCCATAGTGTCCTAAGGAATTAGGTGGGTTAATTTTCCCAACTTTTGTTCATATCATACTGCATTTTCACTTAAATCAGCTTAAATCATTTTATACCAATGACACTCATTATTCTCCTCCTTTCTGGACTGATATTGAATTATCTTTTCTTTTCACTTTTTCAGTTGCTAAATTTTTAACATTTTTCCAAAAACATTCATATCTATATGTTAGAAATTTTGGTTTCTGGTTGACTGGGGTGTGAGCCCTGGTCAAGCAGAAAGCACAATCCTAGTCAAGGTAAGGCACAAGCAACCCCAAACCAACCTGTGCTTAACCCCTGATAGCTTGACACAGAGCAGTCAGCCTTAACTTAGATGCAATGTGTAAAGTATTTGTGCAACATTCAAACAGTAAAACAGTGAAAACACTACACACAAAAGCTCCCACACCAGGTTAGAAAAATAGAGCTAATTTTAAGAAATAAAACAAGGCCAAAACAACAACAGTTCAATCAGTAGAACTGGAACTATACTTTTTTAAAGAATAAACTGAAAAGTGGCACCTAAAAGCATAAAGTGTCAACCAGAGATATCTGGTCACGCTGGACTGGGTCAAAGTCAAAAGCTTAAGCCAATCGTGATGGAGCTGTAGGTCAAATAAAAACCCAGATTAGTCACTCTGAAGTTTTACTTCTCCAGTGTTATACAAAGAGTCCAGTTTGCAGGGAAGAAGTTTGCCAGGAGCAAGGATAGCATCACTGGCGATGGCACGAGGAGCAGGCCAGATGCTGCTGGACCCTCGAGTTGGTGATCCACACAGAAAGGTGATGCTTGCTGTGCAAAAAGATGGACTTGTAGCATCGTGTGCCAATTTTGTGTGCGAGCAGCGTGGTTTGGGTGCGAACTGCGAACTTGACTTTAAGAGCTCAAGAGCCACACAAAGGGCCCAGGATCTGAGTGGCACCTCTAGGGAGTCAGGAACCTGCTGAAGATGGGTCCAGGAGCTGTGGGAGCCTGCTATGTTTCTGAGGCTCAGATCGGGAGGCCAGCAGACTAGCCCTTTCAGCCATCCTGTGGTCTTGGGTTCAAGATGGTGTTGCAGGTCCAGTTCTACTTCCACAGGCAAGCGGGCAGCAGGTCAGTACAACAAGGCAGCTGCTCCTTCAGAGTAGCAGTCCAGCAGAGTGACAGTCCTTTCAGCAGCACAGCAGTCCTTCTTCCTGGCAGAGTATCCACAGGTCCAGAAGTGTACTGAGGTAGTGCTGTCTGAGGTCCTTCTTTTATACACATATGTGCCTTTGAAGTGGGAAGAAACTTCTAGAGGCATACATTTGAAGTGCTCAGGTACGCTGCCTTCCCTGCCCTGGCTCCAGACTAACTACAGGAGGTATGCAGCCCTTTCTGTGGAGACAGGACACAGCCTATTCAGGTGTATGTAAGAGTAGTCCAAGCTCCTTCTTCACATCTTGCCAATGATGGCCTATTAAATCACACATAAGCTCCCATTTTAAGTGACAGTGTCTAGGAGGAATATACAAAACCCAACTGCCAACTACACCCAGTCACATAACCCATGCAGGCTGCAGGCACCACATATCTAAGACACAAATATGGCAACTTTATAAAAGTGGCATTTTCAGAACTGTAACTTAAAATCCGACTTTACCGTAAAATAGAATTTTAATTGAGAATTGCAGAGACACCAAACATGATAGGGTCATCTATTCCCATGTGGAAATTACATATACAAAATGTAATAAGGCAACTCCAATATTATCCTATGGGAGAGATAGATGCTGCAGTAGTGAAAAATCAATTTAAGAGTTTTTCACTACCAGGATATGTAAAACTTAAAAGTACCTATTCAAATTTGTAAATACACTGCACTCTGCCCTTGGGGCTGTCTGGGGTCACCCTTGGGGGTGGTTTATATATATTAAAAAGGAATGTTTGTGCCTAGCAAAAGGTTTCCTTTGCCAGGTCGAAATGGCATTATTAAAGCTGCACACACATGCACTGCAATGACAGACCTGATACATATTTAGAGGGCTACTTAAATGGGTGGCACAAGCAGTGTTGTAAACCCACTAGTGTCATTTAAATTACAGGCTGTGGGCACATATAGTGCACTTTACTAGAGAACTATAAGTAAATTAAATATGTCAGTTGGGCATAAGCCAATTTTGCCATATTTAAGGGCAAGAGCACAAGCATTTTAGCACAGGTTAGCAGTAGTAAAATGTGCAGAATCCTAAGGCCAGCAAAGACAAAGTCAGGAAAAACAGAAGGTCTGAAGGTGAAAAATTAGGAGGATCCCACGCCATGGATGCCAGGTCTAACACTATCCCTTCATAATCTCATGAAGCTACATACACCATTCCATTCCATTTTATATACGTATTAATGGAGGCAGAAAGATTAACATCTCCCCTTCGGTTCAAAGAAATTAATCAAACATAAAGCTAGATCTATTTTTTTTTATTTTAGAGAGACAGAGGTCTTTTGTGGTTAGACAACTTCTTGAAAACAATACCTGCTTGTGTCAACAGGTGCAATTACATTTTCATCTGCCTAACTCCTGTGCTCAAAAATTTACATCACTACAGGTCAGCATTCCACACGCATTACAGACTCTTTCTTCTACCAGAAGATGAGATGCCTTCACAATCCAAATGGTATGTCCAAAAATATGATCTTCCACTGCCTCAATTTTATACAAAGCTATTACTGCATGCAGTAATAAAACTCACATTGAATTACACTTGTTCAATTAAAATATGGAATTAAATGTGGGCCAAGAATCGTAAGTCCTCTAGAGTAGCAAATCTTTTTTAAACATTATTTTTTATATATTGTTAATATATATATTAGGCTTCTACTCACTCCATTGTCTTTGAATAAATTGATCCCCACCATTGTCTCTGATTGTTGGTCTTGTAAGAGACCCTTTACTGATCTACATCACATTACTCTCCTGCACTGTCACTCATCAACTTTGGTTAAGAGAATGAAAATAAATTAATAAACTTGTTCACACTAATGTTCCTTTTTCTTATTCCAATGTATTTTTAGGTGATTTGTTAGGGAATTTGAATTTTTCTTCTTATACAGTTCAAATTAAAGATTTATTATTGGAAGTTGACTCTCCAAAAATAAACAAGAACTGGAAAGTAATTTTTGCTATATCATTATGCGCATGGTGATATGGTGTTTGATACAATCATCGGTTATGTTCACCCCTTGACTTTTTCCATACAAAGAAATACTTTTTGGTCATCAGTTATGATTTTTATGGACTCATCTGCTCAATCCTCAATTATTCATTGTCCGTCCATTAAAGAAGTTAATAAATGCCCTAAAATTGTCCTGAATATTACTTTTAGCTTTGTTTTATATATATATATATATATATATATATATATATACTATTTGATTATTCATATGTATTTATATTTATTAATAATTACGTATGGTATATGAAAATTATATGTATATATATATATAGAGAGAGAGAAATAGAGAGAGAGAGAGAGATAAGCTATTTGATTATGGATGTGTATAAAAATAATACTATTTGTATTTATTTCGCTAAAAGCTAATGCCTTCCTTTTATTTCTCTTCCTGTCTTTCTTTCTCTTTTTTATTTTAGATTTTCTAACCTATTATATAATAACCAATGTACTGTTTATTCCTATTTCATAGATAATGCTATAGTTGTTTATTGTGCTCAATTGGCATGTATTATGCAGTTTCTTTTACCATTAATAAACATTCTTTAAACTTTAAAAAGCAAATAGTGCAGCAAAATCCCACATCCATGTCCAACTGCAGGGTATAACAAACTCCAGGGAGACATCCACGCACATGGAAATTGAAATTTAATCCAGTAATTTGTACTATGAAGTAGGACTTGGCAAGTAGGCCTGTAAAAATGGCTAAGATTCCAGGTTGTTTCATACAATAATATGTCCTATACATTGACCAAAAATGTGGCTTTAATATTTAGGCTGATCTGATTTCCCACAAGCTAGTGAATTAGAAAGGCTCCCCGAACCAACATTGTGACCAATCAGCTTTGGGGTATCCTACATGAGTGATAGAACATTGGTTCAGATGGCAACCAATAATGGTTTATCAATGAATGCAGAATGAATAGAAGAATGAACACTTCAATGGTGGCACAATTATCAAATTCCCCATAGTTGGATAAGTGTACTCCATACACATTATTGATAAATAGGTTATTGGTTGAGGTGGGTGAAACCCTACTCAAGCAGCAACCACGGCTCTTGTCAGGTAAAACACAAGCAAACCCAAAATTAATCTGCCCTTAACTCTCTGGTAGCTTGGCACAACGCACTTAGGGTAAACTTAGAGGCAATGTGTGGAGTATATATGCAGCATTTCAAACAGTAACAAAATGAAAACACCCAAAAAAATATACAGAAAATGTCCCAAGGATACTTCGGGTGCCAAAGAGGAATCCCAGGTATCCAAAGAGGAGATCTCAGAAATACAGACCAGACAAATGAGAAAGCATAAAAAATATATCAAACAAGAATACACAAGGATATATTTATTTAAATGTTATAAATATACTCAAAATAATGCCAAACAGATAAATAGCAATCTAATAGGAACCCACAGTGTGAACCCTGGAAAACACAACAAAATCTAAAACCAAGAATCACATTCATACTACTTCACTCATACCATATTAAAAAATGAGAATGACATGGATTAAACTAGATACACAGTACCAACTAATATTTAGTTTTTAAGATTACACATTATAACCAAACCTGGCGGGCCACTCGGTCCCACCAGGAATAACACAACAAAATGATTCTCCAATAATGTCATAATCTGCCGACTTAAACAAACCCAACAAAGGGGGTCCACAATATCTGTCATACTCTCTTATTAGTCCAATTTTTTTATTTATATGTTCTTTTTTTTTATAAGGTGTATCTTTTGGTCCCTCCGTATGTTAGTCGAATAAATTAATTATACTTTGCAGAGAAATGTCCATGTTGATTCCAACAAATTTGTTTTTCATTTGTAGTAGTGCCGACGTAGTGAAAACACAACACAAAAAAATCCCACACCAACATAGAACAATAGATTCAAATGTAATAAATTATTTTCGACCAAAACAGCAAACATCCAGTCAGTGGAACCAGAGATGCACAGTTTTAAGGTTTTAAGTAAAAATAGTGCCAAATAAGTTTGCCTGATTGCACTGGAATGGCACAAAGTTGGAAGTTCAGGCCAACTGCTATTGAGCATAAACCACATACATATACCAAGTTAGGACTGCTGAACAAATTACCCTAAATCCTGGTTTGTGGAGCACTGAGAGATCCTGTGTCGAGGATGCTTTGCACATTGGCAATTCTGAAGAAGCTATAGGGCAGAGATGCAGAGTCCTGTGTCATCATCAAGGATGCCATGGATGTGGGACTTGAAATGTAAAATCCTGTGTCAAGGATGCATTGTGCAGAGGCGGCTCTGAAGAAGCTGTGCGGCTGCAATGCAACATCTTGCGTTGTCACTGAAGATGTCCTCATCGAGTGGCTTGCAATGCGAAGGCCTGTGCTAAGGATATGTTGTGCAGCCTTGGTTCCAAGAAAGCTGTGGGGCTGAAGTGCAAAGCACTGCATCATCAAGGATGCAGTATACAAGGGGCTTGAGATACAGAGGGCTTTGTCAGGGATGTGTCATGCAGTGGCAGTTCTGAAATGGATGCAAGGAGGTGTGTCACATTGTACCGCTTCTGTTCACAGGACCACAGCTCGACTGGCAGAGCACCTTCAGACCAACTTCAAAGGGTCAAAGACTGTAGTGGCACCATGTGGTGGGCAAGCCTCACAACAGGCAGAGTCCAGGTGCTGGTTTCAAGATGGTTGGAGCCTTTTCTTCTCAGAGGTTCTGATTGCGAGGTATGCCAGCTAGCCCTTGGAGTCACTCAGGTGGCTCTTGGTTCAAAATGCAGGGCCAGTCATTCTCACTCAAGCAGCAGAGCAGCAGAGTAGTAGTCCTTCTGGCACAGCAACACAGCAGTTTTTCTGAGACTTTCAAAAGTACAGAGGTGTGCTTAAGAGTTTGGTTTAAGGGTCCACTATTTATACCTGATGCCCACTCAGAAGTAGGAGAACTTTTCACCCTCAGAGTAGTTTGGAATTTCCTGCCTCCCAGCCCTGGCCCCAGCTTGACTGAGGTCACAAAAAACTAATGTTAAATCCTGTGTGAGTGTGCTTAGGCAGAGTCTTTGTGATGTCCAAGTGTGGTGGTTTACATCCCCCCCCCATCAAATCAAAGATGGCTTATCGTGCAAGCACCTCTTTCCCCTGTGTCTCGCTGTCTGAGAGCAATGCACAAACACCATCTGCCAGCTACACCTAGTCATGTGACCCAGGACACTGGCTGCAGGCAACGAATGGTAAGCACAAGAAAAAGCCAACTTTCTAAAGTTAGCATTTTAGAATTATGCCTGACTTTACTATTAGAGAAGGTTATATACACACCAAACTCAATATTCCTATCTTTTCCCAAATTAAAGTTATCAGTTATTAAATGCAATAAGGTGACCTAATGTTATCTTATGGGAGAGGTAAGACTTGCAGTAGTGAAAAACAAATGTAGTAGTATTTCCCTCTTAGCACACGTATAAGTGAAACAGGACATGTTCAATATTTTAAATACACTGCACCTTGCCTTATGGGCTATTTAAGGCTTACCCTGAGGGTGACATATATGTATTGTATTAAAAAGGAAGGTTTGGTCCTGACAAAAGGTTTATTTTGCCAGGCTGAAATGGCAATGTGAACCTGCACACACAGGCTGCAGTGGCAGGTCTGAGACATGTTTAAAAGGGATACTTAAGTGGGTGGCACAATAAGCGCTGCATACCCACTAATAGCATTTAATTTACAGGCTCTGGGTGCATGCAGTACCTCTTTACTAGGGACTTAAAAGTAAATGAAATGTGCCATTTGGGTATAAGCCATTTTCACCATGTTTAAAGGAGAGAGCATAAGCACTTTAGCACTGGTTAGCAGTGGTAAAGTTCACAGAGTCCTAAAAGCCAATAAAAATGAATTCAGAAAACAGGAATGTGAAGGCGAAAAGTTTGGTGGTGATCCTGGAGAACGGGCCAAGTCCAATGCCAGCCAAATATTAGCATGATCAATTTTGTGGTGTCCTTCTTCTGGGGGATTACAGAGCTTGTTGCAGTGATTTTTTATTCTGTTTATTTAATGTGTTAAGTTAAATTTGTTGGTGAAGTAGATATGAAGCTCAGGCACATGAGAAAATGGCATTTGACTTTTGGGTGTGCTAAATATTCCTGCACTGTAACTCAGCATTATGTGCTCAGCTGGTCCTGCTCCTACATTTTCCAAGGTTTACAAAGGGTAGCATACAGGATGCTTTCTCTTTGCTGACTACAGGGTCCGTCAATGTACCATACCCCTCTTCTGGCACTCGGCACTCATAATAGTAACATGATGTGTTGCCCCAGCAGGTCCCAGCATCACATGATAACATTGTGCATGGCAGTCTGTCTGAATGGAAATTAATGCGGAAATCCAAATATTGGGTACCACAAACTGTATATCACCTGTGGAATTAAGGGTGAAAGTGCAGGCAATTAAAGGAGTTATACCATCTTTGAAAAACTCTGGAGAGTATATCTTCAAAGTACCTAGATTTGGACATCCACACAGCAATGAGCTTTGGTATTTTCAAAGAATACAAAGACCGGGGTGCTCACAGGTATGGTTACTACAAGATTGAGGGCTGGCGTAGTGGGAGAGGTTGCTACTACAATCTGCTGTATTTCAATGTAACAACGAACTGTCCAAGCTCATGAAACAGCTCCCTGATGTTTTGGTTGGTATTCCCAGGAAGACAGATAATTGGAGTAGTTTCCAAACAGATAAGACTGCATTTTCATGATGCAGTCAAGGAAAATGACAATCACATAAAAGGAACACCAGTAGGAAAGAAGTCCAGATATTTCTGAGCTGTATTGATACTCCAAAAAACGTACTGAAAATGAGATTGCACAACAGCTGTGTGTCTTGCTCAAAGCCTGTTTGGCACATGGGGGGTTATTACAACTTTGGAGGAGGTGTTAATCCGTCCCAAAAGTGACATTAAAGTGACGGATATACCACCAGCCGTATTACGAGTCCATTATATCCTATGGCACTCGTAATATGGCTGGTGGTATATCCGTCACTTTACCGTCACTTTTGGGACGGATTAACACCTCCTCCAAAGTTGTAATAACCCCCATAGTCCTTTGCCTACGTGGCTTGAACAGATTGGACTGTGGGATTTTTAAAGACTCGAATTCCAAAATACCCAGAATGGCTTGCAGGTGTGCCTAGTTCAAAACAGTGCATGTAGCTGATAGTGGGTGCTGCCAAAATATGTTGTGTGGTGATATTTTTATCTGTTAGGTTCAAAGACTTTTACTCGAGGTTATATATCCACCTGTAGTTGAATAAGTGGTAAGAATGTCAATGTAAAAACAAACAGACTAGGACATGCAATGTATTGCATTCCCTTCCTAATGTGACACTTTCACAAAGTAATAATTCGATAATTTGTCATGTGACCAGTTTTGGCAACAATACATTTATATATACTACAACCTCCTATAAATACTTGTACAGTTTCCGTGTCAGCAAAATACAGCTCAAAAAGGGTCAGATAGTAGTGAAGATTTAGACCAAATATTTTATGATGAGAGACAAGAGTGCTAATAAGTATATACTAGTTAGAATAAAGACAAACACGTCTAAACCTCTAATGAAAGCAAACCATTGGTGTGTAAGCAGGGTTTTTAAAAAACACACTGTATTGTTTCGTTTAATTGTGAAAGTTTGGTCATGCCTGTACACAGTCTTGGTCAGGAATAAGCAGTTTAAAAAAATTGCAACAATTGCATTATGATTCCTCTGCTGTCAATTTAAACATTACCTCGTTTGCTACGTTTTCTCTCTGATGTGCTTTCTACCCTCTTTTCACAAGCCATCTTTGTTAGAGATCTTTTCTTGCTCCCGAAGCTAACATCGGCCACAACTGCGATCAGGTGACCGGGTTTCGAATGAAGTCATTACGAGCGGTTCTCTGTCTCGCTAAGGATATATTCCTCAGCATCTTATTCTCTACATTTTGTCTTCTACACTCGATTTCCCTTTCTCAGTGAATTTGATGGAAAACAGACTTTACATGTACAGTGCCGGGTAGAAACCAACTGGTGATTGTTTGAAATCAGTCTGATTATAGTTCTGCAGCTCAAGGTCATTCTGGTAGGCTGAACTGGGGTGGCCCTTTACGAGAAGAAAGAACATTGGTAAAGTCCTGCTTCCGAGCAGATTCAGTGAGAGGAAGATCTCTCTAACACATCATTCAGCAAAGAAGCCGAGGTGCATCCATGCCCTTACACATACATCTACACGCATCTCGGCACTGCATAACACTTAGGAGAACTTTTGCCTACTACGAAGCAATTTTAACTTTAATGGACCTATTTTGCCCGATACCACTAGCTCGAGTGGAAAGAGCACCCTAAATGTTTCGGTGTCCATCACCAATCACAGGATTGTATTAGGTTGAGGAGAGGACTCCATGATAAAGCATGTCACACTGTGGGTGAGGACTTGGCATCCTGTTTTACTAATAATGAAGCTCAAGAGTCCACTGTGAAAGCAGTACTAACAATGTCGATATTTTTTATTCACTGACCACAAATCAGGAACGCATCTCTTAGTAGAGAACCACTTGCAGGAGAGCATGAGCAGACTTAGGCTGAATTGGAAACTCTACATAATGAACGAAGGAACCAATACAAGTGGCCCTTTTATACTTGTAAAGACACATTTCGAATGTGTCTTGCAACGCGTGTGCGACTTCATGCAATTGTGCTGCCTGCAGGCAATGTTTGTGCTAATTGCCAGAAAAAAAACAGTCCCACTAGACCATAAAACAGGCCTACAAGCAGCCAAGAAAACGGCCCACGCACTGACCTGTCCGACCAGCCCTCCGGCAGTGCTAGATCGCACCATAGGCCAACTTGACCCGGGCAAGCATTATTCCAGATCCCCTCCTGCCTGTTGGGAATCTCTTCACTCCCTTTAAAAAATAAACTCCCAAAGCTGATTCCACCTATCGATATTTGCACCTGGTATTAGTACTATATTACTATTGATAACCTTGGCAGTGTTCATTTACTAGGGGTGCCAATTCTGCTCGAGCAGTTCCCATTCATTCTAGAGTGTTTACTTGGCTCTGGTTACAAAATTCAGATTCCAAGATGAATGCAAGTTTAAAATTATGAATATGTCATAATTGATTTCGGGGAAATATGCAGTTTTCGAAGCTATATGGTGCAAATTTCTATTTAATTTTAAACTGATATGTAAAGAAATTATTATTTTCTCATTTTACTAAGTAATTATGCGTACCAGTTTGCAGTTGACAGCTGGAAGTTAATCAACTTAATGGCAGCTCTGCTTTTTAACAGAAAAGCTGTTTTCCATTACTTCATCCAAGTCACATATCAGTTGTTGAGAAAATTGTCCTGCGGGGATGCTTAATTGAAACTGTCTGGTGCGCTTTTGGCATCCTCATCTAACTTGAGTAATATGTTTCCCAGAAATCTCAGATTCTGTGTCAATGTTGGAAAAAGCTAAACTCTCAATTTATTCTACAGTAGAGTCATGGTACGGTCAGCTGGCACAACTAATGCAGCGATCCGAACAAATACATTTATCGTTTAAGCAATATATATGCAACGCTGTTAACTGAGGTGTGCTACATGTATAACTACTGCAGACTAAGCTGAAGGACCTGGGAAATCAGTAGTGGTGAGTGTTACAATATATGTCTCTCAGCCTCTACATATTTTATGTAACTAACACTTTAATCCGACGACCAACTCAAAATGTAAATGTATAATTGCTACACCTTATGTTGGTGAGAAACTTCATCAGCCCCTTTACAACCACATTATGAACAGAGGTATGGACTTAACTGTCCGGACACTATTATTTATCTATAAGTGCCCACAGAGAGTGACCCAAGAGCATGACACTGTACACTTTTTAAGAGAGTAGACGAAGAATTAGTAACATTTCCCTAAATGCCTCATATGTGTCTGTACGAATACACCCAGAACCAAAACTAATCAGAACTGTGCATTTAGCATCTGCAAATTATGAGTTTTTCCATAAGGCAACCAGTCTGAAGAAGAAATCCTAAATGTGGGATCTGCTACTCTTCTGGTTGGGTTCAAATTCTGTAACATATGAGTATAGGTTCGCAGTTCCCTTGAGCTCTACTTTGATAAACCCTATGCTGGATGAACAAAGACTGCCTCCTGCACAACACAACTGGCTCTAGTCGCTTTCTAGAGTTTTTTCGAGAGTGCCAAGTTCTTTACCCATGACTCCTGCATGCTTGATTTTAAGCCATCCGTCACTTTTCAGTTGCAATCATGGTCACTGACAGATGAAGAGTTTTGATGAGTTTAATGACCGAAGGAAAAATAGATGGAGGTAAGACAATCAGTGTTTCCCACTTCGGCCACTTGAGTTGGCCTTGTGCTTTTACCTGCCAACAAATATTATTCAACATTCCCTTCACCCCAACTATAAGTTAAGTGTGGCTGTGAGACAGCTGTTTCTTCAAATACCTGATCAACAGGGAAGTGTCTAGATATGATGGCAATTTGAATGCATGAAGGCCCAGGGCCTGATACAGGCAAACCTAGCTGCACAGCATTATAGCACTGTATAACGTTTGGGAAAAAGGCAAGGCATTCATAGGAGGGGTGACATTCTGAGGTCCATCACCTGAACGCTTACACCTGGATGAGGTGTTGATGTAATAGGAGGGTCTTCAGTTTCTTCCAGAAGAGGGAGCTTGAAGGGTCTGTGTAAGGAAGGAGATCTATAACCCAGGAGCATGACACCCAATCAATGACATGTTGTCTAATTCTTAAATTCTTTAGTTTCAAGCCAGATGAGGTTGCTGCAGTAAGTGTTGCATACTCATTGAAGAGCTTTATCTTGTTTCCCAAGCTGTAATGAGTGGCTTTACTACATTGCAGGAGCTGCTGATGACTTTGAAAGTAACATGGATGGTTAGAAATAGCCAATGACGTTAATTGAGGATGTGGACGAGTCTATGATAGTTCCTGTTACTCTTGATCAGTTAGAGACAAGTGCAAAGGATGCACATATGGGAATATGTGCCATTCTAATGTGCTAGTAAACAGACATCTTATGCCAATGAGGTGAAATAAACCTAAAGCACGAGTATGTGCATCCATTCTAAATAATGCTTTGTGTCTTTTTTTTAGGATGTGCACCCTGAAGCTAAGGATCATGCCCTTCACCTGTTCAGTGCAGCTGTTTTGTGTAGTTGTCCATTTGGGAATTTAAGTATTCAGGGTTCATTCCTGAGCGCCATTTCTTCAGACTTTCCAATGAGCGCTACTTCCCTCTCCAGTGCTGGACTGATCTTCTCTACTCCGAACTTGACCTGTAGTTTCATCTCCGTCCTGCTTTATATTAAAAAGGCCTCAATGGGCTTCATTGACATCTTTTGTAAATTTCAGCCCAGTTATCTCGCATTGAAAATAGGTTTGATTAATTTTCTCCTTATTGAGAGTTTTGAAATGTTTTTACAAACATAATTAGACACCAGGTTCTTTAATCGTTATACTGTACTTCTTTAAGATACAAAAATATGGTAATACATTTCGTTCAACCTAGACATACTATATACATATATAAAAAATATTAATGACCACACAGAACATCAACTTACCATTCTTTCTCTAGAAATAACCTGAATTGAACAATGTGTCTGATTTGCCAAAACAGGAATAGGGAGGTCACGGAGTGAAACAAGAAATCAATGGATGTCCAAGCTACAGACTTGCCTGGGGAGCAGATTCCATGGGTTTCAGAAGTGCTGGAATAAGGGTGGACCATATATTTCTTTTTTTAGATATCTCAATGGTTATAATATGGCACGGCTGTTAGGCAGGAAGGTAAGTGTGTGTTTGTGGAAAATGTTTGTGTTTCTGAAGTTTCTACAAGTCTTCATTCTTTATCGTATTGTGAGATGGAATTAAAATCCTGATTAATCCTACTTGGTGTAGACGCTACAGTAAACCTTTTCAATCATTTTAAATTGGCAAGCCAGTTATTGTAATGTTTTTCATAAAGGATCTATTCTCCATGTTATACCCTATTTTTATAAATGCTTTCTGAAACGTAAAATATTGGGTGGTACACAGGGTGATTGCTACTTCTTTTTACTCATCTACGCATTTTATTTTGCATGAGAGGATATAAGATGCATTTTAGATTTACTTGTAAATATGTCTATGAACTTCATGGGTGAAGTATTTTTTTCAAAACATATTTGTTAAATATGTTGATAATCTGAAACTGGCAAGAAGCCTTAAAAGCATAGGGTTTTTGTTAAATACAGTAGGTAAAAGTAGCAAGATTTCCCTAGGTATTGTGTACCATGCTATCATGGATCTTAGGCCTTTTTGATATTTTTACATTTAGCTAATGTTGAATCGTATTTTCTAATAGGGCCCAGTCTGTCATGCATTTTTCTTTCTGTGACTTTAGTACTTCTTTTTGTGTTTAATATTACAAATGAAACTTGGGAGATAAATAATTTGTGTAAGGTGGAATATATTCATTGTGTGTCTACAATCACAACCTTTAATACTAGCTAGCCAAGGTGCCCCCGCCATACAGAGTGTTGGTCATTAATGTGCTATAACATTTTCTTCTAATAGTTCTAGTAAATAATGAATATCTTACATTATTTTACATCAATATTTTATACTAACATATGTTTTAGTAATTTGTAAAGAATAATGTAGTTTAATAACTTCTCCTATACCTTTCCATCATTACATTTCTAATTTGGTACAAATGTTCTGCCAAGTGTTTAAAGTTATTAATAGTAAATGCCCATTCCAGCACTGACAAGGGATGGAGATATGTAAGTCTATACACAAGACAAAATCTCCACTCTGACATTGCATATAGCATGAAAGTGTAGATTTACAACTAGGTACAGTAGAAGATTTATGTGTGAGTACATCTACAAATGTAAATGTACCTTTGTTAATCTGTGCTCTAGGGAACATCTTTACCATTGTTGTCAATAATGGAAATTATCATGACAGTTCAGATCAGGTTGATAAAAACAACATTTCCTAAAAACCAAGGAAATTGAGGGTGTAATGGTAAAGCAGCAAACCTTTTGCATGCAGTTAGTTAGTGTGAATGAGAATTCAGAACATAGCTATATTTACATAATGGGCATCATGTTTCTTAGCTCTAAGTAAAGAAAAATCATTTGAAATTGACACGGATGTTGATGTTTCCAGATAAGCGATTTTATAGATTTGTGAATACTGAAGTCAGAATCAAGGATATAGCTATCCATGCTACAGTATTTGAAATGACACTTGGGACCATTGCTGTGAGGGACTATATGCACCCTAAGTATGGATGATTTTACTACCCAGATGGGAAAGGGGGGTCCATTTTCCATTCTCACAAATGGGTATTGTCACTTTTACAATGCCGCTTCTCAGAATCCAGGAATTACCCAGTTTTCATCTGTGATGTATGATGGACTCAACCTGCCAACTCATTAAAACTAAAGAAATCCTGAGTCTGCTCTTCTCCACATATTTAAAACTCCTTCCAGTAACCGCTAGTAAGAAACTGGATTGTTATTTGGAGTGGATAGTAGTAATATCATTGCTCTCATTAGATCCAGTGAAGGAGCAAGTAAAGTAAACCTAAACTGAACCCGTCATAGCCATGGCACAGACTTAATTTAAGAAAATGTGTAAAGCATTTAGATGTATAAAAACAATTAAAAAGTCGAAAGCATAAGAAAATAAACATCCCACTTTAATTTATAAAAATAGAGAATAATTTGGTGAACAAAATAACACCAACACAAAACAAATACAATACGAGGGACCAGAGATATGAATTCTTTAAATTTTAAATGAAAATAGCACCAAAAACATGAAGCTCAAACTTCAGTCATCTGGTTGCCTCACCCGAGACCTAGGTGTGATTAAAGGGTACTCAGGATAAGGGTGGGTTGAATACAGAAACCAGGTTTTGCCAGGTTGAAACTGTCACTTTCTGACTCAGGGGGTCATTCTGACCCTGGCGGTAATTACCGCCATGGCAGAGGTCGGCGGTAGCACCGCCAACAGGCTGGCGGTGCACCGCTGGGCATTCTGACCGCGGCGGTTCAGCCCCGGCCAGAAACGGAAAGTCGGCGGTGTACCACCGACTTCCCGCTGCCCTTGAGAATCCTCCATGGCGGCGGAGCGCGCTCCGCCGCCATGGGGATTCTGACACCCCCTACCGCCATCCGGTTCCTGGCGGTTCTCCCGCTAGGAACAGGATGGCGGTAGGGGGTGCCGCGGGGCCCCTGGGGGCCCCTGCAGTGCCCATGCCAATGGCATGGGCACTGCAGGGGCCCCGTAAGAGGGCCCCACAAAGAATTTCAGTGTCTGCTTTGCAGGCACTGAAATTCGCGACGGGTGCAACTGCACCCGTCGCACCTTCCCACTCCGCCGGCTCCATTCTGAGCCGGCGTCCTCGTGGGAAGGGTGTTTCCCGCTGGGCTGGCGGGCGGACTTTCGGCGGTCGCCCGCCGGCCCAGTGGGAAAGCCAGAATGACCACCGCGGTCTTTTGACCGCGGAGCGGTCTTTCAGCGGGAACCGCTTGGCGGGCGGCGACCGCCGTCCGCCGCAGTCAGAATGACCCCCTCAGTCTCTAAAATGGAAGTGAAAAATCCTTAGCGATGCAAGGCAGCAGGCTGTGGATGAGAGCGGCTCCACAAGGAAAGATAGCCATTAAATGAGATCCCAGTGATGATGGTGACTTTGAGTGGGAATGTTATGAAAAGGAGAAACTCAGAATTTGTGCCCAAGGAAGGTCACTCACCCAGCTTTTGCCCAGTGAAGATTTCTGCATTCGGACTAAGGCGCTCATTATGAATGTGGCGGTCTCAGGACCGCCACACTCGCAATGGCGGTCAGACCACAGCAGACAGGGCGGTCTGACCTCCCTATTATGACCGTGGCAGATGGGCCACGGTCCGACTGATCTGTTTTCCATATAGATTTAAGGTAGGTTTTGTGTCCAGCCTTTCCTCAAGATTTGATGGCTTCTGCGTCTTTTTTAATTCCCTAATTTTAATTCAGTTTCTTTCTTCAAAAACACAAACCGTGATGACAGGAATGTTTCTAAATAGTCCAAACAACTAGCGATCACTCTGAGTAATATTCCAACCAATTGCTTTTCATTAATTAGTCCAATTCAGACCCATGATATGCAAATCAGTACTAACCCTGTTACTCATGGGAATAGTCCATCCAGTCCATGCGGAACTGCTAGGAGTGTCCCTCTCCAGAAGGCAACATAATGAAACCCAGATTTGTTTAGGTCATGTTAGACCCTACCAGTGGGTTACAGTTTAGATCCTGTGGCAGGGATACCAGGGACACATGTATGGGCAGATCCTTGACTAATTAGGCATTACATTAAACATAACAAAGGTGTTGGGAGTAATGCCTACCAATTGTCTAAACAACTGAAAATCACTATGTAGAGCATTCTGACCCATTGCTTTTCACCTATTGTGCCAGTCTTAATAGAGGCCCACCTTGGAGAAATCAGTACTAACCTTGGTCCTCATGGACTTAATACATCCTGAACTGCAGATAAGGGCCCCTCCAGATGAGAACACAAGCAACCCCAGGCCGGTTTCAGCCTAGTTTGAATTTGACAGTAGGGGTAACTTGAGTTGTATGGCACAGCAGACCTGAATCCCACATCTGGGAATATCTGTTGAATATAGGTCACCAACCAGTTGATCAAAGAATAAATAAGTCCAATAGAGTTTCAGTGACCAAATCCATTAAACAGTCTACCCATTGATGACATAATGCAGTATCATGATCCATTTTTCAGCACTGTGCTGTCTCACATGAAATATGTGCATTTTTGTTGTTGTCTTTAGTGCATGAATTAACTCACAATATCTCTGGGTTAGTGCACGTTCTGATGACAAAGCTGAGAAATATAGCAAACTAATTTCCTCTTTGTTTTTCTGAGCTCTGTTGGCCACAAAGCACGCACTAACGCAAAGATAGTTCAATTGAATGTATGCGCTAAAGACAACAAAAATGCACAGATCTCTTCTGTGCCAGTGCAGTGCAAAAACACGGGATTATGTTACAGCCCCGGAATGTTTTTCACAAATTGAGGTTGAGAAGCTAAAGTGAAGATAATTACATTAGAAATTCTAAATACACATGCAATTACATGGTAACATTTGCCAATATACTGATTTAGAGCGTACCTATATCGGAGCACTGCACAACTCGGAGATGGCACTGGCACCGAAATGGGCACACTGGCCCAACTGGCACAAAAGGAGGCAATACTTCATGTTCACCCTCTCCTATATCTGGTGTTGAACCTTCATCTTCAAGCATAAAGTCAAATAATCCTCGTTGGTGAAATGGTTTTGCCCAGCAAATTGCCAGGAGTAGGATGAAAATGATGGTTGTCTTCATGATTCAGTTCATCTATTTCAAAAAATCCTAGAGATAAAGAAAGTGTACAATTAAAAAATGATGTTTATAGTACATAGATTACTTGGCAGGTAACACTTTTTAGACAACAAATCAGTAAATTACAATATGAACTAGATCATGTTCATCATGGCGTAGAACCCGTTTTAGAATTTGATGGATAGGTACCAGCAGCAGTTCATCCTTAAGGGCGGAGGGCACAAAGGAACAAAGGTCAGCCTTACAGAAACTTTTATGTTCAGTTCAGGCAGCTAGGCTCTATACTTATGCTAACTGCATGGGTTCCTGGCTGCCTGCACCAAATTGTGGCAGACTGAAGATGGTGCAGCCTAAAAAGGCAATGGTGATGTAGATGAAGGCAGCACAATCAGGACTTCAGGGAGGATTTCCAATTCAACAGCAGCAGCAAGGAAGTGGTGTGTTTCAAAATCAAGGCAGAGGTAGAGGGCGTGGAGGAATGGTGATGGGAAATCAATCAATCAATCAATCAATTTTTTAAGGGCACTATTCACCCAGAAGGGTCTCAAGGCTCTGGGGAAGAGAGGGGAGTGCTACTGCTCGAAGAGCCAGGTCTTGATGTGCTTCCTGAAGGTCAGGAGGTCCTGGGTCATACAAAGGTTGGCGGGGAGGGAGTTCCAGGTTTTGGCGGCGAGGGATCTGCCGCCGGTTGTGGTACGGTGAATGCGGGGGACTGTTGCGAGGGCGAGGTTGGTGGAGCGGAGCTGGCGTGTCGGATTGTGGAAATTGAGTCGGTCATTGAGGTAGGCCGGTCCTGTGTCATGGAGAGCTTTGTGAGCATGGATTAGGATTTTTAAAACAATCCTTTTGTTGATGGGTAGCCAGTGGAGGTCCCTGAGGTGGGCAGAGATGTGTTCATGATGAGGGAGGTTGAGGATGAGACGTGCTGAGGCATTCTGGATGCGCTGGAGTTTTTTCTGGAGCTTAGCCATTGTTCCCGAATAGAGGGCGTTGCTGTAGTCCAGTCTGCTGCTAACAATGGTTTGGGTGACAATTCTTCTGGTTTCCACGGGAATCCACCTGAAGGTCTTGCGGAGCATTCAAAGGGTGTTGAAGCATGAGGACGAGATGGCGTTGACTTGCTGGGTCATGGAGGGTGAAGAGTGTAGTATGAAGCCGAGGTTTTGTGGGTGGTGGGCATGGGGGCAACCCCAGGGTGGCCGGCCACCAGGAGTTGTCCCATGCTGACTTGTGGGGGGCGAAGATGATGATCTCGGTCTTTTCTGAATTAAGCTTGAGGTGGCTTGCTTTCATCCAGTTGGCGGTAGCGTGGTGTCTGGTGTGGAGGTTGTTTTAGGCGGTTGCGGGGTTCTTCATGAGGGAGAGGATGAGCTGAGTGTCGACTACGTAGGAGATGATGTTAAGGCCGTGGGATCGGACGATGTTGGCGAGCGGAGCCATTTAGATATTGAAGAGGGTGGGGCTGAATGAGGATCCTTGGGGGACTCCTCAGATGGTCTTGGTGGCCTTTGACCGGAACGGGGGGAGGCAAACTCTTTGGGTTCTTTCGGAGAGGAAGGAGGTGAGCCAGTCCGGCGAATTCCGGCATCGAAGAGGCATGTGCGAAGGGTGTGGTGACATACTGTGTCGAAGGCTTGGAAATGCTAATCGTGGTATTGATTGAATTCTGTGATGATACATGGAGGGTCGCAGGGAAAGAAATTGCTTCCTTGTCACACTTGCAGAGTTGTCGGACATTGGAAAAGGCAGAATCCAATGATAAATCAGGGAGGTGTTGTTCAACAGATGAATGGTGTCAATGCTTTTCAGAATATGAGAGGACCAAGAATGAGAGGCCAAATTTCAGATTTCCAGAATAATATAAATCTGATGGAGGGTTTCCAACCCTTACTTCCCATGTTGCCTATGCAAACTGTACAACCACAGGTACATCACGTACAAGTACCCCAATTGCAACAGATGCAGCCACAAGTGCAGATGGTGCCTCCACAACCAATTCAAATGCCTAGACAATTACATATTCCACAATCTCCTATAAATCAGCAACAGGTAATGCTTTCTCAAGTGGTCATGAGTCAGAAAATGAACCAGAGTAATAATGCAGTACATCAATTTCCTTTACACAGTGAGAATGGAATAAACAATGTCTGTCTGTCAGATAGTTCAGATGAGGAAGAATTTATGATGGCTGCTTCTTTAGAAGTGGATCTGAAAGGTCTTTATGTTAACGGAAAAGTGCATGGTCCCAAAGTCTCTTTTCTGATTGATACTGGAGCTACATGCCCGACAGTGAGATCAGCAGAGGTTCCATATTTACCTTTATCAGGGAAGACAGTTCAGATTTTAAGAGTTGCTAATCAATATTTGACAAACCCAATTACAGAACCAGTCTTGGTTAAAATTGGCAATTTTAAAGGTTTGTACAAGTTTGTGGTTTGTGATTCAGGTCCTGTGTCTTTACTGTGAAGGGATTTACTCTGGAAAACAAGATGCTCAATTACTTGTTCAGATGAAGATACTGACATTCAAACAAACAGTGATGATGAGGATGACTCAACACTTGCTGTCAGCAATAAGTCAGTGTTCGAAGACTTTCCTTTGATCAGTTTTGATGAGCCAGTGAATGGGGAAGCTCCTTTGATTAGTTTCTTTCCAGTTTTTGAAGTGAAATATCTTCCTGTTGATTTACAGAAGCCTGTTAAGTCTAAAGTTTGGGATCTTTCAGTGAAGGACATTGGGTTAATAAAAGGAGTAGAACCAGTTGAAGTCACATTTAGGTCAAATGCATATTTCCCTTTGACCCAACAATATCCATTGACTGTTGATTTAATTGAGGGTGTGAAACCATTAACAGAACAGTTTGTGGAGAAACAAATTTTAAAAGGAGTGTTGAGCAGTCCATGTAACTCACCAATAATGGGTCTGCGAAAAGCATGTGGGAAAATTCGTCTAAATTAAATCATGGTCAAATGTTGTCCAGTTGTACCAAATCCAGCTGTGATTATGTTTCAGCAGATCCCATGCAATGCTGAATGGTTTACTGTGATAGACTATGTCAAGCTTTCTTTTCCGCGCCTCTTCATGAGGACAGCAGATATCTCTTTTGTTATAAATTCCTGAACAAGTTCTACTGTTGGTGTAGAATCCCACAAGGGTTTTCAGAGCCACCATCCATTTTCAACCAGATCTTGAAAAATAATTTGGAATCATTAGTGATGCCTTATCAGTCAACATTGGTGCAATACATTGATGATTTGTTGATTGCATCCAAGGCAAAAGAAGGGTTTAATATGATTCAACTGCTTTGTTAAATTTCCTTGCAACAATGAACCTAAAGTGTCCCCTGCTAAACTGCAGTACTGTCAGAAAGAGGTAAAATACTTGGGTCATCTGACTGAAAAGGGATAAAGGAAAATTTCCAGAGAGAGAGCAGCTACAATTCTACAAATAAAAATACAGAGTACACACAAAGATGTGAGGATGTTTTTTGGAATGGTTGGCTACTGCCGCCAGTGGATCCTGAATTTTTCGGTACTTTCAAAACCACTACAGAAACTGACTCATAAAGATGTTTCTGATCCTGTATCGATGGATGCAGCTTGTATGACACATTCAATGATCTGAAAGAAAGTTTTTGTCAAGCTCCAGCTTTAGTGATGCCTGACTACACTAAACCCTTTCTACTGTTTTGTCGTGAACGTGATGCATGTTCTTTGTCTGTCTTGACTCAGACTCATGGCGGTGTAAATCGCCCAGCGGCATATTTTTCAGCCGCTTGCATCCAATCACCCCAGCCTTACCAGGATGTTTGCTGTCTATTGCAGCAGTTGATCAGAGCCTCGCTCATAGCGAGAACGTAGTGATGGGTTATCCTCTCACTATTATAGTCCCACAATCAAGTGAGATTTTACTTACCAGGTCTAAAACACAATATCTGACCAGCTGTAGGCTGACCAGATAAGAGACGGCAATCTTGGGGTCTCCTAATGTTACAATAAAAAGATGTACAGTGCTTAACCCAGCAACCTTACCCCCGATTGAAAATGTTTTCTGTGACGAATTGGCTGATACAGAACATGATTGTCTGGAAATTACGGAATTATGCACAAAACCCAGAGCCGATATTAGAGATACTTGCCTGGAAGAAAATGACCAGATTATATTTGTTGATGATTCCTGCTTGAGAAATAATGTGGGCACATTAGGAGCAGTATATCCAGTATGTACAAATACTGGCATTTTGGAAGCTTCATGGCCTTGAGGAGTGTTTTCTGCACAAGTGGCGGAATTGGTAGCTCTTACTAGAGCCTGCCACATTTAAAATCAAATGAAAGTGACAATATACACAGAGAGTCAATATGGACTTGGCATTGTGCATGACTTTGGTCAAGTATGGTCATAGAAAGGTTTCCTGACCTCTTCTGGCTCACCAGTAAGGAATGGTGAGATAATTCATGAGTTGGTGCAAGCAATTCAAATGCACGAAAAGGTTGCTGTGGTGAAATGCAGTGCACATCAGAGATCACAAGATTATGTGTCATTGGGTAATGTATATGTAGATCAAGTCACAAAGTTCTGCTCATTGATCAGCATACCCTTCAAAGGAAACTGGGAATAGCTGCCTGAAAATGATGAGGTCTATGCGAGTTTTACCATACAAATTATTGACACTTTAAAAGAGTTAAAGGCTCTCAAAGAAAACGTTCCCAAAAAGAGACTGGCAGAAGCTCAAGTGTGTGCAGCGAGATGATGATGCGTGGATTGCAGGAGAAGTGAAGGTAGTATTGCCCAACAGTCTACTGACTCAAATGGCCAGATTCTATCATGGACAAGCTCACATAGGTGGAGATGCTATGGGCCACTGTTTCAAGCAGCATTGGCTTAATCCAAAGTTTAGACAGGTTGCCGAAGCAATTTGTCATAGGTGCATTGTTTGTCAATAAATGAATGTTGGGAAAGGGACATTGGTCAATATGGTACATATTGGCATGGCTGGAGGACAATTCAGCAGAATGCAAATGGATTTTATTGAGATGCCGGCCTGTGCTGGTTTAAAATATGTGTTTGTGATTGTGTGCATTTTCAGTCATTGGACTGAGGCTTATCCTACAAGAAGAAATGACAGTCTCACAGTAGCAAAGTTACTACTTAGAGAGTTAATTCCATGTTTTGGTTTCCCAGTCTCTTTGGAATCAGATAGGGGAAGCCACTTCAACAATTAAGTGATTAAGTTGCTACATTCAGTCTTAAACTTTGAGCAGAAACTTCATGGTAGCTTCCGCCCAGAAGCATCAAAACTCGTAGAACAGATGAATGGCATTATGAAATCAAGATTGGCAAAAATATGTGCATCCACAAATTTGAAATGGCCAGATGCTTTGCCGTTAGTTCTAATGTCAATGAGAAGAGTCCATGACAAGAAAACAGGACTGTCGCCCCATGAAATCCTCATGGGAAGAGCTATGAGATTTCCAGCTGTACCTGCAAATGCTCTTGTGAACATTACAGATGATACGGTGTTAGACTACTGCAAAGGTCTAGCTGTTTCGGTCTGATCTTTTGCTTATCCGGTGGAAGCTACCACACTTCAAGAACCTCAAGGACACAACCTTAAAGCTGGTGATTGGGTTTTGATCTGAAAGCACTTGAGGAAATCGTGTTTGGAACCACGGTGGAAAGGACCCTACCAGATTATATTAATAATAACTACACTATAAAGTGTGCAGGACTCTCAAACTGGATCCATGCAAGTCACACTCGAAAAAGTAAATAAACCAACAGAGCCAGAAGAAGCGCTGTTGAGATTACCTGCACCAAAGTATATTCCAGGTCAAGAAAGAGAAAGAGAAAAACTGGAGACTCTGCCAGAACATACTCCAGTCAACGTACCCACTCCTGTGTCAGACGAAGTGTAGGGCAGTGGTTCCCAACCTGTGGTCCGGGGACCCCTGGGGGTCCGCAAAGCCTTCTCAGGGTGACCGTGACTACTTAGAAAATGAAAAAATATTAAAAAGTAATGACAAATTAGGTCCCAAGCTTCCAGTGATGACTCAGTGGGGGTCCCCGGATTCCAATGATGATTCAGTGGGGGTCCCTAGGTTCCATTAATGATAAAGTGGGGGTCCACAGAAGTCAAAAGGTTGGGAACCACTGGTGTAGGGTATCTAGGAAGATGAGGGTCAATCATCCGCAAATGAAACAGTGAGAGAACAAGAACCTCTCTAGACTGAACCCGCTCAGAGAAGGGTATTGATTACACAAGGTAGTCTGGACAACCAGACTGAACAGGTGACTGACCCCAATGGAAAAAGATTTGAGACAGATCCAAGTCCAGAGGGTTTGACTCCCCCTGAACCAGTTGCAGAAACGTCAAAGGAGAAGAATTCATGTCCAGTTATGAAAAGAGCACTAACAAGAAAACAACAGAAAGGTGACATCTTGCCAGAGACAAACACAAAGACAGGGAAGATTAAGGTGGTGCCACCAATTCAGGAAGAAGATGATTTAACCAGAGAAGAAGATCTGAGTGAAAGAGAAGTCAACCGTGGTCAAAGACTGAAAAAGAAAAGAGTTGCAAATAAACGATATTCTGGTCCTGAATGGGCATATGCAAATGCCAACGAACAGCAAGAAGAATTTTTAAATTTTAGTTTTCAAAGAGACATTTCAGGATTATATTTTGGTACTTGAAGTGAAATGAGACTTTAGTGGAAATTAATACATGAAAGGAGATAAGATTTTGTTGAATTTTACCTGAAAAGACTTTGATAACCTGACTTGATAGGCTGCTAAACTGATTTTGACAACTTCTTCCGAACTTTAACAAAGGGTCCTGAAAGTGTGAATGAGGGATAGAAGATTGAAAATTGAAGCATTGAAAATTGTTGTCCTTTGTTTTTTGGGGGGATTTTTGCTGCATAGCCATTCTTTTGAATTTGCTTTTACTTTTGATTCTTTACAGACCATGGGAAACTTTAGCAAACAACACACTAAGAACAGAAGACGTAAATTTACAATATTGGTTTGTCAATTGTTTGTGCCATTGTATGTTTGTTATTGATTGTGAGTCTGATTGTCTTTGATTCGAATGGAACCAATCATACCATAGCTATACATACAACTACTATATCATCAGAATTAATTCTTAATCCGTGAGCAATAGATAGGTTTAAAAAGATGGAAAATACTTACACAAAGAGAAAGAGCTTTCTTCTAATGTCTTCTATTGGTTATTGAGAGAGTATGTTGGCACTATGGATGCGAGAAATTGTTATGTCTGTACGCAGATTCCAACCTCTGTTGAGATGGGAATTTCATACCGCAGTCTGCCATTAACTTATGGCATAACTTGCAGTCTTTTACTTACAAGGTTCTATAATCAAGAGAGTATTCAATATTTCTATTCAAATTTTGACCGCAGGTTTTCTTTTGTCCCCATAATTAGATATTTGAGTAAAATAGCTAAGAATAATGACATAGTTTTAGTAAGAGGGTTCTTTGAACCTACATTAACCTTTGGCACAGTGTATGCACACCATAATAACCTAACCTGCTTACTAACACCTGTTGAAAAGAGTTTCTTAGAAAACACCGAGGAAAGAAGAAGGACGATGAAGGCTAAGATAGATAAGGGAATTGTTCAACAAAAACCTGGAACTGATCATGCTCATACTGATATCACTAAAGAAGGGAGGTTAGCTTTAGATGCACAACATGTAGGCAAGCTCTGCATACATAGGCCACAATCTCATTTTAAAATAATATAAGTGGGAATGAGTGAATGTAGTCATGTGTTTTTGTTTCAGGGTAAATGGACATTTATGTTGAATGGTCAGGATCCAGCAATGCATGGTATCTATTATATCTGTGGGAAAACAGAGATGTCTTGAGTCAAATGTGGGTGGCATTTCAGATTTTTTCATGTTTGCAAAACATAAAATACATGTTCCATAAGAGCCACTCTAAGTAGATCAAATAGGATTGGCCAACCAGAGTATATTTGACAGATAAAAAAGACTGGTGTTCTTAAAAATAACAGAAATAAGTGCCCTCAAGAACTCTTTACATCCTACCCTGTGGAGAAATAAAAAAATAAGAGAACATTGTAATGAGTAATCTGAATATAAATTCCCATATTACAGAGTCCTATGAACTGAGTTTACTTTTCATTTGTTATCCAAGAGTGATAACATTGCTGCTTGTTGAGATTGACTTACTCTACACAAGTGTGAATATTATTGACAATCATTTACTGATGACAGCCTCTCTTTATATTTATATTATAGATTAACTGCTTTGAAATTTAAAATTTTAAACTCTGCAGCCTTGTGCAACTTGACCATTAATGGGCACATCAATAAATAAATGTTCATAGTAAACTAAGTATGAATCAGATTCAGGAGTAGAATTCAGCTTGACATCTGCAGCTTTGAGTGAAAAAAAAAACATTTTTAGGTCAGAATGAAAATCAAACCTGAAAACAAAATTTGTGATGAATTGGGATACTCAAGGGAGCAGAAGGAAGCATGTCTATAAAAAAAATACATATAATTTCTAATCAACGAGCTAATCCTACATTTCACGAAAGCAAAATTGAAAAAGCTAACTATTGCAAGAGCTCAAAAAATCCCCTTTCAGGAACCAAGGACAGACACCCCAGCACACATAATATTATTATCCTCCCTAAGTTTTGAATCAAAGAAAGTATACTTTAAAGAAACAGAGATAATGAAGTATTTAAGTCACAAACAGGATTTACATCCTACATATTTTCCAGATATGTCACAGGAAACAGAACAGCGTGTTCAGGAGATGAACACTTTGCTGGATGAAATAGAAAATTATAATGTACGAGTTTAACAACAGATACAGCTAAAACATTCTCTTGAAAGAAAAATATGCAATACTGAATGACATTAAGGAAACCAATAAACTATTAACAAAAATGAGACATGAGATAACTCAATGGTTACGGAGATCAAAAGAGAAAAAAATGTAATTAAACTATTTGAGTGGCAGGATGTCAGAGTACAGGTTTTTCTACAGTCCTACTGTTGATAGCAGTTACTGGAGGGGTCTATCTAAAACCAATTCTTCCACAAGAACTTAAAAGTCACTTGAGTGTAGCTAGAAATGGGATCTCTATTTGGCAGTCAGTTTACACCCCGTCCAAGTAGGGACCCTCACTCTAGTCAGGGTAATGTAAATACACAACTCAGATAACCCCTGCTCACCCCCTGGTAGCTTGGCGCAAGCAGTCAGACTTATAGCAGAGGCAATGTGTAAAGTATTTGTACATACACACATAGTAACACAGTGAAAACACCACAAAAGGACTCCAAACCTGTTTAGAAGTCAGTGGGTCTCAGCAAGAGAGCCTGGGTGCTGGCAGATTAAGTCTTTGATGTCCCTGAGTCTTCTTAACAAGAGGTAAGCTCAGTCCAGGCCCTTGGAAAATCTTCACAAGCAGAATACACAGCAAAGACCAGACTTTGTCCTCTTTAAGGCAGAAACAGCAACTACAGGCCAACCAAGCAAAGTACACACAGCCAAGGGGCAGTACTCCTCCTCCAGCGCTTCAGCTCTTCTACTTGGCAGAGGTTCCTTTTGATCCAGAAGTGTTCTCAAAATCTGGGATATGGGTCCACTACTTATACTCATTACTGCCTTTGAAGTAGGCAAACTTCAAAGGAAAGTCTCTGTTGTTCTCAAGACTCTGCCTTGCCCAGGCCAGCCCCAGACACGCTCCAGGGGGTTGGAGACTGCATTGTGTGAGGAAAGGCACATCCCTTTCAGGTACAGGTCTCAGCTCCTCCCTCCTCACACTTGCCCAAGAAGAATCATCACGAAATGCAGGACACACCTCAGCTCCCTTTGTGTCACTGTCTAGAGGGAATTCACAAACATCCCAACTGTCAGTCTGACCCAGACTTGGATTCCATAGGCAGGCTGAGGCACAGAATGGTTAAGCAAAAACATGCCTATTTTTTTAAAAGTGGTATTTTCAAACAGACAATCTAAAAACCAACTCTACCAAAAGATGTATTTTAAATTGGGAGTTCAGAGACCCCAAACTCCAAATCTCTATCTGCTCCCAATGGGACACTGCACTTAAAAGACATTTAAAGGCAGTCTCCATGTTAACCTATGGGTGAAACAGGCCCTGCAATACTGAAAACCGAATTTGCCAGTATTGTACTTGTCAGGACATGTAAAACACACCAGTACGTCTTACCTTTTAAATACACTGTAGGCTGCCCATGGGGCTACCTAGGGCCTAACCGTAGAGGTGCCTTAGATGTACTAAAAGGAAGGTTTGGGCCTGGCAAGTGGGTGCACGTGCCAGGCCTACATGGCAGTTTAAAACTGCATACACAGACATTGCAATGGCAGGTCTGAGACATGTCTTCAGGGCTACTCATGTGGGTGGCACAATCAGTGATGCAGGCCCACTAGTACCATTTGATTTACAGGCCCTGGTCACCTCTAGTGCACTTTACTCTGGACTTACTTGTAAATCAAATATGCCAATCAGGGATCATCAGTCATAATCACAATTTAGATAGAGAGCAATTGCACTTTAGTACTGGTTAGCAGTGGTAAAGTGCCCACAGTTCCAAAACCAGCAAAAACAAAATCCAGCACACAGTCGAAAATGCTGGAAGCAGTGGCGTTAAGACAGGGAAAACCAAGCTAAAGATGCCTAGTCTAACAAGTGTGTTGTTTCTTTTTTAGAATGCAGACATCAGACCCCTTTGGAAAGACTACACATGTAAGTTCTTCTTATATTTAGCATACCAAAAAAATGTATTACCAAATGATTTGATCCTGTGCAAAGCTCTAGGAGAAAGAGAAAAAAGCGTGTTCCATTACTGATTGATTTTGTTCTAGCTCACCTGAATTCAGGAGGAAGCACTCTTCTAGTCACAAATACATCTTTTAGAGGTTGTGAAAAACAAAATATAAAGTCTTTGCTCTGTTTGCTATGTTTTATATTTGATTTTTTTGCTATATTTAAAATGTGGCCTTCTTCTTCAAGAAAAGTCAATATTGCCCTTAAGATCTGTATCAAAAAGTCAAACAAAGTGAACTGCAACCAGAATGCCCCATTTGAAATGTGGCTGCTGTGTACCAGGTGCTGTGCAACTCTGTAAAACAATTGTACAGCCCATCATAATCATTTACTTTGCTGCCCTTACCCTAACCATCCAGTACTTACTAGAAGAATCCCAAAAAGTCGACCTATGACTTGTCTTTCTGCTTCTGGCGATTCCTGAACTTCAGGCGATACTCCTCAGGGGTCAAACAACACTTAGTGAAAAGAGCTTTCTTCATGGGGGACATACTTCATTTGGTTAGCTAAGTCCAGAGTCTCTAAAGTATCCCTCCACACAATGGGCATGTGCTTTCACAGACTGCTCACCCTATCCCTATGCACATGTAAGGCCACCTTTTATTGTGCAGACCACTACCTTATGTAATTTTTCACCACATAACTAGGCACAAGGTCTTTGGGGATGTGGACTCAGGAGTTACCTTTCATAGGGACTTCTGTGTCACTGCCACCCTCCTTAGTGGAGTCAGAGGCCCTACAGGGCTTCAATTCAATCTTGTACTGTCTCCTCCCATGAGCCAGCAGGGCCTTCTCTTGTAAACCCAGTGTCAAATATTTCTCCTTCAGTGCCATCTCCGCTGCTCGCTTTTTCTTCTTGGCAAGGATAGGCAACTGCAATTTCAATGTCCCCTTTGTCTGTCTGTCCTCCAGCTCTGATTGGGACAAAAAGTGTGATGACACACTGCTCCCTGCTCTGGACAATGCAGAAGAAACTGCTCTATGGGACACACACACCTCTCAGGCACTGGAGCCTCCTCAATGTCATCTTCATTTTTCTCTTCATCCTCATTCTCCTCGGAAGTGCACTGTAGCTGAGTGACTTTCTCCCAGGTTCAATCAATCAATTTGTACAGTGCTTCTTTACATCCGTGAGGTTACCCAGGCTCTGATGGCAATGTCATAATCCTCCCCTTTGTGGATTGCTTGTTCAGCTTTATTCCTCTTTGCTTGCACATGCTTCTCAGCTCTGCCATGCTAAGTCCTCCATGCTAGACAGATACACCTCCATGTTCAGAAAATAATTAAGGTCCAGAAATTGAGTGCAAGAAAGAATTTAGGAAAACATCAAACATGTCCCACTAAAAACAGAAAAAGTCAATGTTTGCTGTCATTTTAGAGAGGGATTTTCAATTTAAACTTAAATCACTGCATGGTATTGCAAAACAAGTTGTGGATCCCACCACTGAACACTATAAAGCTATATTTTTAACTGGGGTGGGACACTACTGACCCCAAGGAATAATCCTAACCCTTGGTGGAGTGAACCCTTAATGTCACTAAATTAACTTGTGTTCAACTCTCTGGCAGATATGGCACAGAGACCGGCTTATGGTAGGGTAATGTGTAAAGTATTTATGCAGTACCAACACAGTAGTAAAGTCAAATTGCAAAACAATAAAAATCCCAAATGGAATTAGAAAAATAGAATAACAGTTAAAGAAACAAAATGACACCAAAACGTCCAGTGAGAGCATCCAGAAATCTGAATTTTTAAAATTGCGAGTAGAAATAGCACCAAAAGCCCAAAGTGCCAGTGGTAGTCAATGATTGTGATGGATGTAGGTGTAATTGGAGGCTGGCCACGATTGGTGCTGGTCGGATACACAAACTAGGTTCATCGTCATCAAAGATTTTGCCTTCTGACCTAGGGCCTTATTTTGAGTTTGATGGACAAGTTACTTATCTCAAATGTGATGGAGAGCCCGCCCACCTTATTACAAGTGCATTATATGCAAAGTCACTTGTAATGGGCAGAAGGGAAATTCGTCATGTTATGATGGAGTAACCCATTTGTCAAACTCTAAATCAGATCCTTAGTTCGTTAGGTATCAATCCACCAGAGCAATACACTTTGAAAGTCACCCAGGACCTCAGCGAAAAAAACCTAGATGCACAGGGTGTTAGACAGAGGCCAACATCATGGTCCAGTCCAGTTGCTGCTGGGTAGTTGCCGGAAAGGTCAGCTGTTTTATCTCTGTACCTTGAACAGGAGATCAGCCTTACAGGCCTTGGAGTCCACTCCTTTGTCCTGAGTACAAGAGGGAGCATGTGCAGTCCTTCAGGCTCCCACTCAAGTTCAGATAGCAGGTCCAATCCTCTTCTCTTCTTCCTCAGGTCCAGCAGTGTTCTGAAGTGGGTGCCTGGAGGTGCCACATTAAGGCCTAGCATGAGCTAGTGGGTGAGAATGACTCCTGTGCATGCCGTAACAAATGGCCTAAAAGTTACCAGGGCCAACCATACCAACTTTGGGCATTTTCAAGATGGCACAATTTTCTAGACACACTAAATTTGGGCTCAGGGAGTATGAGTAAGGGTGTGCAATGTTCATCATAATGCCCTTCCGCATTTAATACTATAATTGAGTTAGCCACTGTACCTTCAATAAACAAAGAGTCAAAAGTCTGGTAGGACAAAAGCAGGGTTTTATAGCCACCAAAGAGTGATAGAGAAGAATGTCTTAGCATCAGTTTTCTTCTTTCAACTGCTCACAAAAGTGTTATATGGGATCCCAGCAGACCCATTAAACAGACTTTGACAGTCAAGCAGGACTTGATACTGTAATATCAAAAAGGATGCTCACAGCTCCCACCCTGCTTTGAGGTAAATCAATCATCCCTGCCCATTCAGTCAACTTGTCAGTCAATGTGACCCATATGGTAGCTCCTGAGAAGCAACTCAGACTTTTTTCACACCTTTTCATATTCTATTCCCTGGCTAGTAGAAGTTGGAAAGCAAATACAAATTAACTTACAGAAACTTCAGTCAGGGAAAAAGTAAATTTCTAAAAGTTACTTTTCCTTATTTGTTTGAACTCCAACTTAACCATTAAATTGGATTTTTAATTAATATTAAAATGTGTTTGTAAATATTTTTCAAGCTACTCCCATTCCTAAAATACAGTAGTAGTTTTGTAATCTGCACTCTGATGTTCTGCATGGAGCATCAAAGCCTGCTACAGTAAAAATAGGTTTTGTCAGCCAATAGTCACAGTAAGGACATGTTAACATCATAGCTCCTACTTTTAAATACCATGTGCCAGAAAATACTCCAGCACATCCAGAAAGGCTCAGAACGTTTCATCCTCAACCTCCCTCGCCACAAACACATCTCTGCCCACCTCAGGGACCGCCACTGGCTACCCGTTAACAAAAGGATCATCTTCAAAATCCTAATCCACGCTCACAAAGCTATCCACGACACCGGACCGGCCTACCTCAATGACCGACTCAACTTCCACAACCTGACACGCCAGCTCCTCTCCACCAACCTCGCTCTCACAACAGTCCCCCACATTAAACCGTACCACAACCGGCGGCAGATCCTTCTCCCAGCTCGCCGCCAAAACCTGGAACTCCCTCCCCACCAACCTACATATGACCCAGGACCTCCTGACTTTCAGGAAGCGCATCAAGACCTGGCTCTTCGAGCAGTAGCAACCCCCCTTAGCGCCTTAAGACCCTTCCGGGTGATTAGCGTGCTCAACAAATTGATTGATTAATTGATTGATGTGCCCTGCCTTGTGAGCTCCATGGCTTGCATAAGGGTAGGATGCCATATTAATATTTAAAAGGGAGGGTTTGACCTGTCAAAAGGGTTAATTTTGACAGGTCAAATTGCAGTTTTTACATTGCTACAATAAGGTTACATAGGGAAGCCATGTCTGCACCACCAGTGTAGTAGATGACACAGTAGATTCCAATGGCCAATTGTGGCATTTAACGTCTAGGCTCTGGAAACACCTTGTACCATACACTAGGAACTTAAAACTAAGTTCACAGGCACTAAACTATTAGCATGGGTAAAGTGCACAAATTTCTAAAGCCAGTAAAAGTAAAGGGGCCAGCAAAGAGGCAGATATGCCTACACAGAATAAGCATATTTCCTACAGTGATAATTTATTTAGTAAATAAGAAACATGCAGTGATGTTGGATTAACTAAATCATAACAGAAAAAAATACCATAAGAAGAAAAAAGATGATTACACATTTAAAAATCATAAATGAACCATATGCATGAGACTTAATCCAACACATTTTAGCCCTATGCTTATGACGTCTAAGTGCTATCATCTGAGGGGGATATTTGTGGAGCACTAAATAGACCTGTGGGCCTGTCAAACTTGAAAAATAAACATTGCCGTGTCACACTGCCTTGAGCCCAACAATTCAAAAATGTATGCTATCAATTTACCTCTTGGCTCTACACTTTACTGCTCATTAAGGCTGTGCTATTTATCTCTTTGTAGAGCACAAAGCCTAAAGCCTGCCTTACAATTTCCAACAGAGACATTGTTTATCGATGCCAGTTGCAATTCTTAACCCACTGAATATCTGAGTGGGTGATAAGCTCTTGGTAGGGTTGGACTGGCTTGTAGGGCGATCAGGCAGTGCTTGATGGGCTGGCCTGACGGGTCATTGTGTGGACAAGTTTTTTGGTCTGCTGGGCTGGTTTTACTGTTGATTTCCCTGATAGTAAAACTAACATTGCCTCCACTGACCCAATTTGCAAACATGGACCACTTTTCTTAGGTATCTAATTCACTAGTGAGAGCCACTTTTATTTTGTTTCCTGAGTCTATTTTTTATCCTGGTCCAACACTGGCTCTTAATGTAGGTTTATTTAGTAAAATATATTGGCTCTTTCTCATCTATATGTGACCACAGAATTCCATATACATCCCTTCAAGTTAAATGCACATTCACTAACCTAAATTGATATCCATGAGATTAGGGACTAGAGGCCAGATGAACTAAGATAGGATTCACAAAAAGTAGTTGTAACTTGCACGTCGATATTTTGCAAATCCTATTGAATTTTGCGACCCGGCCTAATTTCTAATAGGTCAGTTCACAACATACCAGATCTTATTGGGTCACAATCTTAACTACTTCATAAATCCTAATGAGGCAGGTTGCAAATTGTGACCCACTAAGATTAATTGCAATCACAAGGATAGTGGCCTCCTACGGTCAGCAGACCACTAAGTCCGTTATTGCTTTTACCTAAAGCTGTCGTGTTTTTGTAAAATGTAGTCCATTTTCCCTAAAGCATCCATTAAAAAAATTAATTAAAACATTCACAGACTATTTTTAGGAGTAAGAAGAGCTCCTATGTTGCACTGCCTTCTACAAAAAAATTTTTTGACAGTATTCATAAAGGGGAAGGGGATTTCTGGTCTTGAGGATGCCTTCCGGTTTACAATTAGGCTACTACTACTTTTGTGTAGTCACTAAAATATTACTATTTTGTGAATGGATTTTGGTCGCAAAACATTAATCCATCCCATTATGAATAGCTATTTGGAAGAGACGTCCTAAACATGCCACTTCTAAATCAAGATTCAGTATGCAAGTGCAAACCCAATGGGTTACCCTATTTGGATTTGGTAGATATCAAAAAGATATGGATGTTAGAAAAAGTTAGTTCAGGAGTAGGCTGTGGTCCAGGTGGAAATGAAATGATCCATTTTATGATATTTTCTAAGGCTGCATCAAAGATGTTTTTAGGTGAACAAGGAATTAAGCAAAGAGTAATTGTTCTGAAAACTCTTTTCTTTATTCTGTGATTCTACGAATTTCTTTTATTGTCACTGAATAAAAATTAGGGTGATATAAATAAATTTAAGATGAAGTGATAGTCTTCACTGTGCTTCAATCACAATTACCGAATTGATTTCAATACCATATCAGCTGTCATTTAACATTAATCATTAGTATATGTGCCTAAGTGTATGAAGACAAACATGTTACACAATCTTTTAGTAGAAGTGTGAAGTTTTGTTATTATTCCACACCTTAGTATTGGAACAGTTTGAAACAAAATATGGGCGTTAAATTGAATTATACCTGTGGGTCATCTGCCTGAAAATTGTATGGAAGATATGCCTTCATCCACTAGTGTCAAGTGAGTTGTTATTTTCTATGTACATTCTAAAGTCATGCACATCACATATCCAGTTTCACAGGCAGGGTAGACATTTTCCTCTTGAATGAAGCAGGAGAACAATACTAAATATGCTACGTTTCCATACGGCAATGTTCAGGAATGTCATAATAATACACGTTCATAAAAAAACAGGGTCTACCATTTAGGTACTTAACAGCTAATTTGTTGGTTACATTATATGGCCATCTGTTTTTATGCCACCTGCTATGGTTACCATATTTATGCAACTGTCATTGCTAAGTCACATGGACACCTTGATAGTGGACTTTCATCTGTAAATAAGTAGCATGTTGCACATATACCTGCACTGCTATTCAGTTATTTTCTGCTTTAAGGTGAGTTATATTTAGAATGTTTTTGAATGCCCAAATTCTCAATGGTTCACTAAACAAGCCCTAGCAAAGGCAATAGCTCTTCCTTTAATGTGCTAAAGCATGTAATCACAGATATGCAAAAAAAGCTCTTTGCATATATTAGCATATTAAAGCCATACCTGTTTGTTGTATTGCCAATGCTAGGCATCCCTAGATTGAGTGGCATAGACTGCAATAGTATATTTATATTAGATCTTTCAAGAGCGAACTGCACAAATCTGTAGTTCCCCAAGCTTTTACTAGGACTGACTAGATTAAAATAGATAGCTCCAATGTATTAGAATGGAACAACAAAGTAATTGTGATATTACTTTTATTTTTATATTTAATAAAGGCAGTACTTGTATTAGCAAGAATTGTTTCACTGCTTCTATAAATATACTATTATCGGGAAGGATGACCGTGGAATACCCGACCAGCAAGATTAAAAAAGGACCACAGTCACACACAGTGATATTGGCATAGAAGGAGAACCACTGAAGCACATACAATGAGCAGCAGTAAAGAAAGGTCACAATGGCACATACCATCAGCTGCATAGAAGAAGGAGCAAAGTAACAAACTACAATAGCCAATACCAAAAAGACTGAGGAAAGACCACTATGGCACATACAGTTTTTGTGCAGTATGGTGTTCCTTGCTTTTTGAAGTTTAAATAGTAAGTTTGACTTCCCAGTGACCGCCATTCAGACAGCTGCCCTGAGGGTGCAACTTAAGTCGAGAAACACAAATGTGCATGACAGACCAGCTCACTAACAAAAGAAATATGTTGATCCCACCTCACAAATGAAGTGTTTCCCTGTGTAAACTAATAACATTAACTTTTCAAGAAAAGTATGACAATTTTGTTTAGTATCTGCTAGATGTTATCTTTAATAAACTAATAATATTTTTTATGTAGCTTTTTTTCCAACAAAAAATACTTACTTTAAAAATAATCTATGACACATAAAAGATAGTGAAGGTCACCCCAGATTTTTTTCTGTTGCTGAAGCATATATTTCTCCTGGCTGGAGACCTCTGTGCTCTTTACCCCTGCTCATCAGAGGTAAAGGTCCTGGGATCCCCCTTGCAACATGATGAATTTAGCATTCCCCTGATTGGTATGTTTAACTTATCTATACATCCCTAGTATATGGTACTTCTAGTCCTGTCAGCCTTAGGGTGGCCTTTCCCCAAACGTTTTGCCTTACTCCTTCATTATTTTGGATCTCGTTTTTGTTGGGTTTAGGATTCTGTGCTCTTTAAGATTGCTAACTGGTGCTAAAGTGAGTGTGTTCATTTTTAAAAACATGTTAACATTGACATATCCCCAGTTGGCTTATTTAATTTACCTATAGGTCCCTAGTAAAGTGGTACTTCACAAACCCAGGGCCTGTAAATTAAATAGCAGTAGTGGGTCTACAGCACTTGTTGTGCCACCCACTTATGTAGCCATGCAAACCTGTATTAGGCCTGCTATTTCAGCCTGTGTGTGCAGTTATAAACTGCCATTTCAACCTGCCAAAACAAACTCTTTGTCAGGCTCAAACCTGCCTTTTTGATGCATATGTCACTCCTCTAGAAGGCCTTAAACAGCCCACTGGGCAGGGCGCAAAGTATTTAAAAAGTAGGACAAGAAATCTTAAGTTTTACATGTCCTGGGAATATAAAATTCTTAAATTCGTTTTTCACTACTGCACTGCTTGCTTCTCCTGTAGGATAACATTGTAGTTGCCTTATTACATTTACTAAGCTGTAACCTGCAAATGGGAACAGTAAACAGTTCATTCTTGGTGTCTTTGGAAGTGTAGCGAAAATCATCTTTTATAGTGAAGTCAGATTTATGGTTACAATTTTGGAAATGCCACTTTTAGAAGTTGCCATTTTCCTGCCCTAGCCATTTAGTGCTTGTAGCCTGTCTTTGGTTCACATGACTGGGTGTAGTTGGCTTTTGTGTATTCCTTCTAGACTTCCACACACAATAGAGAGCTTAGATGTGCCTGTATGGGCCATCGCTGGCAAGATGGGCGGGTGGATTTAGGCACAGCCCCACTTACACCTGAATAGGCTGTGGTCTATCTTCACAGTATTCAGGTTTACTATATCATCTAGGATTTAGACATCCCGGGTACATCTTGAATCCAACTCGAACTTTTGAGTTTCTACCATTTAGCTTAAAATCACAATATTCTCTTTTAATGGAACTCAGCAATCAAACTGCCCTAGATTGTCACATGAAAATGAGCTGCTGTGTTAAGCTTGACTGCTTCACCTTACAAATGAAAAAGCACAGTCAGCTGGGCTCCTTTGGCATGCAACAAAATCAAATTAAACCTCTGCTAAATAGGTTGAAGTATTAACTGCTTCAATAGTTGCTAGAGACATTTTGGTATGCTCTTACTCTCTATGCTGGATATGTTTTCAATTTTTCATATTTTGACACCTGGAAACTTTTTTTGTCAAACTCTTTCAAAATGCTTCTAGCAGTGGGCGTGCCCCACTTCAACAATTTGTTAAAAATGTACATTTAAACATTTGAAAATAGAAAAATAAGGAAATGTGAAATCCTTTAATAAACATAGAGATTTAATGGTGCACAAAAAGCATGTAGGCATGTGAAAAGACTGACAAGCACACGTTGGGAAAGCCAGTAAGTCTGGCTTTATGCTGTGGGAAGTGTTTGTCCAGACTCAAAGGAAAATCTTATTGAAAAGAGTCCGAAAATAATGTGTATTTTGTGTGTAAATCATCAAGGCATACACAGCAAAATATTGCGTTGGAAAAGACCAGTAATGTCATTGAATTTTGAAGGCAGCACGTGTACAGGCTCGTCTTTACTTTAGGCACAACATGCCATGTTCTAAAGGCATGTTATCATGACAGCAACGTGAAACCAGTGAACGCAAATGTGTGACAAGTAAATATCATTTTATCTTTATAATAAGTTAAGGAATCTGAGCAGCAATCAAGTCCTAAACTAAAATATAAACTGCTCAATAATCTGTTTTAGTGTCAGTATGGTAATTACATCAAAAAGCGCACAATAGCTTTAGTGTAACGAATGGGATAATGTAACCATCCCCACAATGCCATGGCATTGATGAACAACACATTTAACAAATAAGCAATAGTAAAAAGCACATTGAAAGCAATGACTGATGAAGACTGACCCAAAGCACATGCTGTCTCTCCAACCCTCGCTCTTTACTTCTTATTGTGCCTTTTTTTTTATCTGATAAAGCAATATGTAGCCAGATGAAAAGTGTCCCTCTATTCAAAGGTGCTAAATTCAGACGTTTGCTAAATTCACAAAAAACAAAAGCTTTTATATTTTTCATCTCCTTAACGAAAATATTAAAGATAATTTATTGGGCAGAATACAAAGTTCCATGCCCATCCCTTCCTCTTTTAACAGACATTACATTGCTTCAGCTTCAACATTTGATGTCAAAAACAATCTTGATTACAAATACCCTTAAACATCCTGTGAAGTACCAATTTGAGCTGATAAAATGTACCTTTGTTTCAGATTAGTGTATTTTTTATTTTCTGGAGTGTTTTCCAAAGAAAAGTGAGATAAGAGCCAGGTTCATCCTTGTTACCCATCTCCCACGTGCTCTTTTAAGTAGTTCCTAAAACAGTGAAAAACATAAGACGTCCCAACTTCTCTCTCTATTTAAACCTGTTCATAGAATATCTCAGCACACTCTGCTGGTTTTATAGTATCCTTCCTACAATCTACTCAACCCTCAGATCACTTTTCAAAGCTGTTGGCAGAAGCCATGTTACTAGATAGATTCACAAGCAACCTTTTTACAGAATTCTGTGACTCTACAAATATTGTTAGGGATGTGGCAATAGGACAACATGCAAGGTAAGTGTATGGGGATCAATTTAGGGATTTGTGACGACCACCGAAATATGTAAGACAATTGCAAGCGTTCCTTGTAAATCATTGTGGATCTTTTGGTTGCATTTGAAAACCCACCAGTATTGCGTAACCTCATTTGGAATCAATCTCAGAATAGTCTGACACACATTTGCTAATCACATTTCTATGATGCGATTGCAATAAAATGTCAAACAGACACTGTGCTGTATTTATTATTTGCATTTATTCTGATCCTCCACAACGACCAATGTAACTTTTTCATAAACAGGGGAACTAAAGTATCTGCAGAATACCATTGACTCTTCAGAGAGGCTTACTAAGACCTGATTCAAAATCAAAGACTGTCTTTCAAGCAATTTGTTTAAAGCTGGAACAGGTCTGATTTGAAGGTTGATGAAGTTGTAAAAGAAGGTTGAATAGAATAATATTTTGGAAGTATGTCATGTTTTGGATGCATGAAGGTGGTTCCGGAGACAGAATCTGCTGCAACATGCACTCCTAGGTTGATGCAGATAGTTCTGTTGTTGTTAGATATGCATTTGAATTATTAAATGGTATCTCAGGTTATTTCAAGGTATGTTTCTTTGTGTGCTTATGTACACGATCTACTCAAGATCCATGACAGCCTAATGATACCTTTGGGGGTGATAGTGCACTTTACAAATACACATAACATGTCAAACTCTGAGAGAATGCAAGATCTATGTCATTTTGTGGTTAAACCTTGTTCGTCTGTGTGCATGGTTTGCAAAGAAGTCAAACCTATTGGCTTTGTCAATGCTTGTGATTTCTGTTATTTACTACATTGCTTGCTTTGCTCTAGAGAATAAGCAAGCCATGAAATACTATCCCAGATACCATTTTAGGCCAGTAGCATTGCATTGTACATGAGCCTTCCAATAGAACTTTAATCTGAGGCAGCATGAAGGAGTGCTGCAATGTGACAGCGGAGTAATAGGTGAAAACTCTAATTTCTAATTTCTTAGACATAAAGCAAACTTTGCACTTAAATAAAGGCGGTGCACTGTTCTTTCTTTCGTTAAGTAGCAAGAAGATATAACACATTTAAATATTCTTAACAATTTAGCTACTAATGATGCAACATTCTTACAAACCCGGTAATATAATCCCGTTTTACACATGACGTGTTAAGTGATTTCCAGTTACACACAATGTACACAAACGTCACAGCCTAAATGCATACATCTGATATCCAGAACAGATTATTTCGAGAAGCACAATCCAAAGCAAAAGACAAAGGTCACACCTGGGGCTCCTATTACCTCGATAGCCAATGTGAAAATAAACTGCCCACGTGTGTCAAATGCAGCTTTAGTGCTGACTTAGGGTCTACTTAGGGCAAGTGTCCTTCAAGTATTTTTAAAATATAGCAGAATTATTCTGCTCTGGGCCGCTGGCGACTAATATCTTCTCAAACTACATTTTTTACAAAAGTTAACGTTTGACAAGTATTTTATTGAGGTTTTTCATTCATTTAGTGATGCCTATTGACCTCTAAGGACATTAAAAGCACAGTACATCAAAATCATTTGCCACAAAAAAGCATCTGAGATGAGGGCCATAGCTGTAAATAGAAAGATGAAGTGCTTAAAACACAAGAATATGAGGTAGATTTATTATTTTTGGATTTCAAAAGCATCCAGTTAATTATTATTATTATGTTCTTAAATAGCGCGTAGCTAGCTACCCGTAGGGATTACCAGCGCTTTGGAGACAGGTAGGGCAACTTAGAAGTGAGACCTAAGGTAAACAGGTTCTTAGTTCCTTACGAAATTGGTACAGCATCTCAGAGACTCGAGGAGAGTGTACTATAAATCGGGGCCCAGGAAGCTAAAAGAGCAATTACCCAACCGGGTGCAAGCAGGATTTGTTGCTCTAACTGTGGGGGAGAAGGGAGGTAGGGCACAGCTAGTTTTTGCAGATACTGGGGTCCAGAGTGAGAGCTAATTTTATACATGAAACAGTTTCTTCAAATTGATTCGCTTGTCCACAGACAGCCAGTGAAGGTCGTGGAGAAGAGCAGACACAGAAGAGTGTTAGGGAAGTCGGACCAGATGGCTGGCAACTGAATTCTGGACAACTTGGAAGACATCTTATCACAGCCTTGTCTGCCCCTGTGTACAGGACATTGCGGTAATCTAACCTAGATAATATCATGGGTCACATAACAGGCCTTTGGGCAAAGATAGGAAGTAGCCACAAGATCTTTTTGAGCCATATCATAATAGCAAAAAGATGAGGAGGCTACTTTAGCCCAACCCGAAGTCCAGCCAGAAGCCAAGGTTCTTTACTTTGTTGGTGGGTTCGGGAAGTGTGGCAGTTCAGTGGTGGGGATCATAAAGCCGGGGATTTCTGCCTAATACCATAACTTCAATTTTGTTGCCATTTCATTTTAGAGAGTTTGTGTTCATTCAGGTTGAGACCAGGCTGAGGCAGGAATGGAGGTCTTCTGAATAGGGTAAGATCGCATCTTTCATCCAGATCTGCCATAGAGAAGACATAAATGTTAAAAAGCATGGGGCTAAGGGCAGATCCCTGTGGAACTCCAGAGGTGAGGGAGGGTGAACTAGACCCTGCATTCATCATGAAGACCTAAAAAGTGCGATCCATCAAGAAGGAAGTCAGCCAAGCAAACGCTGTACATTGGAGACCCAGTTTTGTCAGTCTTTCAGCAAGAATGTTGTGAGACAGTGTTGAAAGCTGCGCTAAGGTATAGTAAAAGCTGTGCTCCCCATCTCATGAGCAGTCTTAGGTGTTCCCGACTCCTAGAAGGGTAGATTGGGTAATGTGCTCTGCTTTACGTCCTGACTGAGAGGAACGAAGGGTATCCTGGGCCTCCACAAATGAGGTGAGTTGGGTGTTGACATGCTTCTCCAGTGTCTTAGAAAGAGTGGGCAGCAAAAAAATGGGTCTGAAAGTAGATAAGTTAGCAGGTTCCAGATGGGGATTTTTTAGCAAGGGAAGCACCATGGCATGCCTCCATGCGTTATGTAAATGCCCCTCAAGAAGAGAGGAGTTCAGGAGTTCTACCAGTAGATGCATTAGGTGTGGGCTCAGAGTACTCAACTTGACCTGGGTTAAAGGATCAAGTGGGGAGCCCAATTTAATTGACTACAGTGGGTCCCAAACATGAGGGCGGTCCAAGGGAAGCAGAAATGAGAGACTTGCTGGTGGCTGGTTGTAACCGGAGAATTTTCTTCTTTAGTGGAAGATGGAGTGGGGTTGGAATTTGGGCTAATGCTTCCTTGCTGGGTTTTGCCAGCCTTATCTGTGGCTAAGGTCAGCAGATTACAAAACTGATATTTAATTTACTGGGAGGAGAAGGGAGTAAGGGAATCTGTATCTCACAGATGTGTTTATTATTTTGTTGATAGGTGTTTTAAGACCATAGTTAGAAATTTAAAGAAACTAACATGCCAAAACATCAACAGGTCTCCCTACATTTTATTTGTAGAAATTAAATGATTTGAAACAAGGCCCAATTGAAGTTTTCAAAGGGGGTAGTGGGGTTTATTTAACTCTATGATGGTTGTTTTTGTGACTCTGCATACCTGCTTCGAGTTTAGTCTGAAGGTATTTAATCCACAAGCTGTTTAGTGTGAGGTGGAAACTTTCAGAACATGCCAACAAAGTAGTTTTAAAACACTCCAGGTGAATTGTAAGATTTTACAGATAGTGGGTGCTACAGGGCCTCTTCAAAAGATTATAGATGAGTTGGCGACTATACTCTGTGATCGCATAAATTCCAATAGTTGTTTTTTTGTGAAATATTTGGAGAGGAAGGGGTGAGAATGTGGAAAGGTTAGAAATTAAAGGGGAGATTCCATCAGATCACCATTTTGGAGGTGATTATACAATGTGAAATATATTGCATTTAAAGAGAACAAAACAAGATACAAAACACTAACTACATCTTGAATGCTGCTGAACAACATCTTTCACATTCCTTCTGAACTTGCCAAACTTTAGAACATGCTGAGAACAGAATGTGAGGAAACTGAATATATGTTATGTTTTGTCTTGGGTTTTTTAAATGTCTTGTTTGTGTGAAAACTTATGACTTTGCCTAACATCTTAGTCAGTATCAGTCATGCCATCCCAAGGTGCGGAGACCAACATTTACGTGTGGCGGCATAGTTTAACTAATTATCGTGGGATGGAAGGGCAACTCTATCAATACTGCGAGCAATCCTTTATCAACCAGCTTTAGAGCCCTACCGTATTTTCTCTAATAGGGTTGAAGTCACGCATCCTTTTTACTTCATCTGATCAGTGTCCAGAGGATGCAGTGCTAACAGTGAAACTAATACTATTTAGAATGATAGATGGGGAAATTGTGAATCTCCATCTACTACCTATAGGCCTCAATTTCCCAATTTAAACCAACACCTCATGTATAATCGGAAATGTACTCATCCCTCCCAAGGACCTCGAATTTTGTGAAATTTGTGGCAGAGGGCCAATATGGAGTTTGAAGGCTCATATGAGGAGTATAAGCATTTCAGCTCCTTTTATGACTTGTGCTGTTTAGAGATTTGTTGATTATTTTTACACCAAATTTATAAACAAAGCATTAATTTTCAGTGGAAATTGAACCCTGTCTACTGACGTTCTAAAGTTGTTCATTCAGTAAATTGTAGCTAGATAGATAGCTAGATAGACAGCTAGATAGATAGATAGCTAGATAGATAGAAAGGTAGATGATTTACACACACACACACATATATATATAGTCACTGAAAAAGACAAAGGTTACAGGGACATTATACTTAGGCTCACATTTCACTTGTTTAAAACCAGTGAAATACAGCAGTTACAGTTATCTGAGCTACATATAACTTACAACCCTACAAATCATTGCTTATGACCTCACATATTACAACACTCATGACATGGTCAGTGACATCACTACTGATATCACTGAAGCCAATAACCTTTTACAGTGAGTGTGTGTGTGTGTGAGTGAGTGCATAGGTGTCTGAGTATGTCTGCGAGTGGGTGTGAAAGTGTCTGAGTATGTCTGTCAGTGGGTGTGTGAGTATCTGAGTAGGTCTGTGAGCGGGTTCGTCAGTCCCTGAGTGGGTCTGTGAGTGGGTCTGTGAGTGCCTGAGTGGGTGTGTGAGTGAGTATGTGAGTGCCTGAGTAGGTCTGTGAGTGGGTACATGTCTGTGAGTGAATCTGCAAGTGTGTGCATGAGTTTCTGAGTGAGTTTCTGAGTGGGTGCATGAATGCCTGAATGGGTCTGTGAGTGGTGCATGAGTGTCTAAGTGAGTCTATGAGTGGATGCGTGGGTCTGTGTTTGAGTAAGAGTCTCTGAGTGGGTCTGTGAGTGGGTGCATGAGTTTCTGAGTGAGTGTATAAGTGTGTCTGTGAGTGGGTCTGTGAGTGTCTGTGTGGGTGTATCAGTAGCTGTGTGTTGACTTTGCCACAAAGGAACTGCACATGCCTTTTTATCCAACAAGAGTCCACAGTTTTGCACAAAATGTCTACCCAACTGCAGTACTTTCTACTGGTTAGTTAGTAAGTTCTACCTTGTTAGCTAAATGACCGATGTGAATTCAACACTACAGCTGCATAATGCACCATGAGGAAATGTCTCTAGAGACCTTGTGTGTGTTTGGCAATGTGATTGTTCTTCGTGCGTCTTTCGGCAGAATTCTGTGATAACATGAATCCTCTTATAAAGAGTCCAATGGGACAACAAAGAAGTAAATCTCCACCAAACCAGGGTCCTTCATCTTAGCTGTATGACATAAGGGCTTCTTTTTAGGTGGGGATATCCTCATGCTCCTTGGCATCAAGCAGGCACCATCAAAATCTGTGGGAAATGCAGGGGAGCCCTTTGGTAAGATGTCTATCATCCTGGCAACATGTGGGAAGACCTTTGCATATTATTAAGGTGGGTGGGGTAGGGCCAAGCGGGTGGAGCACATTTGAATACTTCCAGGAATTTAAGGGGAGAACCATGGACTCTGCTCTCACCAGGAGAGGACAAGAAAGAACCCACTTTTCACAGTCACATGCAAATTATACTCCAATAGATCAAAGATGCATTCACATCCACAAACAATTTCAGATCGTTTTCCAAAATACAATCATCAAGTAAACACACTTGCTTTGCCTTCACCAAGCTCATGAGTATGGGTCATTTGTCATTTCCAGAAGTGAAGCTTCAACTGAAGCACCTGATATGCTTCTATTTGTAAGTGCTTCCTGTTGAGGTTTAATTTCTGTGAAATGAGCATCATGGCCAGAACGGAAACTCACCTGCTCCTGTATCCAACAAAAGTCCCCAGTTTTGCACAAAATGTCTACCCAACTGGAGAACAAGGCTTGGGGATCAGGGTATTCCTACCCTACCCTCTTTTCTTTTGTTTTATGTTTTTGTGGCAGTCGGCTGGAGCCAAGTCTCAAGATGGCTCCAACACTTCCTGGTTCAAGTGTTGGCAGCCAGTAAGAGCCCTGCATTTAAGTCATCAGGGAGGATCTGCTGCCCTAGATATACAAATTTGAATTTTCTTAAATTTCTCAACAACTACTGAACAGATTTACACCAAATAACACACACATAGTGTAGCAACCAAACCTCCTGTACTGTTTATCTCTACACCTAATGAGCTGGTGTGCATTTGATGGGTTTGAAACCCGACAATATTAGCTTAAAATGTGTCAACCTTCTGCAAAAACACACCCCTAGTGGTGACTGTAGATGCAGAAAAATGTATGGGAAGCATTGAGCAAGATTATCAAACTGTTTTGGTGACATGCCTTTAATTTCTAGTATCTTTCTAAGCATGGTATTCACATTTCCCCTTCTTCACTTTCAATTAAATCATGTATTTTAAGACTTTGCTTTTTGTTTATCGCATTGACCGTGAGCAGGACTACTACGTAAAAAGCAAATTATATATATATATATATATATATATATATATATATATATATATATATATATATATATATTACACCATCCAAAGGTCCACCTTGTTGCGTGCAAATTTTACGGGTGCAAACATGAGGAAAGGACCATTCCTCTGCAATCTCCAAAACCAACAATTGTCATACAATTGATTAGTTGCACTCCAGGAGAGTTTTATTGCTTCTTTCCAAAGAAGTATAAAAAGACACCCCCAACGCGTTTCAACCCATCGGTCTTGATCACAGTTTCAAAAGAAAACCTTCCCATGAGTCTCTATCTATAGTTCATTTTCCTACCACCACCCAAGTGCATTCTGGGACACGTGGTCCCCTACAAATATCCAATAACAATCAAAGCATGATAAAACTCAAAATTTACCTATAATTATTAGACATTATAATTGTAAATAAATCATTAAAGACGGAAATATATATATAAAGCCAAGACAGAATAATAATATACGTGCACATATTTTACATATATATACATACTAAACCAGATGATATGTGTGGGACAGCTGTTATCATACCTATCATACATGAGGGATTATGGACTGATAATTGTAACTAGTCGTATATTCTTGGATAGTATTAGCGTTGTGAGAATAATGATGTTCGCCAGATTACCAGGACAATTGTTTCCTTTCATCTCACATTCTGCGGTCTATTTTATTTGATATAATATTCAAAACCACATTATTTTATATATTATTAGACATACATTTAACATCCCCTATATCCCTAAGGACTTAAGTACACAAAATACTCATCATAATACATGCGGATCTATAAAATCTCTACCTTTAAAATCTTCTCTACAATAGATTGACCTAGTGTCTATTGCCTCACAACCATTAGATACTTGTTGGCTTTTAATACTATCACCTCATTTAATGGCCTCTAATTACTCTGATTCCTTTTATAATCACAGACCATACCCCCATGAATGTAGCTTGTACTCTCATAAATGATAATGAAGTTATTCGTCCCCATTGAGTCCTCTCAGAGTCTTTGTTTTGAGTTGCATTATCAATCTAGACTCCAAGCGTCTAAGCCTAACCTCACGATTCTCTCCTCTTTCATTATGTTCAATGGTCGCAATCCCAAAGAACCTCATGTTCATCCAGTTCTTTCCTTCATGTGTAAGTAAATGTTTAGCCAGAGCATAATTTACATCCTTTTTTTGGACAGCTCTGATATGTTCAAGTATACGTTTTTTTAAAGGACAGATTGTACTCCCTAAGTAACGAAGACCACAGTCACATTCAATTATGTATACTACATGGGTAGTTTCACATGTGATTCTCTTTGTAACTCTTATTGATCTTCCTCTTGAATCTGGATATTCTCTTGTATTTACACCTATCCGACAGGCCTTGCATTTACCACAACATGTGAAGCCTCTTGTCTGGGTCTGTAACCAATTCAAAGGTTTAGTTAGCTGAAAGTGACTGTTCACCAAAAGATCATGTATGGATAGTGCCTTCCTATATGTTACCTTGGGTCTTTCCCCAATGAGTTTTCCAATATCAGGATCTTTCCTTATAATCTCTCAGTACTTATTGAGTATCTTCAGGATAAGATGATTTTCTTTACTGTGTGTCATTAATATCCTTATAGTAGAGTCTTTATTGTCCCTTTCAAATTTTGTTTTGTTCATAATTTCATCTCTCGTTTTGGATCTGGCTTTACATTCTCCCAAGTTTATGTCTTTCAATTTGTATTTTCTTTGTATAAATCTTTGTTGAGTTTCTCTAAATTTTGATTCCATTTCATGTTCTGGGCAAAAAGGAAACTCCCACCGCTGTCCCACAGACTTGAGCATATAACTGATGATTAAAAAGAAAAATATTGTTCCTCAAACACAGGTCAATCATCTTCATTAGCATTTTTGAATGTTTCAAGTACTTCATATCCAACTGTTTTAGGAAATAGTGCATTGCCATCAAACCCATTTCACGCTTAATTGATGTGTATAGGGATACAACATCAATGGTGACAAGTTTGTATTCTGCTTCACAGTTAATTCCTGAGAGTGCTCTTAGAAAGTCCCCTGTATCCTTAATATAAGAACTCAGACTTGTGACTGTCGGGCTAGAAAGGAATCCACATATGTTGATAAGTTCTCATTTTGTGAGCCACAACTGGAAATTATTGGACGACCCGGTGGCTTTTCCAGACTTTTATGTATTTTTGGGAGAAAGTAAACTGTAGGCATGATCGGATTCTCATTACTCAAGAATGCTCTCTCATCCTTATTTATTAAACCATCACTGTACCATGTATCCAACAGTTGATTTAATTGCATGGTTAGTTTGTTGATGGGATTCACCTTGATTTTGAGATAATGATCTTTGATGTTCAACTGCCTGTATGCTTCTTTCATACAATCTTGTTTTTACATAATCACTATGTTTCCCCCTTTATAGTCTGGTTTTATTTCCAAATCTTGATTTTCCATCAGTGCTTTGAGGGCCTCACATTCTTGTTTAGTTATGTTTTCCTTTGACACATAGTTGATTTTATTTAATTTGCCCAGATCTTCAACCACCAGATCGTAGAAAATATCCATCCTATTACCCGGTGATAACATTGGACAAAATTTTGACTTAGGTTTAAGGTTTGTGTGACAGCGTCCATCCACATTAATGTCTAGTTTTTCCAGTATTTGTGTTTCCGACAGTTCATGGTCCTCAAGACCATGCATTAGATCATATGTGGTTTTCACATCTGATTTTTGTTCAATAATCAAATTATTCACTGACGTATCTTGTGCCTCTGATGTTTGTACTCCTGGTACTTGTTTGGAGAAAACATCTAGCCAATTTTAACGTTCGCACAAATTTATATAAGTCAATCCTTGTTTCAACATGATCAGGTAGTAGAAAAAGAAGGGATTGATAATGCAATATAACGATTAAACTCAGAATAGAGTTTTGAATAGAAGACACTGATCTCAAGGGTTTTATTGAAGACAGGAAAACCACAGTGTGTATCTCAAGTGTGTAAAACAGTCAAGTTGAGAAATATAAAAATGGAAATGGAAATGAAAATGTCCAAGAGATTACAGAGAGCGGAAAGTTTGTTTTCAAAAGATAAGAATGCTATAATGGGGACAATTTAAACATCAGTAACATCCCAGACACAGAGCAACTTGAAGTATCTATATATACAATTGGAACATCTATCAAAGAAGGAAATTACAAAGAGTTGGGAGATTCTAACTTTGGAAAAATATATAGAAGTTGATAGAGTTCCAAGAGGGTTAAGAATTTTTACATTACCTAACCACCCAGATACTAACTCAGAAATGTTGGAAGAATGGGGTGCAAACAGCATGGAGTGCTCGAAGAACATGATGCGCATAATTATCAAGTATGCCAGGAAGGATTAAGAATTAATTTTGAAGGAAATAAAGGAAATAGAAGAAAAAATCAAAGCACTAAACAAAGAGGAAGAAAGTGGCAAGTTCAGACATAATATGGACACTACTCTGGAAAAGTATGAAAAAGTAATTGAGGAACGAAAACAAAGGAAGTTCAGAAGCGATGAGATTGATTATGAAACGGGAAGAATCCTAACCTTTTCTAAAAGATTTGATACATTGAAACAGCAAAATCCGAATGTTCTAGATAAGAAGATGCAATCTCCAGAAACATCTATTAGTGAATCAGATGTGGAATCAAGTGAGGGACAGGAAAGACCAGTATTGACAAAAAAGACAACTTTTTTAGACGAAATGAAACTAGTCTACATGGACCAAAGAACATTTAGGGGAGGAGGACGAGGACAAGCATGAGGCCGAGGAAGAAAACCTATATGGAACAGAGGAAGCATCAGAAAACAAGAAGGGGGTCTGGAAAAAATAAAAGATTATCCATTGAGAAGCAAACAAACAAACAAAATCAAGTAATTGAGAGTAATGTAAGTGAGAATTTGGTTGTGAATCTCTCAAATCATGAACTGACGCAACAAGAAATGACCCTCCTGAACAAAGGCTTTTCTTCTGCCCGGAAATGCACTATGATCATGTTGAAACAAGGATTGACTTATATAAATTTGTTCAAAAGTTAAAATTGGCTAAATTTTTCTCCAAACAAGTACCAGGAGTACAAACATCAGAGGCACAAGATACATCAGTAAATAATTTGATTATTGAACAAAAATCTGATGTGAAAACAGCATATGATCTAATACATGGTCTTGAGGACGATGAACTGTCGGAAACACAAATACTAGAAAAACTAGACATTAATGTGGATGGACGCTGTCACACAAACCTTAAACCTAAGTCAAAATTTTGTCCAATGTTATCACCGTGTAATAGGATGGATATTATCTACGATCTGGTGGTTGAAGATCTGGGCAAATGAAATAAAATCAACTATGTGTCAAAGAAAAACATAACTAAACAAGAATGTGAGGCCCTCAAAGCACTGATGGAAAATCATGATTTGGAAATAAAACCGGACGATAAAGGGGGAAACATAGTGATTATGTAAAAACAAGATTGTATGAAAGAAGCATACAGGCAGTTGAACATCAAAGATCATTATCTCAAACTCAAGGTGAATCCCATCAACAAACTAACCATGCAATTAAATCAACTGTTGGATACATGGTACAGTGATGGTTTAATAAATAAGGATGAGAGAGCATTCTTGAGTAATGAGAATCCGATCATGCCTACAATTTACTTTCTCCCAAAAATACATAAAAGTCTGGAAAAGCCACTGGGTCGTCCAATAATTTCCAGTTGTGGCTCACTTTATGAGAGCTTATCAACATATGTGGATTCCTTTCTAGCCCCGAAAGTCTGAGTTCTTATATTAAAGATACAAGGGACTTTCTAAGAGCACTCTCTGGAATTAACTGGGAACCAGAATACAAACTTGTCACCATTGATGTTGTATCCCTATACACATCAATTAAGCATGAAATGGGTTTGATGGCAACACACTATTTCCTAAAACAGCAGGATATGAAGTACTTGAAACATTCAAAAATGCTAATGAAGATGATTGACCTGTGTTTGAGGAACAATATTTTTCTTTTTAATCATCAGTTATATGCTCAAGCCTGTGGGACAGCGATGGGAGTTTCCTATTTGCCCAGTTATGCGAACCTGATGATGGGATGGTGGGAGAAACATGTAGCATGGAGTGATGACAATGAGCAATTTCCAGTAAAAGCCATCATGTGGCTGAGATACATTGACGATCTATTCATTATTTGGAATGGAACTGAAATGGAATTTGTACAGTACTTTGAACGTCTAAATGAGAATGAAGTGGGTTTAAAATTCACATATAACATCAGTTCCCAGTCCGTTCAATTTCTGGATGTTCAAAAATATATTGAGAACAATAAGATTGAAACCGCACTATATCGAAAAACTACTTCCACAAATAGTATACTACATGGAGATAGCTTTCATCCAATATCCTTGAAGAAATGTATACCGTATGGGGAGTTCATCAGAATCAAACGTAATTGTTCCACAGAATATGAAATGGAATCAAAATTTAGAGAAACTCGACAAAGATTTATACAAAGAAAATACAAATTTAAAGACATAAACTTGGGAGAATGTAAAGCCAGATCCAAAACGAGAGATGAAATTTTGAACAAACCAAAATTTGAGAGGGACAATAAAGACTCCACTATATGGAAGATAATGACACACAGTAAAGAAAATCATCTGATCCTGAAGATACTCAATAAGTATTGGGAGATTATAAGGAAAGATCCTGATATTGGAAAACCTATTGGGGAAAGACCCATGGTAACATATAGGAAGGCACTATCCATACATGATCTTTTGGTGAACATTCACTTTCAGCTAACTAAACCTTTGAATTGGTTACAGTCCCAGACAAGAGGCTTCACATGTTGTGGTAAATGCAAGGCCTGTCAGATAGGTGTAAATAAAAGAGAATATCCAGATTTGAGAGGAAGATCAATAAGAATTACAAAGAGAATCACATGTGAAACTACCCGTGTAGTATACATAATTGAATGTGACTGTGGTTTTCGTTGCGTAGGGAGTACAATCTGTCCTTTAAAAAAACGCATACTTGAACATATCAGAGCTGTCCAAAATAAGGATGTAAATTATGCTCTGGCTACACATTTACTTACACATGAAGGAAAGAACTGGATGAACATGAGGTTCTTTGGGATTGCGACCATTGAACATAATGAAAGAGGAGAGAATCGTGAGCTTAGGCTTAGACGCTTGGAGTCTAGATTGATAATACAACTCAAAACAAAGACTCTGAGAGGACTCAATGGCGATAAAGAACTTCATTATCATTTATGAGACTACAAGCTACATTCATGGGGGTATGGTCTGTGATTATTAAAGGAATCAGCGTAATTAGAGGCCATTAAATGAGGTGATATTATTAAAGGCCAACAAGTATCTAATGGTTGTGAGGCAATAGACACTAGGTCAATCTATTGGAGAGAAGAGGTTAAAGGTATAGAGATTGTATACATCCGCAAGTATTATGATGAGTATTTTGTTTACATAAGTCCTTAGGGATACAGAGGATGTTAAATATATGTCTAATAATATATAAAATAATGTGGTTTTAAATATTATATAAAATATAGACATCAGAATGTGAGATGAAAGGAAACAATTGTCCTGGTAACCTGGCGAACAACATCATTCTCACAACACAAATACTCTCCAAGAATATACCAATATACTAGTTACAATTATCAGTCCATTATCCCTCATGTATGATAGGTATGATAACAGTTAACCCACACATATCATCTGGCTCAGAATGTATACATATGTAAAAAAATATGTGCATGTATATTATTATTCTGTCTTGGCTTTAAATATATATTTCTGTCTTTAATGATTTATTTACAATTAGAATGTCTAATAATTATAGGTAAATTTTGAGTTTTATCATGCTTAGATTGTTATTAGATATTTGTAGGGGACCACGTGTCCCAGAATGCACTTGGGTGGTGGTAGGAAAATGAACTATAAATAGAGACTCATGGGAAGGTTTTCTTTTGAAACTGTGATCCAGACCGAGAGGTTGAAACACATTGGTGGTGTCTTTTTATACTTCTTTGGATAGAAGCAATAAAACTCTCCTGGAGTGCAACGAATCAATTGTTTGACAATTGTTGGTTTTGGATATATATATACATATACCTATATATATATATATATATATATATATATATATATATATATATATAGGTATGTATATATATATATATATATATATATATATATATATGCATGTTTGTAAGACTAGATAGATAAATAATCATCCAAACAGCTTCACAGACTCTAAACCTAAATATTACTGAATATTAGTTTAACCCTGACCACAAGTCTAACACTAACTTCATGTGTCCATTAACCTAAATCTAATGTGCTATAGATTTGTGCAGGTAGTGCTGTTATCTCTAGACATGTGTAGAGAGCAGATGTAGTAGAGAGCAGAGGTAGTAGAGAGCAGAGAAAAGTCATCTGGGGTTGCTGGTATGCTACCCAAGTCTTCACAGGTCATAGTACCACTCCACAGGCACACAGGTGCATTCCAGGTGAGTTTGTCAGCTCATTGGCTCAAGGAAGCCTTTTAGACACAAGAGGAGAGGGAGCACACTGTCTCTCATCCCAGCACAGTTCACCCTATTGAATCCTTAGTGAATGCAGTATGCTGACTTCAAAGTTGCTGTAGTTTTTCACCAAAGTTGGTGCAGGTAGTGCTGTTATCTCTAAACATACGTTTCTGGGTTTAGCCCCTCATCGGTAGAGAGCAGAAATAGTAGAGAGCAGAGAAAACTTATATGGGGTTACTGGCATGCTGCCCAAGTCCTCACAGGTCACAGTACCGCTTCACAGGCACACAGGTGCATTCCAGGTAGAGCGTGTCAGCTCATTGGCTCAAGGGAGCCTTTTAGGCACACGAGGGGAGGGAGTACACTGCCTCTCATCCCAGCACAGTTCACCCCATTGCATCCTGGTGAAAGCAGCACACTTACTTCAAAGTTGATGTAGTTTTTCACCTTAGTGTGTGCAGCTAGTGCTGTATATCTCTAGACACATGTTTCTGGGTTTACCCCTTCATCGGTAGAGAGCAGAAGTAGTAGAGAGCAGAGAAAAGTCATCCAGCATCCCCAGAAAAAAGCCTGCTGTTGTCTGCTGCTGTCTGGGTAAACCCAGAAACGTGTCTAGAGATATACAGCACTAGCTGCACACACTAAGGTAAAAAACTACAGACTACAGAGGAAGTAGGCACAAATTTGACCTGCATTTACCACAATGCAATGGGGCAAACTGCTTGATGGAGTGGAGGTAGCGTGCTCCCAATTGTTTCCTCTTTAAAAAGGCTCCCTTGAGTCAGCAAGCTCACAAGATTTGGTTGATGCACTTGTGTGCCAACAAGAGGTACTGAGACCTGAGAGGACTTTGGCAGCATTTTCAACAACTCAAGAAAAAAGCCTGCTGCTCTCTACTGATAAAGGGCTAAACCCAGAAACACGTGTCTAGAGATATACAACACCAGCTGCACCCACTTAGGTGAATTAGATTAAGTAAGCACAAATGTGTACTGCTTTTACCATAATGCCGTGGGGAAACTACATGCTGGAGTGAGAGGCAGAGTTCTCCCAACTGTTTCCTAATTTTAAGACTACCTTTATGTTTTGTGTTCATGGAGGGAATAAAAGAATACAACAAATTGGTGGCCACATTCCAGGAAACAAAATGAGGTGTCTGTAGTGCCACAAACTGTGAAGGTGCTTTGAAACAGCTGCCATTATTGGTTTAAAAAAATTCTGTAGTAAGGCAGGTATCAAGATTACCATTAGACAAGCTCATTGCATTCAGTACAGCAGTAAAATGTTGAATGGTATCCAGAAAAGCTGTAATATATTCCTGTAGTGCCTCGTAGGGCAGTTTAATCACTGAGATAAGGCTATAAACATAAAATATGTGTAAGGAATAGGATGATTATTTTAGGTGACAACTGCCCACCTCAAGGAATAATCACAAGTCTTCTATGGGTGAACCCTCAAAGGCACTAAATTAACCTGAGAACAACATCCTGGTTGCTGTGACACAGAACGGACAGGTTTAACTGAGGGCAATATGTGAAGTATTTTTTGTGGTAGAAAAACAGCAATGATTTCAAAACATCAAACAATAAAACTGAATTAGAAAATAGAGTAAATGTTAGTGAGTAAAATGACATGAATATGACAACATCTGATAATGGATACTGAGCATACTAATTTTAAAATTTTAAGTGATCTGATATCCTGGACCTCCAGCTCGCACTATACCCCCAGACTGCCTTACTGGGTGACACTTCCACTCTTTCACTCAGGTGCTTGCACCTTGCATTTGTACTGCTAGCACTCGCTAAACACCCTGGGCCTTATTACGACCTTGACAGAGTGGTTTCCTCCATCACAGTTGTGACAGATATCCCATCTGCCGCATTATGATCCCATTATATTCAATGAAGATCATAATACGGCGGATGGGATATCTGTCACATTTGGATAGAGGAAACTCCTATGTCAAGGTCGTAATAAGGCCCTGTGTCTCCATGGTTTGGAGGCAGAACCAAGTCCATCGATCCAGCACTATCTCCAATACATACGTTATTGCCAAGACATGATAGACCAGTATACTGCATCAGCACCACCTCCTTCCCACCTCTCCTCCTTCTCACCCCTCAGACATCTAGGCTTCAATTTGCTCCTACCTGCTGCTCACCTCAGATCGTACCCCCTCGTCCTCACCTGCCGTGGGTATCCCCCACCTACCTCCATGACCATCTACAAATTTTGATGCCTTATTTTGCTTGTCCATCCTATGTTATTTCTATAAAGGTTACTGCTTACTGTATAAAATGTCTTTTTACTCTGAGTGTCTGTGTTTTAAGTATTGACTGCATTTTATTATAAGTGTAATGGAAAACTCAATAAACAAATTAGTTAAAAAAAGAAAAAGTTTAAGTGAAAATACAGGCAAAAAGTGCAAAGCGCCAGTGATAGTCAATGGTCATGGTAGGCTGTGAACTAGGTGTAATTCTAGGCCAACCAGGATGGATCCCAGGTCGGAGAGATCAACAAGGTTTGTCCTGGTCATAGCAAAGCAGAAGGCTGCATCAGTTGGTAATGGGCAGCTCTTGATCATGCAGCTTGTTGTAGCCCTGTAGCCAAACAGGATGTCAGTCAAATGACCCTTGGAGACCATTTATTTTTCCTGGTTACAACAAGGAGCATGTCCAGTCCTATCAGCTCTTAGATCACAGACAACAGGTTCAGTCCTCTTCTGTTCCTCTGCAGGTCCGGAACGTGCTCTCAAAAGTGTGTATTTGGTGCCACATTTATGCTTGACACCAACTAATGGGTGGGGGTGACTTCAGGCTGCTATATAACCAATGGGGTAAATGTTCCAAGGTGTTAGCCTACCCACTGCAGTGGTTCCTGCTAGGTCTGCTGTAAAAACCCACAGTGTCCCTCACTCGTACAATCCAAAATGGGAAAGCCTTCTCTCCTTGTGCAGAGCCTGTGTTCCCACCCAGAGGCGTGGGCAGCCCGATAAGTAGTGCCAGCCTCTGGGATTATTTTAAATGAGAACAGGGGGCAGCTTTCCCCACCACTGGGTTTGCTGCCTATCTGACGAGGAGAGAAAATGTTGGGGTCTTTCCAGATGTCCCTTAACATTTGCATGTGACAGAGTATTCCTCTTTGGAAAAAAAATACATTTCTGGATTTACCATGACTGGTGTTCCTGCCAGGGGAAGGGAAAGCACTTCCCCATATCCAAGCCAATGTCTCTGCTCTGGAAGGCATTTTAACAGCTCATCAGGGCTAATCACTCACAGTGCTACTTCTGGAAAGCTAATGCAGATTATCATGCAGAAGCTTATGGGCAGGTAAAATGTAGCTTCCTAAAAGTTACTTTCACTTGATATTTGTTAAAAATCTGATTAAACCATTAGGTGGGGGTTTTAATAAATATTAAAAGGAGAGATGTAATCAAATGTCTAGCTGGCCCCAGTCCAGGATTAGCATAATTAATATTTAACCAACTTCCAAGTTGGGAACAGCCATCTTACAGTGAAAATAGTTTTGGGGTGCTAGTCATTGCAAAGATGTGCATCCTTTACATCCTTTAATTTTCTATACATCCAACTTTTCAAAACCATGTGGGCTGCCAGGCCTAGATAAGGGTGTCTTATTAATATTGGAAAGGAAGGTTTTTGCCAGTCACAACGGGTTGTGACTGGTGACATTGCAAGGTTTAAACTGAAGTAGTCAGGTTACACAGGGTAGGCCTTAAGTCGTGTCTGCCTGGCCACTGTGGTGTATGGTATAATAGATGCTGTAGTCTACAAGTGGCATTTTACTTCCAGGCCATGGGTGTACCTTTCACACCAAATGTAATGAAAATGTGTCAATTAGGAATCAGCCAGTTCAAATCATGTTAAATGGGGGGCAGAGGCACTTCACCACTGGTTAGCAAGGGTAAAGTGCACAGAGCTCTAAAGGAAGCAAAGAAGATAGGACAACAAATCTGAGAGATCATCATGCAAAGAGGGAAATTTCCTACATTATGGAGATTTGAACTGAGTTCATGAGCGATTTCAATCTGGTCTCATTGTGCAGGGGTTGGAATTGTATTCCAATGCAGCAGGAAGAATTAGTTCTATAACAGAGGTGTTGAACATATTGTGTAATATGGACTCACTAGAGAGATGGAGGAATATTCTGTTGAGTCCAGCATAAACGTGTTTGAATTTCTGCCCATTGTGGTGGCCTTATCAGTTTGAGACCGTTTAACAAATCAGAACATTATATTTTGGCTCAACAGCAGGTTCATAGGCCAAGTGCTTAGAAACAGATTTCAAATAACCGCGTGTTTTGAGTCTCCTGATGATAATGGTGATTACTTTTTCAGCTAAATACAAGCTTCTCTGCAACAGTTATTATATTAATGAAACTGATTATGTACTATTTTATTTTCAGTTGAATTGTTTTATGAAGCTAGTATCAAGAATGAAAGCAAAGTTGATCTCCTTGCCACAGGTCATCTGGGGTTACGTATTGTATCAGAATGTGCTGTGGTCCTTGACGTCTCAGACCCTTGAGATATATGAAGTTAAAATCATAATTTATATTGGTTCCGAAAATATTCGCTAGAGTAACACAGGCTTCTGGAAGAGGTTAATGGTGGTTTGGGACTAGAATTTCACAAAGTCAAATTGAAATCTAGCAGTTTGGTTAGTAACTTTGATATTTGTAGTGAAATCAAGAAAAGGGGAAATTGAAATTTCCATTTAGATTTTTAATGAGGGGGACAATGATTGGTTGGGAGAACCAGGAGGGCACATCCCTATAGAACAGGATCACCATATCAACACTAGTACAAAGTATAGTCATTTTTACAGCAGGTATGCACTGCACTTTTTGAGCACAAATGATTCATAAGTACATACCTACCAGTAACTTTGGAGGTCTCAAATTACTGTTTAAGAGGTAGCCAGAAGGAACAGTGAAAATAGCTAAAACATACATATTGAGGGATCCTAGATGGAGTACTTTTGGAAGCATTTTAGGATCCATTTGGCCATTACTAAGGTATATTAAGAGAGTGGAAGGAAATATTATTTGTGGGTTTGTGAATATTGGATCCCAGGGAAGGATCCCCTTTGAGAATCCAGTGGTTCAGCAGTGGAATTACAACTGGCACTGTAGGTCTGAGGATTGGACAAAGGCAGCATGGAATGCATTTGGGAGGCATTCTTCTGGGATTCCTGCTGTCCTGGAAACAGTGGCAACAAGTTTGCAAAGAAGATGTTGATGAAGATTGGAAGGTTGCAAGCCAACCTCTATGAGCTTTTTGTGTTGTGTGTAACAGACCAAACAACCATTAAATATGCAGTGGGCATATCAAAGAAGGTTGGGAAGTTGGGCAAGGTAACAACTTAGAACGAGTAAAGGTGTTGGATCAAGTGGGCAGGTGTAGACAAGAATATAAAAAATGGATGTGAGGAGCATGGTAATAAATGGCAAAAGTACATTGGAAAGATGTGTTATGGAGATAATGGCGATTGCAGTGCGGGTGTTATCTACTATGCAAGTAGAGCTGGTATATTATGAATGACAGTAGCAGGTTGGTTGGACAGCTGTAGTTTGTGATCAGGACCAAGAGTTATTATATTTATATCGTGAGCTGGTTAGAATGATCAAAGCGAGATCATGTCATCACCTTGGCATTGAGAAGAAGTATCTGCATGTAATTACAAATGTAAGAGTTTCCAAGTCAGGCTCAAGTGATCACCACTAGTAAGTGTCAGTGACTTTTTCTCTGTACATTTCCATTTGTGTTTTGTGGACAAGTAAATTTTCACCCTTCTCAAGATTTCATGATCAGCACTATCCACAATATCAGAATATGCATTGTGCTAGGTGTTGAAAGGCAGACAGCATATAATTCAGGGGATATAGTATTCTTTCCACCTAAAAATGACTTTTTCACTTCAGTGAATAGAGTTTCATGTCAAAAACGGCAATACAAGTATATCTATGTTTGTGTGATGCAGTGTTCTATAGTTAAATTCACAATTAACTGGATGGAAGGTCTGTCCCTCTCCTGACTAATTTTCTAGCAGAGTGTTTGGTGGTGGCTGCATAGTCAACCAGGGCACTGATTGGCATTTTGACTCTGATTATACCAACTTGTCACCTGGTAACAGGATTAATTATGTTGAAAGCAACAGTGTAAGAGTCAGCCTTCACTGGAGGTTGAGGGTCTGATTCTAAAGGAGGAAGGACTAAAGGCTCATAAATGTAACAGGGCAACTGATATGGCAGTCTTCTGGTAGGAAATACCTATAAATAAGTTGCATTTGAGAGCTCTCTGCTCAAGGTGGAGATAGTACAGTGTCCTGGTGTCTATGTTTTCCAATGTGGTACATTGCATTTTATCTAATAACCAATTATTAGTTCAACTTCACTGACCAGGTAGGTGATAAAATGTTAAATTCTGTATCTACTAAAGGTATGGCTAATAATGGTTGCGGCGAAATCAAACCCAATTACTCCGTCAACTCCTTATGACAGTGAGGTTCCCAGTTACTTAAATACAGAATGTGTACCTATGGTTTCAGGTCGAGCAGTGATGGAAACCTGGAATGTGCCAATTTGTAAATTTCAGGCATAATGCCTTACCACACAGAGCTGGTGGATGCCAGGTGGATTTTCTTTTATAGCACTAATACACAGCATAGGCAGGATTACCCAGTGCACCTATGATATCTAACATCATTGCTGGTCTCTTTGGATGTATGGCCATCAAGGCGGGAGGCACAAAACCAATGACCACTTGAAAATGAAAGTTAGGCTCAATGTGATTGTGAGAGTTATGACGAGTTAAGGAGTACCTGTTTGTTACCTGGTTGGACCAGTAATACTCAAGATTAGTATTGAATGATTCAACCTTTGTAGGGGCCCAGAATCTGATCCTAGAAGGAAAGGAGTGCAGCGTGATAGGCAAACCCTAGCAGCTGGTGCAGCAGGCTTTATGGGAAGAGGGTTTCCATAATTATATAATATTTTAGCATTCTGCATAAACGGTCGAACAAAATACAAACATTGCAACAATTCTCGCGCTGTAGAGTGGCCCTTCAAAGGGCCACGTTCCTCCCAGTGGTATGTAATTTGCATAAAACAAGAAGAATCGTTAATGTAATCCAAGGGATGGAACCTTAGACCGGTTTGATCCAAGCTATTGGACTGCACTTTTATGCTAAAGCACGTTGAACTTGTTCAAATGCAGGTTGTGTAGGTATGATTCTTTGGTTTTGTGTTGCGCTGCCTCTCAAAGGCGGAGGCCTAGAATGCGCCAGTGCGCATCATCCTGGCACAATGCACTCTGCTGTTTGAAAAAGTCCTACTGGAGTCAATTACAGTTGTTAAACTGCTACTTAAACGTTAGCACAGTATAATTTATATGCTCTATTGGGTCTAAAACTCTCAATTGAGTTTCCTTTTTGGTTGTTTTCCTTTCCTTGTGGTTAAGCTAGAAAATGCTCCCAGACAATGAGAGAGCATGATTTTGGAAAATCACTCAGCCCTGCCAGGTATATTTAATGTCACCTTGTCAATGCGTTTCTTTCTTAGCCAGACATTCCGGTCGAGTTGGCAGAGAAACCTACTGTAATCATGAACAGTCTGCTGCTTGAACTTTTCCCACACAGTCCCAAAATAGGCATCCCTGCTTCAATGTTTAAATGTACCAGCAGTACCTAAAAGACACTTCGCCTATAATTTCCCTTAGACCTTAAAGACATCCCAGGAATAATTATAGCTGGTTTTCAACAAACATTTGGAGATCTATACGAGCACATTTTAGAACCAGCTCTCCATGTATATGTTAAGAAATGTCTTTCTAGTCTCAACACTTTTCAGTGCACAGTTTTCAATGCAGCTTCAACCAAAAATCTTGCAGCATGCATAGATCAATAGTCATATATCAATATTGAAAGCGTGGCAGCTGGCCAACCAGCACGACGTATAATTTACAAAGGTGACATGATTTAACAAGATCCCTAGTCAGTATATTTCAAGAGTTTAAATAGAAACTCCCAAAACACTCCTTCGAAACCAAGACGTGCAAGTCGTGAATATAAAAATTAAAATCCACACCAAGTGAAAGCTAGACAACAGAAAAAAATGAAAATGGACCAACTGCAGTGCGGGTGTTTAGATACAGGAAGTTCCCTAGTTCGCGCTCAGATCATCTTGTGTCTGATATTGTCTGAAATACATTATCCCCTGAACTGTGAGTTTGCATTTCATGTCCCCCAGCCATGGGCAAGAGGTAGCTTGACGCGCAGCTCGGCAGAGGTGAGATAGCGTCAGAGGTTAGCGGGGTCAGTGGGTGAACCAGTGTGGCACACGTTCCTCCTTTATTGAAAAATACCTTTATAAGTAAGCATTCTGTAACACACACAAACAGCCCAGTGCTGTTGTCTGGTCTTGCAAAGCTGCTGGGAAGCAAAACGAACGGGACATGTCTGCAAGGCACATACTGAATGCTAAAGCACAAATACTGTACGTGAATGCTGAAAACACAGCCAATTTTCACTTTTAAAAAGTACTTAAAACGCATAATTACACGGATTAATGAGCTCATCTTTGAAACCGGAGGTACAAAAGGCACGTGCCCACCTAGGATTCTATTTACATGGAACAGAACAATCAACAATAACAAATTAAAGTTAACTTTGAAACCGTTCTAAGAGAAAGCACACCAATTTACAAAAAACACACTGCCCAGCAATGCAGCCGATCTAAACCAGCACCAGGTTGTCCTATTCGGGAAGCCTAAAAATACTCTCATTATTTTACAGCCTCGTCTGAATCAATACTATTTAGCATGCACACAGAAGGCAGTTAATTCAATCCCTACCTTTTATTCCAGGGAACTGCAAGTGGACCTCTCAAAGCAGAGATGTAATTAAACTAAAAATTCAGCCCGGACAAAAGAGTTGCAGGTGTGGAAAGGAGGAGGGGGCAGTTTGCTGCTCAGTGACTGTCACTTGAAAACCCTCCTGCGTCTATCCCAGTTACAAAGGAAGTTTTCTCTCAATGAGCACAATCCAGGCTGACACCCACATTAGATCATATGGTAATGATACGTCTCCTGTAAGCTAGCCAGAAACTTTATCAGCCTTTTCTCTGTTTTATTTCTTTTTCATCTGTTCTCGATCTCAACGACTTGTACAGCACAGCCGAATCATTTATTCCGTGATCCACCCACGTCTCCAGAAAGGGGAAATGTTTTTCTTAATTGTCGTTTCAAAATCTTTTAGCTGTGTACTGAGAATTGCACCGCTTGTTTAGTCGGTGCTCGCAATTGAGCTTGCACCAGTAAAAACATTTTATTTTTTAAATTGTGCTTCCTGGCAGATTTGCAACTTTTAGTTGAATTGCTTCCACACTTAGAGAACAGACCCCTAAATAATTCATCCACGAGCAGTGTATGGAATGTTAAGGAACCTCGTGCATATATGGAAAGCAGTTTAGCACAGCGTGTGCGTAAATGATTTAAATGCATGTCCCATGTGTCGAGTGATTAGTCATCGTTAGGTAAAGTTGCAGCCACGTGTATGCAGTATCTCATGCAAGCTAGGTTTATGGCATTTTTACATAGGTAGAAGAAAATACCAGCAGTTGAGGAAATCAAGGAAACTAACTAATTTGAATAAAAAAGGGGCACTCTTATTTAAGAATCTTAAATGAAGCAGCTATAAATATGTAAAATATTTATTTTCTCAAAACATTGGTATGCATAAAACCAGAAGATGACCCTTCCATATGCACGTCCGCAGAGGAGAAATCTCTGCCAGTCCCAATTTTGACAGCTATTTACAAGATCATATGGGGTTCTTCTGTGCCCATCAAGTGTGTGTGTTTGTGTGTGTGTGTGTGCGTGTATATATATATATACATATATATATATATATATATAGATAGATAGATAGATAGATAGATAGATAGATAGATAGATAGATAGATAGATAGATAGATAGACAGATAGATAGATAGATAACCACAAATTTAGCTTCAGGTATAGCAACAATAGTCTGAGTTTATAGAATTTCATATATCAATATATTATCTTCCTTATGCATATATACCCTTTCTATGTAGTTATGTATCCATATAATCATTACCACTGTAGAAGAAGAAAAAAACAACATTTGACTGTTTTCAGTGCACTACTCTATGCCTCATCCTACACTTCTCTCAATATATCCTTTACCTCTACTCTCTGACTCATCCCAAATCTCATTCTACTACTGTGATCTCAAAATAACCCCTTCTAGACTCTTCCCTCCTCTATCCCTCCTTGGCTCATCCCAAACCTTGTCTTACTCCTATGATCTCCCAAATAACACTATCTTGACTCCTCCCTCCTCTATCCCTCCATTATCCTGTTGAATCCAACTAAACTAATGTCTACCGCCTAACTTAACAACTCCTATTTCCCTCTTCTAATCCACCACTAATCCTTTTTTGGTTCCAGTGTAGCATACTGCCCGCCAAAAAGCACCTCGACTACTCCTCAGTGATAGTAAGTGCTATATAAAAACAATTTAAATTCAAGTGACACCAACAGTGGATGGTATACGGACCTGCCACCTTCACAGTTTGTTATCTGTGCTATGGAAGTAAAAGATTTGGGGCCACATGTACCAACGTTTGGTTTTGCGACTCGCAAATTGTGAGTCAGAGCGACTCGCAATTTGTGATTTGCAAAACCTTATGTTGTATAGTGTCAATTACACTATTAGTGATTTGCAAGGGGGTCGCAAATGCCCATCTCATGATTATTCATGAGGTAGGTCGCAATTTGCCACCCCCGTGGGAATGGCGGCCCTCACAGGGATGGTGGTCTGCTAGAGACAGCAGACCACGATGTCTGTGACTGCTTCTGAATAAAGCAGTTCAGTTTTTTTTAAATGCAGTCCATTTTCCTTAAAGGAAAATGAGGTGCATTTCAAAATCATAAAATGAAACGTTTGTGTTTCATTTTTTCAGAGCAGGCAGTGGACCGATGATTTCACTGACATTCACAAAGGGGAGGGGTCCCATGGGAACCTCTTCCCGTTTGCGAATGGGTTAGCACCAGTGTGACACTGGTGCTGACTGCAATTGTTTTGCGACCGCATTCGTGGTAAAAAAACAATCATACATGGGTCTGCGAGTCGCAATTAGGAAGGGAACACCCCTTTCTAATTGTGAGTCACAATCCCTTTTTGTGATTCAGTAAATAGTTTACCGAATCGCAAAAATGGGTTGGTACACGGGGAAGTGCATTTTGCATGTCTCAGACAGCCTGATTCGCTGTTTGTGACGTGCAAAAGGCTACGTACATGTGGCCCTTGGATTGCAGATAGAACCTCAGCCAAACCTTGGTGGCAAAATTAGGCAAATTTGATGGATTCTGAAAATGTACTTACTTATGCCTCTACCCCTCCTGAGGTAAAGGTCCATAAACCATGACTCTCCATTCATCTCTATCCTGGGCTTTTCTTTCTCTCTTTCTCCAGGTGTAACCCAGGAGCGTCTCACGTGCCTGGGGCTGGGTGGGGCAGAGGCGCGGAGGGCATGGAGGGCACGGGAAAAAAATAATTAAATAATAATATATATTTTTTTAAACTTACCTCTGCTCCTGCGTGCCACTTCTCTCCCAACGCTGCTGCAAGTACAGGCTCCCACCCTGCCCTGCACCAATCCTGATACTGCTTAAAACAATGTCAGGATTGGCTGGGAGCACCCAGCTAGGGCGCTCCCAGGCAGTCTGGAAGTCTGTGCAGGCTGTCTCCAGCCCAGCAACATTGTTGCTGGGCTGGAGAGAGCCTACAGCACATGTGTGTATGGCCGACCTGAGACAGCCGGACAAACACACATGCTCTCTGAGGGGAGTGCACAGAGCACTTCCCTTGGCTTATCACTCCCAATGCCCCACCCCTTTTCCACAGAAAGGATAATAAACAGAGTTTATTATCCAATCTGTGTAAATGGATTTGCAGCGGTTGCTGCTGGCGGGGGGGTGTGATGCTCCTCCGCCCATACGGAGGAGCCACGCCTGGTGTAACCGTCTCCATTAAGTCCTCCTCAAGGCCATGGCATCAGGTATTTCTTGGCCTTCCTCTTGTCTCTCGAGAGTTTCAGGTCAGGGCTTGCCCAGTGGTGTTTGATGAGTGCTTGAGGAGGGTTACCGATCCAGTCCCAGCATCTTTTCATGATTTCTTCATGACCAGGGACCTGGGAAGTCTGCTGCCCTGGGCATTGGTACTAATGGTGTTTGGCCAAAATATTTGGAGGATTTTCCTCAGACAGGTGTTGATGAACGTCTGGATTTTGTTAACGGTGGTCACTGTTGCCCTCCAAGTTTCTGCTCCATACAGGACAGATTTTACATTAATGTTAAAATCCCTGATCTGGATTGCAGCATTAGGGCCTTAGAGCTCCAGATCTACTTTAGTTGAATGATGGCAACCCTTGCTTTGTGATTCTTGCCTTGATATTTGTGCCTGTGCCACCCTGCTTCTCTTCTGAAAACACTGTTACACAAATTAGTGGTGTAAGTGCCCAATACATATGCTAAAAGCATAACATAGCATCATAGGTGCCATAAAACAAAATAAATATTTCAGTTAATGAACAATATTTTCCAAAAGGCAATGCTACATTAAGTGGTACACAGTTATTTGAGTGAAAACTTAACAATCTAAATATAGATGGCCCTAATGACCATGTGAAATTGTATACCATTGTTAGAAATGGGGTCTCTAGTTGGCAGCAGTATACACCTTTGTCCAAATAGGGACCACAATCCTAGTCAGGGTAAGTCACACACAATCCAAATCATCCTGTGCCCACCCTCTGGTAGCTTGGCAATGAGCAGTCAGGTTTAACTTAGAAGGCAATGTGTAAGGTATTTGTGCAGTAACACAGTGAAAACACAACAAAAATACACTACACAGGTTTAGAAAAATATAGGATATTTATCTGGTTAAATTAAGGTCAAAACGATAAAGATTCAATAAGCACAAGTTGAGATATCACTTTTGCAAGATTACAAAAAAAGAGTGTTAAACCTTTGAAATCAACAATTGTCTCTTGATCACACAAAGTACTTGGTTTGTGTTAGAAATGGGGTCTTTGGTTGACAGTCAGGTTACCCCCTGTTCAAGCAAGGGCCCTCACTCTAGCCAGGGTAAAAAAGAATCACCCTCAGCTAACCCCTGCTTACCCCCTTGGTAGCTTGGCAGAACAGTAGGCTTAACTTCAGAGTGCTAAGTGTAAAGTATTTGTACCAACCCACACAGTAACTTAATGAAAACACTACAACATGACACAACACCAGTTTAGAAAAATAGGAAATATTTATCTACACAAACAAGACCAAAACGAGAAAAATCCGACATACACAAGTCAAGTTATGAATTTTTAAAGATTAAACGGAAAAATAGCACTTAGAAACACAAAATGCTTTGATGAGGTGTTAACCCGGCGTAATGACAGAGTAGTTCCCAAGAAGCTGACACAAGTGGCGCCGGACACGGAGTCGCGTAGACCCCCAAGTACAGTACCTTTGGTGAAGAGTGAAAACAAGTCAATGCGTGAAGTAGGGGATTGCGGCGTCTGTGCGAAATGTTGAATCCACGCACTTCGAGCGGCGACGTGGTGCGGCAACTTCCACGGAGTCACGGACTTTAGCAGGGCTGCAGCGGTGTCGGGCCTGCAAAGGTCGTCGTGTTCCAGCAAAGATCACGGAGTCAGTTGCAGGCGGCGTCATCGTATTCAGCAGCGGCGTCAGTCCGAAGTCGTCCGAAGTCGATTTCCTTGGATTTCCACCAGCTTTCCTTTCAAGGGCCCAGGGACTGGATAGTGCACCACTTGTCAGAGCAGGAGTCTCTCCAGAGACTCCAGGTGCTGGCAGAGAGAAGTCTTTGCTGTCCCTGAGACTTCAAACAACAGGAGGCAAGCTCTAAATCAAGCCCTTGGAGATTTCTTCACAAGATGGAAGGCACACAAAGTCCAGTCTTTGCCCTCTTACTCTGGCAGAAGCAGCAACTGCAGGATATCTTCACAAAGCGCAGTCACAGGCAGGGCAGCACTTCTCCTCAGCTCTTCTCCCGACAGAGGTTCCTCTTGTTTCCAGAAGTGTTCTAAAGTCTGTGGTTTTGGGTGCCCTTCTTATACCCAATTTATCCTTTGAAGTAGGCCTACTTCAAAGTAAAGTCTCTTTTGAATGTGAAATCCTGCCTTTCTCAGGCCAGGCCCCAGACACTCACCAGGGGGTCGGAGACGGAATTGAGTGAGGACAGGCACAGCCCTTTCAGGTGTATGTGACCACTCCTCCCCTCCCTCCTAGCACAGATGGCTCATCAGGAACTGCAGACTACACCCAAGCTCCCTTTGTGTCACTGTCTAGTGTGAGGTGCAACCAGCCCAACTGTCAAACTGACCCAGACAGGGAATCCACAAACAGGTAGAGTCACAGAAATGGTATAAACAAGAAAATGCTCGCTTTCTAAAGTGGCATTTTCAAACACACAATCTTAAAATCAACTTTACTAAAAGATGTATTTTTAAATTGTGAGCTCAGAGACCCCAAACTCCACTTGTCCATCTGCTCCCAAAGGTAATCTACACTTTAATCAGATTTAAAGGTAGCCCCCATGTTAACCTATGAGAGGGACAGGCCTTGCAACTGTGAAAAACGAATTTAGCAATATTTCACTGTCAGGACATATAAAGCACATTACTATATGTCCCACCTTAACCATACACTGCACCCTACCCTTTGGGCTACCTAGGGCCTACCTTAGGGGTGCCTTGCGTGTAAGAAAAGGGAAGGTTTAGGCCTGGCAAGTTGGTACACTTGCCAAGTCGAATTTACAGTTAAATGTGCACACACAGACACTGCAATGGCAGGTCTGAGACACGATTACAGAGTTACTTATGTGGGTGGCATAACCAGTGCTGCAGGCCCACTAGTAGCATTTGATTTACAGGCCCTGACACCTCTAGTGCACTTTACTATGGACTTACTAGTAAATCAAATATGCCAATCATGGTTAAACCAATTACATACAATTTTACACAGAGAGCATATGCACTTTAGCACTGGTTAGCAGTGGCAAAGCGCTCAGAGTTCAAAAGCCAACAGCAACAGGTAAGAAAAAATAGGAGGCAGGAGGCAAAAGATTGGGGATGACCCAGCATAAGCAAAAAATTCCAACAGTTTGCATAAAAAATAACACGCATAGAGACAACAGAGGAGGAGATGTGTGGAAAAATAGGGTGTACATCGCAATTTCCGGCGCAGCACATATATTGCATCATTTCTTTTCACACAGGGGCTTTGCGGCGATTTCCGGTGCACAGTCTTGGTTTCTCACAGCAATGCGGGGATCTTTTTGACACCCAGGGGGCAATGCATGGAAATCCTAGGTGAGCGGGATGAAGTCATAGGCAGTGCGTCGATCCAGTATGGCGATGAGTCAAATTTTCTGTCGCACGGCAGGTGCTGCATCTATTCTTCCCTCGGGAAGTCAGGCTGCATCATTCTGGTTCGGCTGTGCATCGATCCGGTAGGGTTGTGCATTCAATTTCCGTCCGCAAGGCAGGTGCTGCATTGAATCATCACTCGGGAAGTCGGGCTGCTTTGTTCCAGTTCAGCTGTATGGTGATTTTCTCATGCAAGGCAGGCTGTGCATCGTTTCCGGCAGGCTGTGCATCGATTTTCGAAACACAGGGAGTTCCTTCAAGAGATAAAGTTTTATTGGCCCTGAGACTTCAGAAAACAGGAGGCAAGCTCAATCCAGTCCCTTGGAGAGCACTTCTCAGCAAAGTTAGAGGGCAGCAAGGCAGCAAGGCAACAGCAGGGCAGCAGTCCTTCTTAGCAAAGCAGTCCAGATGAGTCCTTTGTGTAGCCAGGCAGTTACTCTTGAATGGTTGCAGGTTCAGGTCCAGAAGAGTCTTCTTTGGTGGGGTCAAGGACCCAGTTTATAAACCCAAAAATGCCTTTGAAGTGAAGGAGACTTCAAAGAGTGGTTTTGAAGTGCACAGGGTCCCCTTTCAGTACAGGTCTGTCTGCCACTAACACAACAGATAAGACATACATGTACCTGTCCTGCCTTTTACCTACATAGCACCCTGCTCTATGGGGCACCTAGGGCCTACCTTAGGAGTGACTTATGTGTAGAAAAGGGGGAATTTAAGGCTTGTCAAGTACTTTTAAATGTCAAGTCGAGGTAGCAGTGAAACTGCATACACAGACTTTGCAATGGCAGACCTTAGATATGGTTAAGTGGCTACTTATGTGGGTGGCACAATCAGTCCACTAGTAGCATTTAAGGTACAGGCCCTGGGCACATGTATTGCACTTTACTGGGGACTTACAAGAATGCCAATTAGGTATGAAGCAATGTTACCATGTTTAAGGGAGAAACCATATGCACTTTAGCACTAGTTAGCAGTGTTAAAGTGCACAGAGTCCTAAAACCAGCCAAAACAGTGTCAGAAAAGTGGAGGGAGGCAGGCAAAAAAGTTGGGGGATGACCACCCTAAGGCTGTCAGATCTAGCACGCGTCCCCCCAGCTGAAAGTAGGGAGAACTACCCAATTCCTTGGGCGCTCTCATAGCTAAGGCGGAAGTATCTGGAGAGACGATCAGCATTGGCGTGGTCAGTCCCCAGGCGATGCTCACCGTAAAGTCCATCCCAGTAGGGAAATAAATCACCTCAAGAGTTCAGGATTTTCACCCCTCATCTGCAAGAGCCATCTGAGGGGCCTGTGGCCTGTCTAAACCTGGAAGTGAGTCCCAAACAGGTAGGGTCTCAGCTTCTTCAGTGCTCAGATCACAGCAAGTGCTTCTCTTTCTAGGGTACTCCACCTCTGTTCCCATGGTAATAACCTTCTGATAATAAAGACTACTTGTTGATCTAGGCCCTTCTCATTCAGCTATACTAAAATCGTCCCTATGCCATGCTCTGAAACATCTGTGTCCATGATGAACTCCTCAGAGTAGTCAGGTGCCCTGAGCACGGGTACCGTGCACATGGCTTCCTTCAGGGAGTCAAAGGCTTTCTGACAAGCATCTGTCAAATTCACTAACCTAGGTTGTTTCTTAGATGTGATATCTGTTAAGCGGGCCGTTATGATGCCATAGCCCTTAACAAATCTGCAGTAGTACCCTGTGAGACCCAGGAAGGCTCTCACCTCATTTTGGGTTTTAGGTGGTTGCCAGGCCATGATTGTCTCAATATTGGCCTGGAGCAGCTGCACCTTGCCCCCACCTACTAGTTGTCCCAAGTACATCATGGAACCCTGCCCAATCTGGCACTTACTGGCCTTGGTGGTCAAGCCTGCCTGCTGCAGAGCCTGAAGCACCTCCCTGAGGTGGAGCAGGTGTTCCTCCCACCAGGAAATGTAGACATCAATGTCATCTAGGTAGGCTGCGCAGAACGCATCCTTCCCAGCGAGGACCCCTTTAACCAACCGTTGGAAGGTAGACAGAGCATTCTTCAACCCAAAGGGCATCTCTCTGAACTGGTAATGTCCCTCAGGAGTGGAAAACGCAGATCTCTCTTTAGCGCCCTCAGTCAAGGTGATCTGCCAGTACACTGATGTGAGATCAGAAGTACTGAGGAATTTGGCAGTGCCTAGCCTCTCCACAAGCTCATCAACTTGGGGGATAGGGTGAGAGTCTGTCTTCGAGACAGAGTTGAGACCCCAGTAGTCCACACAGAACCAAAGTTCCAGCTTGGCAACAGATGCAGCATCATTGGGAATCAGCACCACAGGGCTACACCTGGGACTGCTGGACTTCTCAACAACCCCAAGAACTTCCTCCTTGATGCTAGCCCTCACCTTTGTCTGACAACTTGTACATTTTGTTCTTTACAGGGGGACTGTCTCCCGTTCAATATCATGGACACACAAGTGTGTGAGTCCAGGGGTGAGGTAAAACAGTGAGGAGTACTGTTCCAGTAACTGCTAGCAGTCCCCTCTCTGATCCAGGTAGTCAGAGAGATTGACACCCTCCACTGACCCATCACCTTCCTTGATAGAGAGGAGGTCGGGGAGAGGGTCACTCTCCTCTTCCATACCCTCATCTGTCACCAGAAGCATGCTTACCTCAGACCTCTCAAAATGAGTCTTCAATCAGTTCTGATGGTGCCCCCTTAGGGGGTTTCTAGGGGACTTGAGGTCCACTAGGTAAGTGGCCTCCCCCTTACCCTCCTTCATTTCAAATGGGCCAAAACAGTGGTCCTGGAGGGCTCTAGGCTCCACTGACTCCATCACCCAAACTTTGTCGCTAGGTTGAAACTCTACCAAGGTGGCCTTCTGGTCATACCATTGTTTCATAACCTCTTGACTGGCCTCGAGGTCACTCTTGGCCTTTTTTCAGAATCACTGCATCTGGTTGCGGAGGGCCAGCATGTAACTGACCACATCCTGGGTGGGGTTCCTGGAAGATTTCTCCCACCCCTCTTTTAATAATGCTTATGGGTCCCCTCACAAGTTACCCATAGAGAAGTTCAAAGGGACTGAACCCCACCCCCTTCTGGGGCACCTCTCTATAACCAAAGAGAAGGCATCTAAGAGGACGTCCCATTTATGCCTCACGGCCTCAGGGACACCTGTGATCATGCCTTTTAAAGTCTTGTTGAATCTCTCCACAAGACCATTGGATTGAGGATGGTAAGGGGTGGTGAGCCGGTAGGTCATCTCACACGCATCCCACATGCACTTCTTGTATGCAGACATGAAGTTTGTGCCTCTGTCAGACACAACCTCCTTTGGGAATCCCACACGAGTAAATATCCCCATCAGAGCTCTGGTCACCACAGGCGCAATCACTGTCCTCAAAGGGATTGCCACTGTGTAGCAGTGGCATAGTCCACCAAAATCAGGATAAACCTGTTGCCTAAGGCAGTCCTGGGGTCTAAGGGACCAATGACGTTGATGCCCACCATTTCAAAGGGGGTACCAACTACAGGGAATAGGACCGGGGGGCCTTGAGCCTTTTCCCTGTCTTCCCATTAGCCTGGCAGATTGGACAGGACCTACGGAATGCATCAGAGGCCATTCGCATTCGGGGCCAATAAAAGTGGATGACAATCCTGGAGGAGGTCTTGTCTTGCCCCAAATGTCCCACCAGGGGGATGTTGTGAGCCAGACCCAGTAGGAAGGGCCTGTAGCACTGGGGGGCCACAAGCATACGTACTGCCCCAGCTTCTGGTACCTTAGGCTCACTGTAGAGGAGATCATTCGCCCAATATATATGTGATCGCCAAAACTTTACCTGCTGCTTGGGCTGAGGCCTTTTGCCTCAGACCCTCAAGAGTGGGGCATTCCTTCTACACCTTGCAGAATTCCTCCCTGGTTGTCCCATCCTCAAACTGCCAGCCAGCAAGCTGAGGTAGTTTACCCAGGGCAGCAATGTCCTCCCCAGTTGGCTCAGGGGCTTCCTCCTCAGGGACCCCGTCAACAACAGTGGGAACGTCTGGGACTGGTTTCCCGTGCCCTCGCCCCTCTCCTTGGCAGTTGTCTGAGCCATTGTTCAAGGCTCTAGATGCCCTTGACTCCCTTCCAGGGCAGCCATGGACCTGGTGGTCATGCAGACCCACTCATGCAAGCCTAACATCTCCAGGAGAGACTTTAGCTCCACCTCTTTCCAGGTAGTGTGCTCAAGGTAGTTGCCTAACAGACAGTCTTCTGGCATGGGAGGACTCACAGCTACTTTCAGAGTACCAAAGACCCCTCCCACTCAAAGGGAACCACAGCTAGCAGTAGTTGGCTCTCACGATCATCAGCAACTATGACCTGGTGGAATGTATTAGGGATGACCTGCTCTGCTGACACCAGCTGACCCCTGATAGTAGTCATACTGGCTCCAGCATCAAGCAGAGCCTCCCCCCTCTGCCCATTAATGGTGATCCACTGCCTATACTTGGAAGAATTAGCAGGCATGTGGTCTTCTGGCACCATTTCCTCATCTCCCAGGGACACTAGGGTCACGTCTGTCTGTTCCCCAAAGCAAATTGGGGCTACCTCCTCCCGAGTGCTACACTAGCCGACCCAGGTGTCTGCCCTCCAGTGGGGGCTGTGTCCTCTTCGGACACTTGGAGTCGCCCTTAGAGTGATTAAACTTAGTGCACTCTGTAAATTGGGGTACAAACATCCCTTTTTTACGGTCAAAGAATCCTGGTTTCTTTGCAGAATCAGGCTGGGACTGGGTACCATCATCCCTTTGGGAATTATTTTGGAAGCCTTTTGAGAACTCTTTATTTTTAAGTTTTTCTCCCCCCTACTTCTTCTGGTAGGAACCCTGACCACTTTTGTGGGTGTCCCCCCCAGATACCTTTTTGGACACTATGGTGCTAGCCCAGAGGTCCGCCTCCTCAGCAAGCTTGCTGGGATCAGTCAGCTTACTGTGAATCAGGTGGTGGCTCAACTCTATAAAACAAACGGACGGTCTCTCAGGATCAAATCATATAACACCTTGTAATCATCTGCTTTACTGCCCCACATCCATCCATTCAGTGCATTGCTAGAGGACTCAAAGAAGTCTACCAAAGTTTGTGTTGAGAGTTTGGTACTGTCGCTGAATTTCTGGTGATAATTTTCAGGGGTCAGTCCAAACTTGGCAATTACAATGGCTTTCATGAGTGGGTATGTGTTATGGTCCTTCCTTTCTAATGTGAGAAGAGTGTCCCTCCCAATTATTGGTGCATTTTTCCATATGCCTGCCCTCCATTGCTCTTCAGGAACCCTATGAACCCTTAGTGCAACTTCATAGTCATCAAACCATTTTTCAACGTCATCTCTTACCACATAACTTGGCACCACATCCTTGGATATACGAACCTGTTTGTCCCCAGCAGGTCCTGTATGTATGCTGTCGCCATCACTGCAGGACTCAGACTGCCTAGACTTGATGTCGAGCTCCTTTAGACTCAGTTCATGAGACAGAAGTAGTTTCTTTTCAGCCAAGGCCCTCTCAGCAGCAGCCTCAGCTTGTTTGACTTCTCTCTCAGCCTTCCTCTCCTTTGCCTCCATGTTTAACCTTGCCAATTGCAGTTGAAACTCTCCCTCTCCTCCCTACTTTCCTCTGCGGTCAGGCCATGACTTGAGGCACAGCTCCTTGGTTTAGCAGGAGGCACAAATTCAGGGGTGTCACCCCCTACTGCTATTGGCGAATCCTCTAGGGAGCCTTCCTCTGACTCCTCCACCTCAACATCCTCTTGAGAACGGGCTTCTGCCCAGGCCCTCAGGGCTTTTCGGTACTTCTCCTTCCTGGAGGCACCCTGGGTAGGTACTCATATCCCCTTGCAGAACCCTTTCAGCTGGCTGACAGTGTATGTCTCCAGCTTAGTTTGGTCAAACTCTCCAGCTCCTCCTTGAGACCCAGCCAGAGATGTTGTTTAGGATTGGATTAAAATGTCAAGCAGGAACAAAATTGCAGCAAAAAGAGAAAAATAAAATTGATCTTTAACTATGAGTAGTTAGTTTACACGTAGCTACTGTGTGTCACTGCACAAGCACTAGCCTCACCACTGATCACCAATGTTAGAAATGGGGTCTCTAGTTGGCAGAAGTATACACCTTTGTCCAAATAGGGACCACAATCCTAGTCAGGGTAAATCACACCCAATCCAAATTATCCTGTGCCCACCCTATGGTAGCTTGGCACTGAGCAGTCAGGATTATCTTAGAAGGCAATGTGTAAAGTATTTGTGCAATAAATCATACAGTAACACACTGAAAATACCACAAAAATATACCACAGAGGTTTAGAAAAATATAGGATATTTATTTGGTTAAATTAAGGTCAAAGCAATAAAGATTCAATAAGCAAAAGCTGAGATATCACTTTTGCAATATTAAAAAAAGGGTCTTAAATCTTAGAAACCAATAATTATCTCTTGATCACACAAAGTATCTGGTTTGCAATAAAAATAACACGCAAGGAGACTGCAAAGGATGAGGTGCATGGAAAAATAGTGCTTTGCATTGATTTCCAGTGCCCAGTCTTGATTCCTCACTGCGAAGCACGGATCTTTTTGAAGCCCAGGGGCGATGCATGGAAATCCTAGGCAAGCGGGACAAAGTCACAGGCATTGCGTAGATCCCACGTGCCGATGCGTCGAATTTTCTGTCTCATGGCAGGTGCTGCATCGATTCTTCACTTGGGAAGTCTGTCTGCGTCATTCCAGTTCAGCTGTGCGTCAATCCGGTAGGGCGGTATGTCAAATTTCTAGCTGCGAGGCAGGTGCTGCGTTGAATCTTCACTTGGGAAGTTGGGCTGCATCGGTCCGGTTTGGCTGTGCACCGATTTTCTCGTCGCAAGGCAGGCTGTGTGTCTTTCCGTCAGACTGTGCATCAGTTTTCGGCACACAAGAGTTCCTTCAAGAGATGAATTATTTTTGGCACTGAGATTTCAGGAAATAGGATACAAGCTCAATCCAAGCCCTTGGAGAGCACTTTCTCAGCAAAGTCAGAGGGCAGCAAGGCAGCAGGGCAAATGCAGAGCAGCATTCCTTCTCAGCAAAACAGTCAAGATGAGTCCTTTGGGTAGCCAGGTGGTTCCTTTTGACAGGTTACAGGTTCACTCTCAGAAGTGTCTGATTTGGTGGGGTCAGTGACCCAGTTTATATATCCGAAAATACCTTCGAAGTGGGGGAGACTTCAGTGGTTTTGAAGTTTACAAGGTGCCCTTTCAGTACAGGTCTGTATGCCAGGGTCCCAGTTGGGAGTTTGGAAGTCCATTGTGTGAGGGCAGGCAACTAGCCTTTGAAATGTGAGTGTTACGACCTCCACCATCCCTGCCCATGAAGATTCATTAAGTAAACAGATGCGTGCAGGTGTTTCTGAGTATCCTGTGTCTGTGGTTCTGTGGGTGAAATGCACAAAGGACGTGGATTGGAGACAGGGTATGAAGCACAGATAGATTTTAAGTACAGAGAAATACCCACTATCTAAAATTGACATTTCTGAAATAGTAATATAAAATCCAACCTCCCCTATAAGTAAGATTTTCTATTACAATTCTGGCCATTCTAAATATGACCTGGTTACCCCTTTCTGATCAGAATCTACCACTCAAACAGTATATGAGGGTAGCCCTAATGCTATCCTATGAAAGAAGCAGGGCTCCACGTATAGGAAAACAAATTTAAGAGTTGTCCACTACCAAGACAGATAAGACACACATGTACCTGTCCTGCCTTTTACCTACATAGCACCCTGCCCTATGGGTTACCTAGGACCTACCTTAGGGGTGACTTATATGTAGAAAAAGAAGAGTTTAAGGCTTGGCAAGTACTTTTAAATGCCAATTCGAAGCGGCAGTGCAATGGCAGGCCTGAGACATGGCTAAGGGGCTACATATGTGGGTGGCATAATCAGTGCTGCAGGATCATTAGTAGAATTAAATTTACAGGCCCTGGACACATTAAGTGCACTTTACTGGGGACTTACAAGTAAATTAAATATCCCAATTGGGTATGAACCAATGTTACTGTGTTTGAGGGAGAGAGCATATGCACTTTAGCACTGGTTAGCAGTGGTAAAGGGTGAAGACTCCTAAAACCAGCAAAAACAGTGTCAGAAAAGTGGAGGGAGGCAGGCAAAAAAGTTTGGGGATGACCACCCTAAGGCTGTCAGGCATAACAACCATGAAAAACATAATTTGCTTCTCATATAAATCTTGAATCCTGAACGTGGGGGTGGGGAAAAAACAGAGCCCTGACCATAGCATAGAAGAAAAGTAGAAGCAGAGAAGCAGGTATTAAATACCGCTATGAGGCAAATATTGATAACCCTTCCAAAATGATATGCCCAAGCATATGCTTTATTAAACTCACATTCTACAAAGTCATATAAAAAAGTGGTGGCAGTGCAGTAAGATGGAGTAGGAGTGTTTTATCATCATCAATCCTCAGGAGACCCAATGTCAGCTCTGCAGACGCACTTGCCAGTGCAATTAATTTATGCTTCTTGCAGCTGAATTGAAAGTAGCTTAAGCAGTCATCAACGTAAATGGACCCAGCAGAACATGTATATATTTGGTGATAAAATAATTACATAGGCCCTCATTGCAACTTTGGTGGTAACTGTCGCCTACCGCCACGGCGACGGCCCCCAACATACCGTTGCTGTGGCAACCATCCGCCCACCTGCATTATGACCCTCAACGGGATTCCACCAGAAGGCTGGCGGAATACCGTTGATGGTCATGGCGGCGGATGGCGGTAAGGTGGCGCAGCTGTCAGCAGCAGTGCCACACCAGCAAAAGACAGCCGACCGTATCATGAGCAAATATACGGCCTGGCAGTATTTTGCTAGCAGACGCTGCTGCTGACAGCAGCGCCGCATCCCATCGCTCTTCGGAGGACCCCCTGTAAGCAGGTAAGTCAGGTTCTCTGACAGGAGAGGGGGTGGTGTGTGCATGTGTGATGGTGTTGTGTGTTGGTGGGGGGTGTCTGCTTTTGTATGCGTGCATGCAGGTGTGAGTCATGTTGAATGTGTGCGTGAATGACTGAATGTGAGTGTACGTGTATGTTGTGTGTTGTGAATGCGTGTGTGTGACAATGTATCTTGGTGTGTGTTGTGGTGTGTGGGTGTGTATGTTTGCATGCGTGGGTGATGTGGGTATGCGTGTGTGTATGATTGTGTATGTGTGCATGTGTGAGTGTGTAAATGTCGGGGGCAAGAGAGGGAGGGGGAGGGCGTGGGAAGACTCTGGGTGGGGGGAGAGGGCGGGTGAGATCCCTATCATTTCCACGGAAGGAATTCTCTGGCACTGATAGTGCCTACCGCCATGGTTTTTGTGGCGGTACGCTTGCCACGAAAACCATGGCAGTAGGTGGGGTCATAATCCCGACGTTGGGTTTGTGACGGCTGCTGAGCTGGAGACCGAAGTCTCCAGCCCAGCGGCCGTTACCACCCTGGCGGCCAGAGTGGCACATTGGCAGTTTGGGTTGAGCCAAACCGCCAATGTCATAATTTGTGAAAAGGTACCGCCAGCCTGTTGGCAGTACCTTTCCCCAAATTATCGCTGACCGCCAGTGTCGTAATGAGGGCCCTAGTACTTTATATAAAAAGGAGCAAGGAAAAATGGGTTAACTGGATGTAAGCCAAACCCAATGCAATCTGACTTCCAAAAAGTAGTGGCTTCTATACGTTCTGTATTAATTCCCTGGCCATTGTTAAATAGTTGTATTCTATGAGCTTGAAATCTTTCTCATGATGGTAAAAATTATGTGGCTGATTCATTTTGGTATCTTAAAAAGTTCAATGTGCAGCTCGTACCACTAATCAGTCCTCCCAAATGCCATTGGTGCCCTCCCTGGCATCTGGAAAAGATGTTAACAGCCAAAAACAACCAAAAAGGAGGGCATATTTTGTGTTGCCTTCTTCCAAGCTAAAATGAGGGTACTTTGTTTAACTAGATCTCAAATATCTTTCTCATCCATGTCAGTAGAGTGAAACATATACTTCCAGCATCACAGAGGTCTAATGAAAAACTATAATTCTAGCATTTTATATTCAACACAAAAGTGAGGCACTTGAATGCCATTTTGCCTGCATAGGAGCAATTTATTTTGAAGCAGTTCATGAGGAACAGACTGAAGTAAATGAGCACTGCTGGCATGACACCAGTGGATTAAAATGTGAAGTTACGTGTTTTTAGTAATTTAACATATATATATATATATATATATATATATATATATATATATATATATATATATATATATATATATATATATACATATGTATATATATATGTATTTATATATTTAAGAGGGCTAAAAATAATTTAGGATAGATGAGTGTGCAAAAGAACAATATGCCCTTTTCAAATCTGTTTACTCAGTCTATCCATCTTGTCAGTCACTTAATTGTTCAATAAGTTTAAAATTGTAACATTTTGGTAGACAGATACACACACACACACACACACACACACTGAAAGAATCAAAAGGTAATACAATGAAGATGTCAGTAGATGTTGGTGGTGTTGGAAGGAGACACAATCTATCCTAAAATTCTGAAAGATAACTTGTGCCTCCATTGCACACAGCTTATAACCTCACATTTTACACCATGTATGCTTTACATGAAAATTCATATCTCAAAAGCAACTGTGAAAACATTTCTATATTTCATGGTCCCATATGCAATATGTCTATTTATACCACTATATTTTGTGCAAAAAAGCAGCAGAACATGCAATATGTATATTATACACAGTGACAGACATTACTGAAGTTACAGGGAGTGCAGAAATATTAGGCAAGTTGTATTTTTGAGGATTAATTTTATTATTGAACAACAACCATGTTCTCAATGAACCCAAAAAACTCATTAATATCAAAGCTGAATATTTTTGGAAGTAGTTTTTAGTTTGTTTTTAGTTTTAGCTATGTTAGGGGGATATCTGTGTGTGCAGGTGACTATCACTGTGCATAATTATTAGGCAACTTAACAAAAAAAAATATATACCCATTTCAATTATTTATTATTACCAGTGAAACCAATATAACATCTCAACATTCACAAATATACATTTCTGACATTCAAAAACAAAACAAAAACAAATCAGTGACCAATATAGCCACCTTTCTTTGCAAGGACACTCAAAAGCCTGCCATCCATGGATTCTGTCAGTGTTTTGATCTGTTCACCATCAACATTGCGTGCAGCAGCAACCACAGCCTCCCAGACACTGTTCAGAGAGGTGTACTGTTTTCCCTCCTTGTAAATCTCACATTTGATGATGGACCACAGGTTCTCAATGGGGTTCAGATCAGGTGAACAAGGAGGCCATGTCATTAGATTTCCTTCTTTTATACCCTTTCTTGCCAGCCACGCTGTGGAGTACTTGGACGCGTGTGATGGAGCATTGTCCTGCATGAAAATCATGTTTTTCTTGAAGGATGCAGACTTCTTCCTGTACCACTGCTTGAAGAAGGTGTCTTCCAGGAACTGGCAGTAGGACTGGGAGTTGAGCTTGACTCCATCCTCAACCCGAAAAGGCCCCACAAGCTCATCTTTGATGATACCAGCCCAAACCAGTACTCCACCTCCACCTTGCTGGCGTCTGAGTCGGACTGGAGCTCTCTGCCCTTTACCAATCCAGCCACGGGCCCATCCATCTGGCCCATCAAGACTCACTCTCATTTCATCAGTCCATAAAACCTTAGAAAAATCAGTCTTGAGATATTTCTTGGCCCAGTCTTGACGTTTCAGCTTGTGTGTCTTGTTCAGTGGTCGTCGTCTTTCAGCCTTTCTTACCTTGGCCATGTCTCTGAGTATTGCACACCTTGTGCTTTTGGGCACTCCAGTGATGTTGCAGCTCTGAAATATGGCCAAACTGGTGGCAAGTGGCATTGTGGCAGCTGCACGCTTGACTTTTCTTAGTTCATGGGCAGTTATTTTGCGCCTTGGTTTTTCCACACGCTTCTTGCGACCCTATTGACTATTTTGAATGAAACGCTTGATTGTTTGATGATCACGCTTCAGAAGCTTTGCAATTTTAAGAGTGCTGCATCCCTCTGCAAGATATCTCTCTATTTTTGACTTTTCTGAGCCTGTCAAGTCCTTCTTTTGACCCATTTTGCCAAAGGAAAGGAAGTTGCCTAATAATTATGCACACCTGATATAGGGTGTTGATGTCATTAGACCACACCCCTTCTCATTACAGAGATGCACATCACCTAATATGCTTAATTGGTAGTAGGCTTTCGAGCCTATACAGCTTGGAGTAAGACAACATGCATAAAGAGGATGATGTGGTCAAAATACTCATTTGCCTAATAATTCTGCACTCCCTGTATAGTAATGTCAGAATTCCATTAGAAAGAGCATTTACAGTTTAACTAGTAGCTTTAGGGCCATTTGACACATCTTCACCAAGTTGCCAAAAAGTAAGTTCATCGAACTGTGCTCCTTTCTGGAAAGCTGTGGGGTGATTCATCTAGCGGGCCCAAGAAGAGGGTCCTAAAGTTAAAATTATAATCACATATAAGGGAGCAGCGCAGGAGTATCCTTTCCCCCTGGCACTTCTCAGGGAACCCTGCCCCACTCCCAGGGGGCAAAGAAAAAAAAAAACAATTGTGCTGTGAGTTCTGAGGTACCCAGCGCGCAAATGTGTAGCACTGTGTAACTCATGCAGGAAACGTTGTACTGCAAATCTTTGCAACCCTATGTTGGATAGAGAGTGAATCTTGATCTGTGGTATGGCAGGAGTACAGCATTGCCACAGGATCATCCATAAATAAAATAAACAAGAAAAATGTGGGTTGGGGTTCCCTGGGAGGGCTGGCTGCCAAGGGGCAGTTGGTCACCTGTGGGGAATTGAGGACAGAGCGTGGCCACAGGCCAGACCCTGTGGCCAGGCCCACGAAATACATGGCATAAAGCCATTGCCAGTTTGGTAGTTGGATGAATATGATAAAAAATACATTATATTTAGGTATGGCATTACGATTTTATTTTACTTTATATCAACAACCTTTGAAATTCACTTCAAATAACAAAGCTCAAAGTGAACATGTAGACAGGTCAGATAATAAGGTTTTAGTTTATGTTTGAAAAACCATAGAAATTCACTGTAAAAAAACAAAGATTAAAGTTACTTTATAGTTAGGTGCTGCAATCATTTAAAAAATAGTGTTTAAAACACCACAAACCATTGAACTTCACCCGCCATAGTTTACTGAGCTGAGTGTAACTTGTGCCCTGTCATACACTGCTCATGACCTCACATATTACATCACTCGTGACATCTTAAATAAAACAATTGATAACATCTCTGATGATAGCTCAAATGACATCATTGATGACATCAGATGTATGAAAAAATGTCTTTAAATGAATATCGCGTCAAAAATATCATTTACCAACATATCATGTTTTTACACTTAGAAAGTAAAAAAACTGAATCAAAAATATTTTGGAATATAATATTGTCCACAAAAACAATTGAGAGTATTGTTTTAATGATAAATATAGGCTTTAGAGTTATTTATTTAAAATAATAACTTAGTAAATACTGCAATTGAAAATATATCATTTTTATAATTATGTATGAATTGTATACTAATATATTATTGATTATATATCATTAAAAATAACAATAACTAAGCAATTTATTTAATACATTTAAAACAAATATTAACAGTAACATGAATTTATGCTATCAAACAAAAATATGGCTGACAAAAACATGTAACCTAATTTAAATATGGAAATTAATATGAAAATGAACATAAAAAGACAGTTTTAATTAATGCTTTAAACTAGATGCATCCATCCATATTAAACACATACTTATATATATGTGAAACAAGAAGCAAAGAACTCTGGGTAGTTTAGGAAGAGAGGAACTCCCTGCTATTGAGCACCCTACAACACCAGAGACACTGAATCTGCTTACCTCAAGTGTACAGTGGTTGCTTTTATGCATTTCAGGTTGGCTTGGATGGTATATTACCATTCCAGAGCTGTGATACTGTGCCTCAAGTGCTAAAAAGCTTTTGTAATTTTTCAGCTTGGCATGGATAGCATTTAATCCTATGCTTAAAAACTTTTCTGTAAAAATGGTGAAGGTCTTGTCTTTTTTAGCTTGGTGGGGAGGGTACTGTGTTAAGACTATTATTAAATACTCTGCTGGAAATATAGACATTTGAGCTGAGAAGATTCAAAGTGCTGCTGGTGTGGTAAGGTGCTCCATTTAAAGGAGCCGCTCTCCACCTGAACTAGAGAACTACCCAGAGTTACTTGCTTCTTATTTTGCATTATTTATGCAACACTCTAAGCCTCAAAGTGTATTTGTTGGTCTTGGCCTTTTCTACAGGGTTATCCCCAAACATACAACTTTACCCCCCTGTTTTCTGAATGTGTGTTTGTTGGCTTTTAGGACTCTGCACACTTTACCGCTGCTAACCAGTTCTAAGGTGCTTGTGCCCTATCCTTTAAACACGGTGAAAATGGCTTACACATAATTAGCCCATTTAATTTACTTAAAAGTCCTCAGTATCATGGTACTACATGTATCCAGGGCCTGTAAAATGAATGTGACTAGTGATCCTGCAGCACCCATTGTGCCACCCACTGAAGTAGTGCTTTAAATGTGTCTCAGGCCTGCCATTGCAACCCATGTGTGGAGTTTTAAGCTTCAATTTCAATCTGGCAAATTAAACCTTTGGCCAGGCATAATCCTTCCTTTTGATTACACGTTACTCCTAGTGTAGGCCCTAAACAGTGCAGCTAGTAGGGTGCAGTGTATTTAAAAAGTAGGACATGTACTTTTAAGCTTTAAATGTTATGGTAGTGAAGACCTAATTTATTTTATTACCTACTGCAATGCCTACTTCAGCAAAGGATAACATTGGGTTACCTTATTACATTTAATATGTGATAACTTTCAATTGAGAGCCATAGACGGGTTGAGTTTGATGTCTAACAAATTGTAAATAAAAGCCCTATTTATAGTAAAGTTAGATTCTGTCCCAGTGCGGCCATAACAGTTAACCGCATTTGGCTGTTTGTGATTTGGGCACTATTTTCAGTGAAATCTCTAAACTTGCATATCTCGAATTCTACTGATTGCATTTTTGTCATTTTGGTCTTGATTTATTTAAACAAATGTACACTACTTTTCAAAATTGGTGCTGTATTTTTCTTGTATTGTGTTTTCACTTTATAACTGTTTGGAGTGCTGCATAAATAGCTTAAGCATTGCGTCTAAGTTAAGCCTGACTGTTCTGTGCCAAGTTACCAGAGGATTGAGCACAGGTTAATTTGGAGTTTGCTTATGACTGATGAGGATTGTGGTTGCTGCTTGAGTAGGGTTTTTCCCCCTCAAGCAGTAACCCAATTTCTTATAGTATTGTACAGTATGTACTTTAAGTGTATGTATATATTCAAGTGCATATTTATCTATCTATCTTCTATCTATCAGTCTATCTATCTAATATTTATATATAGATATACACATACATGTACACTGTTAGAATCATATTTCCATAGGAAATGCATCTTTTGTGTTGCTAATAACTTTAGCGCCATTTGACGAATCGCCACAAAACTTTAAAACAAGGTTCTCTTTTTTACCTAGTTTATACATTAAAAGTTTTGGGGTGATCCACCAAGGAGGGGTTGTGAAAAAAAGGGGTTCTCTCCATTCATTTACCCATAGGAACCTTAGAGACAGCTACAGCCTTAACCAGATTTACTTCAAATGTGGCAGAAAGGTAGATCTAGGTCAAGAGAGAGTGCCTTTTGTGTTTTGATAAAAATGTGTTCAGTAGTTTTTGAGCAATTAATGTTAAAAAAAAACTTTGTATTTCTAGGGACATGGTGGCTCTATGCATCCCAACAGATCATGACTGGCTTCTACCACCTAAACCGGAAAGTGATGGCAGCCATCTGAGGACTCGGGACATGGGACAAAGTCCCAAGTCCAAAAAAAAAAAAAGACTCAAGGCGTCAGGGGTAGGCCTGATGGTCGGGCCACAGAGGAACCCTGTGCTTATTTTTACTCTCCCTGGTAGAAAATATATTTATAGTTTGGGAGAAAGGGCACATATAACCCCCTCCCCAGCCATTTGTGGCCCAGTGGAACCTATCTCTCGGGGCCTGACTGCATATATAAAGGGAAGGGGGCACACAGGCCCCCTCCCTGGGCTGATTTTGGACCTGGGGACTCCATCCTGCTGGGCCGGGCTACATTGGTAAGGGGGGGGCATGCAACCCTTCTCCCTGAGCTACTTTTGTCCTAGGGACCCCATTTCCCAGGGCCTGGCTGCATTGAGCCCATGATCGAACTCCCCAGGCCACTTTCTGCACTAAGGAAGCCATCTGCTGCGGCCTAACCAAAAGTGGAAAGGGGGAAGGTGCCAGGTGGCTCCCCTTCCCTGGGTTGGTTTCAGACCTGGGACCCCATCCCCCAGGGCCCGGCTGTATTTGCACTGGGGAGTCAAAGGGGTATAAATGCCTCCCATCCCCCAGGGCCAGCTCAGATGCTATGTCCCGGGGTGCCCACCCCCAAGACATAGTGGTTTTCCTGCCTGCACTGATGAGGGCGGGGAAACTGCTGTTTGCTCTCACTTGACGGGAGCAATTTCAAATCTCCCACCAAGTGGATGGGAGCTTGAAGAATGTTCCTGCCTGTTGAGTATGAACTTCAGATCTGTCCCTGTGCTTGCAGTGATGCAGGCAGGGAAACAGATCTAAATACTGCTCCTCCCTGCAGGGAGCAGAATTTTGGGCTGCCCTCTGCAGGCAGGAGGCATGCCTGCTCCTGCTGAACAGCGAAGGTGTGATGGGTGCCCTGGGTGGACACCAGGGCATCCAACCTTTGTTGGCCAGACCTTAAGGAATGGGGTCCCTTGGGCCAAAAGCAGCCCTTGGAAGCTGGCCAGGTGCCATCCTCCCTCTTTCCATATGTGGCCGGGTCCCAAGGGATGGGGCCCCGTGGACAAAATCGGCCCAAGGAGGGGACCCCCTGTCCCCCTCCTCCTTCCTGTATGCAGCCAAGCCCAGAGAATGGTGGTCTCTGGGCCCAAATCAGCACAGGATGGGGGTGTTGTCCCCTCTCGCTTAAATATGTTAGTAAGCCCTACGGGGTGGGGTCCCAGGGCCAAAAGGGGCCTGGAAAGGGGGCCCTGTCCCTCTCCTCCCAAAGGATGCACTGTGCCCCAGGGAATGGGGTCCCTGGGGCCAGAAGCAGGCCAGGGAGGGGGCTCCATGGCAACCTCCCCCTTAAATATTTTGCTGGGCCTGAGGGGATAGGGTCCCTGGGGCCAAATACGGCCCAGCGAGGGGGCACTGTGGTCCTCTCCCTCCCCTTAGAAATTGCACTGGGTCCCTGGGGATGGGTTCCTGGGACCAATAGTGGCCAGGAAGGGAGGCCACATGCCCCTCACCCCCAAAAAGTGCACTGGGCAGTGGGGATGGGGTCCCTGGAGCTGGAAATCACCCCAGGTAGGGGTGTTGCATGTCCCCCTCCCCTTAATTTTAATGAGTGAGCCTGGGGGATGGGGTCCCCAGAGCCATAATAGGTTCTAATGGGGGGGGCCACACAGCCGCCTCCTCTTTAAAAAAAAAAAACCTGGGGTCCTTAGGGCTAGGCGTGTGGTGTGAGGTTGACTGCATGTGGGTCGTTGTCCACAGAGCCTGGCTGTAGACCAGGCCTTGTGGCCAATCCCCCACTGTACATGGCCAAAGGCTGTGTTCAGCATGTGATTGTCTGCATGCAGGTGGTTGACCACAAGACCAACTCACAGGCCAGGCCCTGCAGGCAACCATCTGGCGTGCATGGCCGGAGGCTGTGCGCAGCAGTGGGTTGGATTAATGTATTGTACTTATATATTACTTTACATTTTAAAAAAACTAGAAATTCACTGGAAAAAATAAAGGCTAAAGTAATGTTATAGTTCGGTGAAATGTTCAATTTTAAACTCCAAGAATGACAGTAATTCACTGTTTATTATCTTAAGTAACTATAACTTGTGCCCTACAGTAACTAAAACTCACCCCCTCACCATGCACTGCTATTTACCCTCTATTACATCACTCATGACATGTTCTTTGCCACAATTGATAATATCACTGTGCATGGCGGGGGTGTTGTAGTTACCTTAGTGCACAATGGGCTGCAGGAAGTAGCACATGGTCTAGGCACCCAAAAAGGAAAAAAACATATAGTAACTAGGATAAGATTTATTGACAATCTTTTTATCGTATTGGAGGGAAATGATTTCTAAGAAAGATAGTTTGTGAAGATGTTGATATCAATACATACATTCTTAAATTCACTTGTGGTGTTAGTGATAAATGTGTTTAAGTTTCAATGAAATGATCACTGTTGAAGAAGAATCCCTTAATACCAAATATTTCTGAAAGGAAACACCAGGAAATAACATTCTCTAAGCTGGAAGAAGCGATCCTGGTAAACTCAAATGGAGCATTCCATAGGAAGAACTTTTATGTATTGAACAGAATTGCAATACAGTTGATGACTTTGGCCAGGAGCAATCACAAATGGTAAAGTGATTTAAGGCTAGTGGTTACTCATTGTGGGTACTCAATGAAACAAAAGCAAGAATAGCTCTAAAAGATTGGGATGAGTTGGGTTTTCCTTCTAGGGACCAGGACAGCGTGGGATATAAATTTAGATTTATTATTGCCTTTGGCGACTGATACAAAACAATACAGAATATCATGAAGAGGATCTGGCATATACATCTTAGAGATGCATACCTTCAAGGTTGTATTGGTCCAAACAGCAGAATCACATATAGGAGAAGTCCTTCACTGAGGGATAAATTGGTTAAATCTGATGTAAACCTTGATGTTGGGGTATCAGGAAAGGAGCTGAAAGGCTTCTTTATCTTTGGTAACTGCAAAGCATGCAAGCATAATAGCAACACAACCTCTTTGATGTGCCATATTGCAACAAACCAATGTCTGTTAATTAATGAATTATACACATGCAAATCTTACTTTGTTTTATATGTACAGGTGAGTGTCTATGGTTATTTTACATATGGAGCACAATTCATCATGCTAAAAAGTGTGTACTCAAACACATAAGAGCTATATAGCAGAAGAATCAAGCATACCCAGTGGCATGTCATTTTCAAGTTAAACATAATAGTGACTCCAATATGCTGACGTTTTTTGTCATAGACAGAATGTAGGAGACTAAAAGAGCAGGTGACAGAGGATTGAAGCTTGGCATGTTGAATCCAGGTACATAATTGATTTAGAGACCAGATCCTCTAGGGGCCTGAATCAAAATGAGTAACTAAGGCCCATATTTATACTCTGTGCCGGATTTGCGTAATTTTTTTGATGCAAATTTGACGCAAACTTAACTCCATATTTGTACTTTGGCGCTAGACCTGTCTAGCACCAAAGTTATGGAGTTTGAGTCATTTTTTGTACGTGAAAACCTACTTTGCACTAATGACATGCAAGGTAGCCGTTCCCGTGCAAAAAATGACTCTAAGGCATGTGCGCCTTATTTATCCTCCCTTGCATTTTGACACACAGGAGGAGGCAGGCCTTAAAAAATGTCGCCCAGCCGGATTTGCGCCGTTTTTAACACCTGGGTCAGGGTAGGCATGAAGGGACCTGTGGGCTCATTTTCATGGTCTCCGACCATGGAAACAGTCCACAGATGACCTTCCCTGCCCCCAGGGACATCCCCTGCCACCCTCACCCACCCCTGGAGGACGCCTTTGAATGGGGGGATCCATCTACGGTGAGTAGAGGTAAGTAGAGGTAAGTAATATATATATTTTTTTTAGGTGGCATGGGGGGCCTAACTTGGGCCCCCATACATGCCACTGTGCCCAATGGCCATGCCCAGGGGACAGAAGTCCCCTGGGCATGGCATTTGGGCAGGGGGGCATGACTCCTGTCTTTGCTAAGACAGGAGTCATTTCCATGGGGGTTGTGTGTCACAAAATGACGCTAGTCAGGTTGGAGTCATTTTTTTTTACTCTAACCTGACTTGCACCATTCTTTAACACACAACCCCTAGTCTTCCCTACTCCTCCGCTGCCCGGTTAGAGTAATTTATTTTGACGCCCTGGTTAGCGTCAAAATAAATGACTCTAACCGAGCAGCGCAGGTTTGCGTAAAAAGGTGTAACGCCGGGTACCGCCATTCCAACGTGCTGGCGCAGGTCTCCGTCAAAAAGTATAAATATGGGCCTTTTTCATCTGGGTTGATCAAGTGTGCACTGTAATTAAAGGCCGGATGATGCCTGTGTTCCTTGGCTTCAGTACAAAAGCAAAAAATTAAAGAAGTATCAATTGTCTTCAATGATGTTTTTAATGTTTTGAAGGTGAATATATACACAGGTTTAAGTTTTTCATGTCTTTCAGAAAATAGGGATACTAAAGTGTATTTCTTTGGTGATGCTGCAGATGAATAAGATAAGATTTATAACAGACATGATTGTGCATTTCAGACAAAATGTTGTGTTGCATTTATAGCCCACTTGGACATGTTTTTTGAGGATTTTGATTTACTGTTTTTGTATATGGATTTTGATCCGAGATGTACATGGATCAATATATATATATATATATATATATATATATATATATATATATATTTTTTTTTTTATTCTGGTATTTTATTTTACTTTGCTCAACTTCATTAGTTTTGAAATTCTTGATTTGTATTTTGTTATGCAGATTATTTTATTTTGCATGTACTGATTACTCGAGCTGTGTTTGTAAATTAAGACCTAGTACTCTTTCAAATATGGAAGCCATTTTCAGCATTGTATTTCACCCATTTTCTTCTCCTTCATTTATTTTATTTTGTTTGTATAACTGAGTATTGTTGTCTTGTCAGTCATCGTGATCAATTGAGTGCCATATGTCACTAGTGTGAATAAACTCTTGCAACCAGAATTACTGAGTGAGCTGTGTCATCTTTTTTTAGACGGACAGAAACTTTGTTTATATAGGTATATGTATTTTTTGTAACAAAAATGACACTATTTCAGCAATTTAAAAAAGTAAAAAACTAATATTAACAGTAACAAAAAAGATTAGAAACTGTATACTGAATAATAGTAATTTCTAAAGCAATATAATATTTAAAACATTATTTTCAAATGAAAATACCTCTAAAAATAAAATTAGCATTTCACAATTAAGTCAATAAATATTTGAAATTTAAAAAACTTACATAATGAATAAACAATTAAAAATGTTCTATAACTTGAATCCCCATCATGCACTGCTTATGCCCTCACATGTTACATCACTCATAGCATATTAAATGACACCACTGATAACCTCACAGATGACATAGCTGTTGCCCTTGTTGTAATGGTGTAAGTCAATATCCTGAGTATGCTAGATGGTGATCACATTGATGTTTAGGGTCATTGCCTTGAACCATCGTGCCTGGAGGATCCCTGATGAAGGATCAAACAAGAAGGACTTACCTAGAGACCACCTCCAGTGGTAACACTTATCAAAAGCCAAGGTAGCTGCAGGGGAGGCATTCAACACTGCTGCGGGCCATCTGGCTACTCTGGCAGCATTGTCACGTCATCCAGATGAGACTATACGATGTTGAGGCCCTCCTGCATTGCAAAGGCCTAAGCTTGAGAAGATGCGCCCCTGTCATCCCTCAATTAACTGGCTCCTTTGGGTCAGGTAAGACTGTTCTAGGCCATCGGATATTCGTAGGACGTGTATGAGTTTAGGGCGTAGCACTGCTTAAATTGAGTCTTTGGGCCAGAGCAATACTTTGTTGTGTGGTGAATAGAATTGGTATATCTGAAAGTGACCTCCATTATTGAATGATTAATAACCAACCATGTTAGAAGGAAAGGGGGTGATTAAGGACACTGCCCAGGATAACACTAGCATGCCGATCTTAAGAGATTTATATTGTTCAGTGTGTTACAGATTACCTTGTGTTCTTATATTAAATACTACTTTTATCACAAAAGTGAGTATTTGACTGGCCAATCAGCTTATTGGGGCTACTGACATGGTTGGACTGGGACATACACTAGGCCCAGGTGCCAAAATAGAAGTGGCCCCATTTGTGAATCGGAGTTAAAAACGTGGCCAGGTTTGCAAATTGTGTAGGTTTGAGCTTGTAAAGACACACTCTAGAAATGTTTTGCATGGTATTCAAGATTGCATGGATGTGTGCTTGCTGATGGCATTGTCTTTTTTAATATCAGGGAAATCAATACGAAAACCATACCAGCAGACCATAAAATGCACCCACAAGCTGCCAAAAAAACGATCCAAACTCTGACCTATCTGACCAGTCTGTCAGGCACTGCCTAAGTGCACTGTAGAGCAGTTCCACCCTGGCAACTGTTCATACTTTGAGTCTTTAATCTGTGTATGCCTTGCACCTACTTCCCCACGAGAAACCTTCGAATGCTCGACCTGTGCTACCACTGAGAATTAAGTGCTGAAGGGTTAATGCTTGTTCTAGCTGTTCAGGACCCATAGTAGTCAGGAAATGGGACACCAGAAGCAAGGACCACAAACCCCATGGTTGAGCCCAGTAACTGCTGTATGTCCCATAGTCCTCTGAAAGTGGTTCTGACAAACATGTTTAGCCTTCATGACATTCAGATGCCTTATTAGATAAACACTGGATCTCAAGCAATAATTTTTCAACAGATAAATGTTTCTTGTTCTGGAAGTAACAATCAGACTTGGGAGTAGACTGGGATCAATAATGTAAAATATTATTTTATGTTACAAAAGTGGTAGTAAATGTAGGGAACAGGTGTGCAGTAGAAATAAATAAATCTGAAGCGGATAAAATATTTGAAAAAAATGAAACAGATAAAGGAATGCCATACTATAAGGTAAGCAGAATACAAGGAGAACAATGTGCAGACAATTAAAATAATTTTGTTTTACCAATGTTTACCACTCTTCGAAAAACAATGTGCAGACAATTTAAATAATTTTGTTTTACCAATGTTTACCCCTCTTAAAAAAAAAAACTAGACCATAGCTAATTATTGGTCACTCCTGCACTGCACTGAAGTATTTTGTGCGGTAAACTAAAGTGATTTAAATATTTGTGCTTTCATATAATCTGTGTGTCCTCCATTTTCTGTCTATTAATGTGGTAATCTGATTTTTTTCGTGTTTGATTCAATGGCCTTTTTTACGCATTTTTAAGGTTATTCATAAATAATAATTGCAAGTTATAAACTAGGACTGATGAGTATGCAACATTAACAAAGTCACCATACACAGTAATACTAACTAGCCTTTTGGGATTTCATGTATTTAATAACAAAAGCGATGTTTGTCTTTGCACTATTGGTCCCCCTAAGTCATGTCTGTCTGACTGAGTTTCAGCAAGTTTATCCATGCCTGGCCCTGGGCTGGGACCAGGTGCAAGTAGGCAGTGAATGCATGAAAAATGGAATCGGAAATTAAAAGACTAAATACACCTCTATGCATACAAACTTAGTTTAAAGTTTGCATATTTTCTAATATGTATGTTTTACCATGTTGTTACACACTAAAAGCAAAGCAGTACATTTCAAAATGCATGCGAAGAAATAAGACATAAAAGACAAACATACAAGTGATCATGTAGTCTATACACTGCATGAGCCACGTGCACATATGAGTGAGCAAAAAGCCCCAAATACCAAAGGCATACAGACATGGAGGGATGGGATCACAAAAGTTCTTAGGTTATTAAGGTAATAAATCAACTCTACCAAAGCGATTTGCACAATAGATTACTGAGGTACACAAATAGTCAAATGGAGTGTCAGATGGAAAAAAGAATCAACAGTGAGAAATAGAAGGTAAAAGATGTTCGCTACAAATGAGTAAAATGAATGAAGTGTAGAGGAAGAACTGACAGAAAGGAAGAGCATTCCAGTGTTTGAAAGCAAATAAAGGAAAGAAATGATAATGGAATTGGCATTGGGTGTATGAGAGGGAAGAATCGAAATTAAAGAGCAAATGATGAGATGAGTGTATACATAAATTAAAGCTATGAAGCAATACAGGAAATATGTTTAAAAATGGCAAAGGAGGTAAATAAAACAACACGTGAGAATGAAACTTAGCCAGTTAAGGGGTGCTCAGAAGAACAGCATTGGTATAGCCAATAGGTTTCACCTATGCTCATTGGGATTGCCAATGTTTTTAGACATGTTGTACAGCAGCGATTGTGCTGCTGTTCAACATGGCTGAAAGTAAAGTAAGTAAAGTATAGTGTTATTATTTCCTTTACTTTAAGCTATATGTGTCTAAGTAATTTACCCAAGATCAAAAAATGTGAAGCTCACGTCGAGATTAAAATCGTGTTCCCCAGTCCCATAATTATCAGCTCTGGCCCAAATGCCATATCTTAATTTCTTAACCAGCATTTAGACATGCTCATATTTACTGGGACAGGAGCAAACAGGTGTTAACAAAACAACACTTCACTATGGCTTGGAAAGAGGTTCCAAGGAAGAGAGTATACATCAGAAAACCTTCATGCTTCTTCCAAAGAGACAGACATTAAGCCAAGGATGAGGGGCCAATGCCAGAATTTGTCAAGCCAATGCCTATATATGCAAGTCACCAAAACACCAAACATGGCAGTGTGTTTGGTAAGTGAGTCAGGGGAGCAAGGGGAATCAAGTTGTCTCAGCTCGCAGCTCCAGTGAAGGCAAAGCCTAGAAATGGCCTTTGGGTGACATTATTTTACTAAAAACCTATTTTCCTTGTGAAGCCACCAGCACTATAAACAGCATTTCTTCCGAGGAGGATGGGGGAGTGATGAAGTAATGAGGAGCTTCTGCGCTCTCAGAACAGACCCAGATTGAAAATGTTGATAGGAGGCAGGAAGGCGGCAAACTTGGCAGCTCAGGCCGGGACTGCTCCTGGAGAGCCAATGGTTGTTAATGATGCCCCCCTTTACCAGCAGGGGAGCAAAGGATTGTGCCTTGTGAAGGCTGTGGAAGAGTCTGCTGGCTTGGACAGCAATGACACAGGAGTGGGTGAGATCTGTGCATGGCAAGCAAAATGATGAGAAGGGGAGAGAGGGGATGCGTTCATGGAGTGCTAACCCAAACATACAGAGTTTAATACCTATATAGGAATAAGCAACAGAAAGGTGACTAGTGCAGCTTTGCAAAGGGCCTTCCACTGTGTGGCAACACATTTCACCTAATTTTGAGCTTTTATGTCACCACAATGCATTCTGGGTATTGTAGTTTGTGTATTCTTCCACTGAACTAATTTGACTAAAACACCTGATAATTATTTGCGGGTGAAAAGGCAAGTACTGGAACCATGTGCATATTCACAGGACATGAATTGAGCCCTTTTCTGGCATACCGCAAGCACTGCCCATTTTTGCATGGAATTCTGTTGCCCTTAATGGCCACTTCTTGTTGCTGCAGAGCTCTATAGCTGATTACAGTCCATCTCTGAGGATGAAGATTATAATGCAGTCCACCTTTCATAGAAAGGTTCTCAGTGTGACTGAAATAATAATGGAGAACCATTAAGCTCCTACTTGTGATGCTGCTCTGGCAAGATGTACTTGCTTTTATGAATAGACTCTGCTTGAACAAGGAGCATAGATGGTAGCAGATAATGATGCACTCCTGCATCAGTAAGTACTAGAATAAATACTTCATGGTGTTATGACTGTGGGAGCCCTGGCCTCTCCCCGCTGACTCTGGTGCACTATGTCAATCTGTAATGCAACTGGTGGTCATGTAAAGAGCTCCAAGACCTTTGGTTCGAGTGTGCACTATATAAAAGTGCAAAAAACTAAAACAAGTTTGTGCTGTATAAAAGTGCAAACCAACTAAAAAGAAAAAGAACGAACGAAAAGCAGAGGGGACGAGAGGGGGAAGTAAGTATGGGGTGCACGCCTCAAAGTCGAGAGTGGGAGAAGTATGTGAGTGCAGACTGCGTGCCTATTCGGTACATTTTTTTAAAAAGTACCTGTACATTGAAGTAGCCAGTTGAAGGACACTAGCCAGTAGCTAGTGGCCAGTGACCGGAAAGTGTACTTGGTCCAAGCTCCGACGACAGCATGGATGGCAAAAGATGCAGGAAGTAAAAGCAGACAATGTGCAGAAAGAGGTGCTGGCCAATGAGAAACATATAAATTAGAGTGATGTTGGACTAAACCAATGGTAAGTTCAGGTAAGTAAGCAGTGGGTTCCAAGCCCCTCTTAAGATTTTTTTATTTAACAAAGACTTCGCAAGCACAGCACGAAAGCACCCATAGTGCAGGCGAAACCTAAAAAACAAACAATTAAGTAGGGGTTTTCATTTCTCTCATGGGTTCTACCTTCAGTAAGTAGCTGTAATGGTGTCCAGTCCCTCCCTTGGCCCCCCTCTCCCGCATTCCAAGTGTGGTCCTAGTCCCCTATTAACATTACTGACATCATGGTTCTCCCTTTTCCTCCATAGTAGTAGAGGTGTTCACATGTGTCCTTGACTCCCAACTCTTGTATCTATAATAGTGCCCAAGCTCTCACTTGGCTCCCCTCCACCCCTCTGCCCAAGGAGTAGTCATGTTCAGGACCTCTCAGCAGTATTGCCATCTATGTTCTTGTATCTTCCTGGTGCTGTTGCTAATCATTAAGTTACAGAAAGATATTAACAAGTTCAATCGAAAGAAGCTCTATCTTTATATCAAGGAAGACTATACCGCAGATACTCAATCTGTTTTGTCAGATGAATCCTCTACTTCAAGTAGGAGACCTCGTATACACAGTCACAGTTCCTCTTCTGACGGTTGGAGCACTGATGACGAGAGATCACAACCGTATTACAACTTTCCCCATTATCATCCTAGTCAACCTTTAGCATGGCAACAACCCTTCCCCTTCTACCAACCCCGTCCCATGTTACCATACTTGCCTTTTTTAGGCCGCGGCAGGGGCAGAGGACGAGGCAGGAGAGTCCACTGGTCTCAGGAAGAACCACAGATGGACACTCGGAGCCAGGGCAAAGTCCAACAAAACAAAGGGGGTCATTCCGACCCTGGCGGTACAAAACCACCAGGGTCGCGGGTGACGGAAGCACTGCCAACAGGCTGGCGGTGCTTCCTGGGCCATACCGCCGCGGTCAGAAAACCGGGTCTGGCGGTTTCCCGCCAGATTTCCCCCGGTTGCCCAAATCCGCCATGGCAGCGCTGCAAGCAGCGCCGCAGCGCCGCCATGGGGATTCTGACCCCCTTCCCACCACCCTGTTTCTGGCGGTTTTTACCGCCAGGAACAGGATGGCGGGAACATGTGTCCTGGGGCCCCTGGGGGCCCCTGCACTGCCCATGCCAATGGCATGGGCCCCCTAACAGGGCCCCAGCCTGCTTTTCACTGTCTGCCTAGCAGACAGTGAAAAGCGCGACGGGTGCTACTGCACCCGTCGCACACCTGCAACACCGCCGGCTCCATTCGGAGCCGGCTTCAGTGTTGCAGGCCCCTTTCCCGCTGGGCCGGCAGGCGCTAACTTGGCTAGCGCCCGCCGGCCCAGCAGGAAAGTTGAAATGGCCCCAGCGGTCTTTTGACCGCGGAGCGGCCATATGGCGGTTACTGCATGGCGGGCGGCTACCGCCGCCCGCCGCGGTTATAATGAGGGCCAAAGACTTAGTGGTCAACTTGTCCTCTAGACTTCTTTCCTCTGATGAAAGTAAGGCTCTTAATAGAGGTTTGGGCTTTGTACCAACTCCTAGAGATGATCTTTTCCGTCTACAGTGTGAACTCTCTCAGTTTTTTAGAAAAATCAGACTGCAATTCTTCTTCAAAGATAAACCTATTGACAATTTACCTTCAGACTCAGGTCTTAAAAAACCTTCCAAGTTCATGCCACCCTCATCTTCTATGCCTTGCGAGGTTCTGGCATTTGAAAAGGCAGTCTCCACTGACATTACTAAATTACGACCCAAACACAGTTTTGTCAGTATACCCAAAGCTGAGAGCAACGCCCTCAAGGATTTGGCAGCTGACACCAGTATCACCATAAAACCAGCAGACAAGGGTGGGGCCATAGTTGTAATTAACTCAGAGGACTATAGACAGGAGTGCTTACGTCTCCTTGGTGACTCCACCTATTATGCTCAGATTGATCACGATCCGACAGCCAGATTACAGATTGAGATTCAAGGAATGATAGAGGAGGCCGTTGGGAACTCTTGGATATCACAGAGAGAAGCAGAATTCCTGGACACTGTGAATCCTCGTACACCTTACTTCTACTGTCTCCCTAAGATTCATAAAGGTAGGACCCCTCCTCCAGGTCGCCCCATAGTTTCAAGGATAGGATCTATTCTTGAACCTCTATCCTCATTTTGTGATCATTTCCTATGGCCTCTTGTACAGCAATCAATGACTTATCTGAGGGATACGAAAGATGTCCTTAATCTTATTGAGTCTATTAACTCTACAGTTAACGTTCATGCTCTTATCACCCTAGATGTCGAAGCATTATATACTAACATTCCGCAAGAGGCTACATTAAAGGTTGTTGAGGCAGCCCTCCTATCTGTGAGATTGGATTCAGCGACCCCGGTCCACTTTATAATGCATTGTGCTAGCTTAGCCATGACAGAATTTTTTTTCCAATTCGAAGACTTACTTTTTCACCAGATTCGAGGTACTTCGATGGGCAGCACCTTTGCCCCAAGTCTGGCTTGCTTGTACATGTACGAATTTGAAAAATGTTTTATTTTGCCAGATTCCAACTCCTTTTTTGATAATATTAAATTATGGCGTCGGTACATAGATGACATTCTGGTTATCTGGCACGGGTCTATTTCCAAGGTGGACAGCTTTACAACATGGGTCAATGGTTTGGACCCCTTTTTAAATTTTACTGCTTCGGTTTCAACCACCAAGATCCCATTTCTGGATTTAGTAATTAGCATTGAGGAAGTTCAACTTAAGACTTGCACTTATCAAAAAACTACAGACCGTAATAGTTTATTGCTGTATGAAAGTCATCACCCCAAAGCACTCAGAGACAATTTGCCTTATGGTCAGTTTTTGCGCTTAAGGCATAATTGCAGCAATAGGCATTCATTTGACACTCAAGCCTCTGATCTCCAAAGTAAGTTGTGTGACCGTCACTATCCTAACAGAGTGATAAACACAGCTTACAAACGAGACAAGTATAGTGACAGGGACTCATTACCACAGTTGACCCCTAGACCTTCAGAAACAAAACTGACTTGTGTGTCTACATTTACGCCACTATCTAATAATGTCAAGAAAGTAATTAACAAAAGATGGGCCATTCTTTGTAGCGGAGGTGAAAGTATCTCGAAACCACTTTTTGCTTTCAAAAGGACTACCAACATTAAAGATATGTTGGTCCATACTCGGCCCAGACCCCGTGTTGCCTCTACCAGACAAAGGTCCCTGTGGGATCTCCCACTAGTCAAGAGTCATTTCCCGTGTGGGAACTGTAACGTATGTTCACTTACTAAACGAATAGATACCCTCGACTTAGAACCTATAATGACATGGCGGCTAATGAAACATACCAATTGCAATACCCGCAATTGTATTTACCTGATCACCTGCCCTTGCAATATGCGGTATATAGGGATGACTACAAGAGCAGTCAAAGTAAGGATAAATGAACATCGTAGCAACATTCGTTGTGGCCGAGCTACGACCAAATTGAGTATTCATTTCATAGAAGCAAACCACACTCCAGATGACATGTGGTGGGTTGTACTTCAGACCTGCGCACAAAAAGAGACCAGACCACTCTTCGAACTTGAGCAACGCTGGGTATATAAACTTAACACACATCTCCAAGGGTTGAATGATGATATACCTTGGTTTAACCTTTCTCTTTAAAGCATTCTAGTGGTTTGATAACTATCAACCCACATTGTCTACCTCCTACTTATTTATTATGGATAATGTTTGAGCCTGCATTATTTACATTAGGGCTGATTATAGAGTTGATTGGTAGTTTTTTTGCAATTTTTTATTTGCAATTTTTATAATATTTGTATGAATGACAGAATCAGAACTATCAGCCACACCATTATTATTGTTCTTGCTTCATACTATGGCACTCTGGGGGTTCATTTTGATTCATCTGATGATTGCCCTGATAGGTGTTTATGAGGTCTAACAACACTTTAAGATGGCCGCCATATATTTTACTGAAGAAATGGGATCTGAGGCTTTATCCCTTTCTTTATCTCTAGCACTACGCGCAATGACTTTGACCTGCTGCACGTGTTATTGTATCCTGGCAACGAGAACAGCAAATGCTGCTCTCGCGTATTGGATACGTTCTATTTGTACCCCGTGGTGCAAAGCTCTCCGTACATCCGGAAGCGTGGCCAGGGGTAGGTCGAGTGTACCGAACCAGGCTTTTTGATAGTAAGTGCCAGCATCGCTTGCCTTTTTTTGTTACTCTAGCTGCTGTTGTGGTATTTCATGCCGTTCCTCTGTATAGTTAAATGCCACGGCTCCCGGAGCTCTGGAGACGTCGCTTTCATACACGCTAGTTCGGCATTATGAAGGGAGATGCCTCGGGTTCGGATTGCGAACCGGGTTCTCCCATATTAGGACTTGATAGGCCATTGTTTATGTCAATTGACCATCTGATTTTTTACACGCACCAGTTAGCTCTGCACAATCAGTGCACGTTAAGATTCTTTTATTTTCCCAGCCTTACTGTCCATTACTCCTTGTGGGGCTTAAGTGAGGATGTTTATTTACAATTTATAATCAGACACAGCAACCCCGGTTTTATACTAGTCTCATGTTCCTTTGCGATTACAACCAGTGTTGATGACTGAATTAAGGGTGGGTTAGCATGTGTTTAAAGATGAGTGGAACTGTTTTGATGAGTTTTTCATATATTGATCACACTCTTCCCTAGGGTGGATTGTGTCCCTAGGTGTATTATGATAGAGGTTTTTGTGTATCTTTGTTTGTGTCTTTGTTAACTTTATGATTAGATTCTTTGCAAGCCTAAATAGGCCTGCGTGATCCCATGAAGCCCGATCTCGACGTGGGAGGGTAAGCTCACCTTCATTCATTTAGCATGGGTTTGCTAGCACCCACATTACCACTCTGTGTTACACAGTTTGCCACTTTTTATGTTTGATTGACATGATTGCGCACTCATCGGGACAATGATGTGTTGGTGAATAAGCCATTCATTGTTAACTGTTTTTTATGTATCTCTAGGGTGACTAATAGGAACAGCAAGTCCGGGTCAGAGTGGACTCGTGTAAGTGACTGTTGACAATTTAACTGTCAGTATTAGATTGCAGGAGTCTAGTTTGTCTTTTTGTTTGAGAAGTATAAAATATATTAGGTCCTGAAGAAGCATCAGTGGATCCCGTTGGACCAAAGAGACGCGAAACATGTCGACCTCATTTCAAGGAATGTCTGGCAATTGCTGACTTCCTCTCCTCCTTATCAAGTGGCTAGTGAGTGACTGAGCATTATCTCTACCCCACTCCCTTGTTATATTTTTGAATCTTGGCCATCACCCAACATCGGCAAATAAATGAATATTTAGTGAGGGTTTGTGAGCCAATTTTATTCTCTATTGATCTCTCCTCCCTCTATTCTGACCCACATTTGGGTTCTGTGGCATCATCGAGAAAAGATCTCCGGCAAAGATCCCCCCTTCGGGGGGTGCCCGTCAGACATTGCAGCGCCGGTCTGACGAGGAGCCTGTCCGATGATGAAGCATGACACCCAATAGGGTGTGTGAGGACTCTTGCTCCTACTCGTTAGGACTCCCTAGTGTTTCTCCTATCTGTCTTTGTTTTTTTTGGAACAGTGTATTTCATTATATAGCATTATTCACTGGAGGGTATACACTGGACCATTAATCCTCCGATCCCCTTATATTTTTGAAGCTGTAGCATCAATGTCAGTCCATCTTCAACTTTGTATTCTTCCAACAGTAATGGAGTTCATTCCCCCCCTTGTCTTCCAGTACCTGTGCAGTAGTGGGGTCCAAGTTCAGTTGATTCCTGTAGCTGTACTGTATCTAAGTGCACTTGCTGCATCCATCTTCTGAAGCGGCACTCGTGACATTACACTCTCCCCAAAGTATTAGCACCCAATTTCTCTCTTTGCTTCAGTTTATTTAGCTTTAGTAGGATCAAGGTTCACTTGACGTCTAAACCTAGTAGCGGTATTGCATAGTAGTTAACTCTCTCAGCAGTATTGTGGTCATGTTTTTAGTCAGTGCTGAGATCCTTTAGCAGTAGTATTGTTCCAGATAACACACAACTCAGTCTTAAATAAAATGTTTACCATCAAACTTCACACAAAAAAAACACTTTACTTCAACTCTGAGCAGATGCAGTATAAGCATGAAACTTCCATGTAGACCCAGATTTCCGAATACAGGGCAGGAATTGGATCATTCACTACAAAGAGCATACACACAAAGAATAACGTGTTTTGTTCAGAGAAAATAACCTAACATATAGGAAGACAAACAAACTCCAGAAAACCCGAAAATACAGTTAACAAATCCTTGATTGTCTTGTTTCAACCCAGTAGTGCTGTAAGACCCATCTGACTGAGATTGGTAAATATGCAAAACTATTTCTTACGAATTACTAAAGAATGACCTAAGAGAAACCCAGGAAATAACCACAAGTCAATAATTAAAAGAAAAATGAAAAATACTATACCAATAAAAAAAACAATGCCAAAGAGAGGAGGCCATCAAAAGCAAGGCTTTCGAGGACATGTAGAACAAATACTTCACTCACAAATAAACCATTTGTGACAACCATGAGTTAAACAATTGACAATGAAAACCTCAAGACAGAGACTTGCAGTCAAATTGCCTAGAACAAGAATGCCAGTGGACGACCTGTGTAAATTAAAAGTAGCCTGCAAGAACTTGACTACATGAGCCAGGTACTGGAAGAATCGCAGAAGCAGGCTGACAACTACCAATCCGTATTTATTAAACATGTAGCATTTGAGATGGAAATGCAGGAGATAAGGACATTGCCTAACTGGCTGGGTACATTTACTGAGTTTCAGAGGGTTTGTGGTGAATGATGAATGGAGATGGAACAATGCCATAAAGAAAATTGGACACATGCCTAGTATACATTAGAGTGTCTTGTTATGTTGGTGGCATTGCCTAGGAGTATGTGCATGTGCAGGGTGCAAAACACTAGCCGTGCAGTGCTGTTGTGAGCAAGATACGTCCTGAATGTGGCCTAGATTCAAGTCACACCATGTAAGAGGACCCTGAGTCAGCAGAAGCCTGAGCAATGCCTTTTACAGTATTATCCAACAGAGGATTCTGGAATTTATGATCAAGAAGGAACAATTCACTAAAAACCAGCCAGGAGACCTCCCTAAACACACACTGCAGACCAAATCCTCACCTTACAAGTCATGGTCACAAAGCATATGCAGAACATCTAAAGAAGAAACATTGTCCTTTGTTGTAGTCCTCTATTAAAAGCACACACTCAGTTCCCCACACTTCCTCTTTAGAACTACAAACAGCTGCAGCTTATAAAGTCTTCAATACCACAACACCAATCAGCTATCAAGCGTAAGGCAAAGACCAACAGACGCTAAAAGGAACCAGGAGCAAAGAGGAGGGATTCTCTGAAAAACAAGTGAGAGATGTTACAAAAAGGCCCGTTCTATGATTCCGACTGCAGCCAGTGTGACAGGACACAGACCAAGAGGCCTTTCTGGGCATCCCCTAGGACAGAGAACAAGTCAGGCTCTGCAACCAGTGTGCTAGATGGCCAGGCTGGATGTAGCTCCAATGTCAGAGGAGGTCAGGGGTGCCACAGGTGTACCAGGCAAAGTCCAAATGTCCAGCTGTGGACCCAGTGTAACATGCCAGTGGCCCAGAGGCTAAGCATCACAGCCAGTGACAGGAGCCCGGGCAGTGCACCAGTATTACAGACAGACCAAGCTGCAAGGCAGTACCACCTATATGAGAGGAGGCCAGGCAGTGCCATAAGTGTAACAAGCAAAGAGTCATAGGAACCCAGGCATTGCAGCTAGTTTGATAGAAAGAAACTCAGATGCTTTACTGTGCTATCAAAGTGAAAAGAGACCCGGAAACTGCAACAGGCAGACACTGAGACAGCAAGCTGTGCAGCAGCAAGTGTGATGAGCAGAGACCCAGAAGCCTGATAGTGCCACGAGATTCGGCTGTGACATGAGAGAGCAGTCAATAGGCCTGGATATGCAACCACAAGCCTTGAGGGGCCCCGCCCACAGACTCTGCAGTAATTGTGCGACTGCTAAAGCCATGCTCTACTGCCAGTATGACAGCAGCCATGCAAAGCAGCCAGCGTGATAGGGCAGAAAATGTTCAAACACTATCTGGTACAAAAAACACGTGCCATCCTGGGCAAAATAAGAATACTAGTTTGCAGACCTCACGTGTATGCATTCATTTGGTACTGGTGTAGTGGAAGCCTAGCCAAAAGGCAGCAAAGCAATGGCAGGTAAACGGCAGGAACACAGATGAGGTTTCTAGGAGTGAAAAGTGGACTGCTACTGCACCTTTGTGTAGTGTTAGTTAAAAAGGTGTTTATTAAGCTCTATTGCCTGCAACGCTACATTTCTGCCATTAAAAAACTCTGATGACCATACATTGTTCTTTCATAACAAATTTTTTACATTTGCCAGGTTTTCAACCCTACCATTACCCTGATCTCTGTGACCCATCCAACCACTGTGCTTGTGCTGGCTAACTTTGCTCCTCCAACAGAGACAAATGTAAAGAACCTCGTGACCACAAGTCTTGTTTTCCTCTTGCCCTTTCCCCTTAATTCTGAACGCTATGGAGGTGAATGCAGCAACAGCAGCAGGAGCACTGCAGAGGGTCAAATGCAATTACAGTACAGAAGTGGAGAGGTAGCTAGTTATTAAATTGAACCGAATCAGGGCAGTCATCATAGATACAGAGAAGTGGTTTGATATCCATAGGGGCGGAGATGCCCCATGAGCTTGTTACATAAATAATGGCAGACCCCTACGGCCCATAGGGAGTGCAGATGGCATGCTCATTCGATAAATAAAATAAAAAACTACCTCTAGAGTGAAGTAGCCAATGAAAGGACACTGGCCAGTAGCAAGTGACCGGAAGTTGTACTTGTTCCGAGATTTAGCAACAGTGTGGATGGCAAAAGCAGCAGAAAATGAAAGCAAATGACGTGTAGAACGACATGCTGGCCAATGAGAAGCATGTAGATTAGAGTGACGTTGGACTAAATCAGTTTTAAATTCAGGTAAAAAGGGGCGGGTTGTAAGCCCCTTTTAAGAATTTTTTTTTAATTTACAAAAGACTTTACAATGCTCAGCCCGCTGTGCAGGAGAAACCTTAAAATGTGGGGAGTTGGATTTAAAACTGTCAGAGTCACCAGATCCTCGGGGTCTGTGCACGTTCCCAACACTTCCAATACAAGACAGCTCGAATACTCTGATTAGATTTGTCACAGAGTCTAAGAAAGTCCATGTGGGGAAAAGGGGATTAGGAAGGGAACAGCTGCGAAGGAGACCTGTAGGAAGCAAAAAGTTAAAACACACAACATCTAAATTACATCTCATGAAATCAGTACTAGGGTATGACTCTAAGCATCGTCCTTCTGAAAAAATGAACAATCTAAGCATAGACTTAAAATGACTAGCCTTCAAGATGACTGGATACCTGTGAGGGAATCAAGAAAGATTAAATTAAACTTTCAAATTCAAGTACTTTCCTTTGCATGAGAATCAGGAAACAATCTGAATAATTTCTAAACCATCATATGAATCTTTTTTGAGAAAACATATTAGGAACACACAACATTACATCTAGAACTCTGGCCCCTTTTGTTCTCTCAAATTGTCAGAACATGAATTGCGCACATTGCAGATTTTCACATAGGTAGTAAACACCATAGAAGGATTGTGCACCATGAATAACACTAAGTAGATTTGAGGAATAAATCAAGCGACTTGTCAACTCGAAAACTACCAAGTAAATGCCTTAGAATGGTAGCGCATAATGAACACCGTGATTTCAAAACATAGAAAAATGAATCGCGCGTATTGCCCATTCGAGTACCACCATGGAACTGCCAAGGAATGGTAGCGCACAATGAATAACATGAATTAAGCACGAGGAAAGAACCGTGCGTGCGTGAACAATACATAGAAAAATGAATCGCGCGTATTGCCGATTCGAGTACCACCATGTGTAGGAAGTCTGTATGCACTATTTCAAAGTAAGGAATAGTATGCACAGAGTCCAAGGGTTCCCCTTAGAGGTAAGATAGTGGCAAAAAGAGATAATACTAAGGCTCTATTTTGTGGTAGTGTGGTCGAGCACTAGGCTTATCAAAGGAGTAGTGTTAAGCATTTGTTGTACATACACTAGCAATAAATGAGGAACACACACTCAAAGACAATTCCAGGCCAATAGGTTTTTGTATAGAAAAATATATTTTCTTAGTTTATTTTAAGAACCACAGGTTCAAGATTTACATGTAATACTTTAAATGAAAGGTATTGCAGGTAGGTACTTTAGGAACTTTGAATTAGCAAAATAGCATATACAGTTTTCACATAAATCACATATAGCTATTTTAAAACTAGACTGCAATTTTCAACAGTTCCTAGGGGGAGTAAGAGTTTGTTAGTTTTTGCAGGTAAGTAAACCACCTACGGGGTTCAAGTTTGGGTCCAAGGTAGCCCACCGTTGGGGGTTCAGAGCAACCCCAAAGTTACCACACCAGCAGCTCAGGGCCGCTCAGGTGCAGAGGTCAAAGTGGGCTCTAAAACGCATAGGCTTCAATGGAGAAGGGGGTGCCCCGGTTCCAGTCTGCCAGCTGGTAAGTACCCGCGTCTTCGGAGGGCAGACCAGGGGGGTTTTGTAGGGCACCGGGGGGACACAAGTCCACACAGAAAGTACACCCTCAGCAGCACGGGGCGGCCGGGTGCAGTGTGCAAACACACGTCGGGTTTTCAATAGGTTTCAATGGGAGACCAAGGGGTCTCTTCAGCGATGCAGGCAGGCAAGGGGGGGGCTCCTCAGGGTAGCCACCACCTGGGCAAGGGAGAGGGCCTCCTGGGGGTCACTCCTGCACTGGAGTTCGGATCCTTCAGGTCCTGGGGGCTGCGGGTGCAGAGTCTTTACCAGGCGTCAGGATCTGAGGAACAGGCTGTCGCAGTCAGGGGGAGCCTCGTGATTCCCTCTGCAGGCGTCGCTGTGGGGGGTCAGGGGGGGGCAACTCTGGCTACTCACGGTCTCGCAGTCGCCGGGGAGTCCTCCCTGAAGTGATTGTTCTCCACAAGTCGAGCCGGGGGCATCGGGTGCAGAGTAGCAAGTCTCACGCTTCCGGCGGGAAACGCAAGTTGTTTCAAAGTTGCTGCTTTGTTTCAGAGTTGCAGTCTTGGTGAACAGGGCCGCTGTCCTCAGGAGTTCTTGGTCCTTCTAGAGCAGGGCAGTCCTCTGAGGATTCAGAGGTCGCTGGTCCCTGGGGAAAGCGTCGCAGGAGCAGTGTCTTTAGAAGTGGGGAGACAGGCCAGTAGAGCTGGGGCCAAAGCAGTTGGTGTCTCCGTCTTCTCTGCAGGGTTTTTCAGCTTAGCAGTCCTCTTCTTCTTAGGGTGCAGGAATCTGAGTTCCTAGGTTCCGGGGAGCCCTTAAATACTAAATTTAAGGGCGTGTTTAGGTCTGGGGGGTTAGTAGCCAATGGCTACTAGCCCTGAGGGTGGGTACACCCTCTTTGGGTCACATTCCTATCCCTATTGGGGGAATCCTCCATCTGCAAGATGGAGGATTTCTAAAAGTCAGAGTCACCTCAGCTCAGGACACCTTAGGGGCTGTCCTGACTGGCCAGTGACTCCTCCTTGTTTTTCTCATTATCTCCTCCGGCCTTGCCGCCAAAAGTGGGGCCGTGGACGGAGGGGGTGGGCAACTCCACTAGCTGGAGTGCCCTGTGGTGCTGTCACAAAGGGGGAGAGCCTTTGAGGCTCACCACCAGGTGTTACAGTTCCTGCAGGGGGAGGTGATAAGCATCTCCACCCAGTACAGGCTTTGTTACTAGCCACAGAGTGACAAAGGCACTCTCCCCATGTGGCCAGCAACATGTCTGGAGTGTGGCAGGCTGCTAAAACCAGTCAGCCTACACGGGTAGTCGGTTTAGGTTTCGAGGTGCCCTCTGGGGTGTATGTTACAATAAAATGTACACTGGCATCAGTGTGCATTTATTGTGCTGAGAAGTTTGATACCCAGACCATATACTCTTATGGCTACCCTGCACTTACAATGTCTAAGGTTTTGTTTAGACCCTGTAGGGGCACAGTGCTCATGCACTGGTGCCCTCACCTATGGTATAGTGCACCCTGCCTTAGGGCTGTAAGGCCTGCTAGAGGGGTGACTTATCTATACTGCATAGGCAGTGTGAGGTTGGCATGGCACCCTGAGGGGAGTGCCATGTCGACTTACTCGTTTTGTCCTCACCAGCACACACAAGCTGGCAAGCAGTGTGTCTGTGCTGAGTGAGGGGTCCCCAGGGTGGCATAAGATATGCTGCAGCCCTTAGAGACCTTCCCTGGCATCAGGGCCATTGGTACCAGGGGTACCAGTTACAAGGGACTTATCTGGGTGCCAGGGTATGCCAATTGTGGAAACAAAAGTACAGGTTAGGGAAAGAACACTGGTGCTGGGGCCAGGTTAGCAGGCCTCAGTACACTTTCAAATCAAAACTGAGCATCAGCAAAGGCAAAAAATTAGGGGGTAACTATGCCAAGGAGGCATTTCCTTACACCATGTAACTGCCAAGGAATGGTAGCGCACAATGAATAACATGAATTAAGCACGAGGAAAGAATTGCGCGTCTTGCCGATTCAAATGCCACCATGTAACTGCCAAGGAATGTTAGTGCACAATGAATAACATGAATTAAGCATGAGGAAAGATCACGCGTCTTGCTAATTCGAATGCTACCATGTAACTGCCAAGGAATGGCACCGCACAATGAATATCAAGGGTTAAATCAGAAGTAAATGAATCGCACGTCTTGCCGATTCGAATGCCACCATGTAACTGCCAAGGATTGGTTGCACACAGTGAATATCAAGGGTTAAATCACAAGACCATGAATCGCGTGTCTTGCCGATTCGAATGCCACCATGTAACTGTCAAGGAATGGTAGCGCACAGTGAATAACATGAATTAAGCACGGAAAAAGAATCGCGCGTCCTGCCGATTCTAGTATCAGCATGCAAATGCCACGAAACTCCAAGTGCACATTCACACGTGCAAAAGTAAAATTGTTTATCATGCAAGAATTAGGCCCAGGAACTCGAGCATCCTCGATAACGGGGTCGGGGGCCCAGCCCAACCTCCACGTTCTGCCCTGATTATGGATCACCAATGTAAAATGAAGGGCAGAGGCCTGGAAGATCAAAGTAGGCCACCGGAACAGGAGCTCAGGAAGTTCCTACTGCTCTGCACCAGGACCTCTGAATAGTGAGCACGTGGAGCTGGGCTGGCTCCCTTATATAGAGTCTTGGCCCAGCCCACAAACCACGCCCAGGCATGCTGCAGCGAAAGCTTCTAGAAGGCCCTGGAAGGGGATCACACCCTGACACAGTCTGGAAACCTGCAGCAGTACATAGCATGTGAACAGTATTTATATGCATGCTGAACATAAGTCTTTAAGATTAAACTCTGCAATGCAAAAGGTTAAACAACATCATATCATCACAATGCATAAATTATGTTAGCTTGAAACTGTTGGGTTTTTGCATTCTTGTCGCCAGTAGAGCACGCAGTGCCCTGATGTTGACAGTACTCCCATCTCCCAGACGCGCTCTAGGGCCTGGTTTGTCTGAATTGAGACAATGAAAACGCCTCACAAGTACTGGAGCATGGATATCAGATGCGGAAACCCATGAGTTACTTTCAGGGCCATAATCTTTCCATGAGATTAAGTACCATAGGTTACGCCCTCTCAGTTTAGAATCCAACACTTTCTTGACTTCGTATTCTTCTTCTCCCTGTACGAGAACTGGAGCTGGATGAGGGCGGACCTTCTGGACTGCTTTTTTCAAGAGGGAAGTATGGAAAACTGGATGAATCCGTAATGATCTTGGCAATTGCAGTTTATAGGTCACAGGATTGATTTGCTGAAGGACAGTGTAAGGACCTATGAATTTGGGGTTGAACATGTGCTTCTTTTCTGAAGTCTATGGGGGTCATTACAGCATTGGCGGTAAAAGCTGCTTACCGCCGTGCAGAAGACCGCCAACACACCGCTGCGGCCGCGGAAATCCGCCACAGCTGTCATGACCCACAGCACGGAATCCACCAAAATTCAGACACCCACACAAGTCCCCCACACCAAAGGTCAGTGATAAACTGGCGAAAACAAATCCTTCACCGTCACGCCAACAGAAATACGCCCACACTATCACGACACACAAATCCACGCGGCGGTCTTTCAACCGTGGTATTCCATTGGCGGTACACACTGCTGCGCTCAAAATGCACACATATACAAAACACAGCCACATTGGACAATTCAAAATACACACACCTGATACACATACACACACCACTCCCACACACCCAATACAATATAAAACACACACCCACATCACCCACAAACCCTTACGACAAAAATACTGAAAGAAGGCCAGAGAGAGACACTACAAACTACTACCAAGCATCCACAGGCACACCAGACCATCACCCACATAACTTCCACGCACCTCACACAACACACCACTACATATCAGCACACTTATCACCACACACACCACCCCACACATCACCCACACCACCCCATGGCACGGCAAAGACACCCCAGGTTCTCGGAGGAGGAGCTCAAGGTCATGGTGGAGGAAATCATCCGGGTAGAGCCACAGCTATTCGGAGCACAGGTGCAGCACACCTCCATATCTAGGAAGATGGAGCTATGGCGAAGAATAGTGGACAGGGTCAACGCAGTGGGACAGCACCCAAGAAATCGGGATGACATCAGGAAGAGGTGAAACGACCTAAGGGGGAAGGTGCGTTCTGTGGTCTCAAGACACCACCTTGTGGTTCAGCGGACTGGCGGCGGACCCCCACCTCCTCCTCTACAACTAACAACATGGGAGGAGCAGGTCTTGGCGATTCTGCATCCTGAGGGCCTCGCAGGAGTAGATGGAGGAATGGACTCTGGTAAGTCAAATCATAACTATTACATGCCCCAGCCTACCTGCATGCCATCACATACCCCCACCCTCACCCCCATCACTCCAACTCCTCACAAATGTCACAATATCACAAACCACCCATCCCAACACCAAGCCCTGCATGCAGCACCAAAGCATGGACACCCATCACCAAAGCATGCCCACTGCACATACCCATACACCCCCAAACCATCATCACACAAGGTCCCACACAGGAATGCAAGCACTGGGGTACACGGTCACCCACCCATTGCACACCATGCCACACACAGATGTAATAAACATCCTTTTATACCCCTGCAGGACCCCTACCCAATGTCACCGGACAGGAGGGTCCACCCATGTCCACACCACCAACAGAAGAGGCCCACAGTGATGACAGCACCTCTGTCCAACTGGATCTAGATGACCAGCCCGGCCCATTGGGGACCTCTGGACAGTCGGTTCCCATCACACAGCCACAGGCCACGACAGAGCTTCCACCCTCTGGAAACACCAGCACAGCACCCACCCAGCGGGCCCATACCTCTGTCCCCAGGACACGTCAATCAGCAGTGTGTCTACCACTACAGGGAACCCAGGCTAACCCACCACCCCAACAACAACAGGGACCTAGGGGCAGTGGTAGTGGGCACGCGGTCCAGGGGACGGAGGCCCAGGAACACAGGGTAACTGGGAGGGCTGCTGTGCGACAGGGGGAGGACAGGCCAAGGGAACCACTCTCCACGAGGCCCTCTCCTCCATCATAGGAGCCTACCACCACTCCCAGGAGACGATGGCAACGGTACTGGCCAAGTTTCAGGAGACCCAGCGCCTGCAAGAGGAACAGTATTTGGGCTTCAGAGAGGAACTCAGAACCATCAATTCCACCCTGGGCAACATCGTACCCAGGGGTACTCAACACCAGGAGGGACACTGTGGCAATACAAGGGGCCACTGACACTAGAATGGACAATGAACTGCCCACCACCTCCGCTGGTGCTAGTGGACAGGACGCCCCACCACAGGACCACCACACCAGCACCCCACCCCCTGCAGAGGGAGAACCACCCCACAAACGGTCCCTGAGATCCAGGACAAAGACAGAGAATGATACCAAGACCCCCGCCAAGAAATGAGAACACCCTGAATGTCATCTTTCTGACCCACTTTGTCACCCTGTCCATCCTCAAACTGCCCCAGCTCCACTTCCTATGCCCATTTGGGCAATGCACCTGTGAGACTAATAGACTGGACTCTGCCATGGACATTCCTCCACCATCACCCCTGACCATTTTAAAACACCCTCCAATATTTAGCACTTAAATAAACACCTGTGAAGCACAAAACAATCTGGAGGCAGTCTGTGATTTCGAAATTGTGTATTAGCAATTACAGTGACAAAATGTTCTTTCAATTGTAATGTCACCATACCTATGTCACACAGCTCTAGTCCATGAGGAAACAAAGCAGATGTCACACTGTGGGACCCACATCTGTGAAATCGTAGGGGAAAGTGACAAGTCAGTGACCATACATTGAGTGAAAACGACAGACAGTAGAGAGGTAGCAGTGTTAAAGTACACGTAGTAGGCAGGTTTGTACTCTTACCTGTGTCTCACTGGAAATATTGCAGGATCACTGAGTTCCTGTTGTCCATGTTCTCTTCTTCTGCTTCCTCATCTTCACTGTCCACAGGCTCCACAGTTGCACCAACACCACCATCTGCCCCATCCTCCTGCAGAAAAGGCACCTATCGTCGCAAGCTACTTTGTGAAGCATACAGCAGGCCACGATGATAGGGCACACCTTCTTTGGTGAGTAGAATAGGGATCCACCTGTCATATGGAGGCACCTAAACCTGGCCTTCAGGAAGCCGAAGGTCCGTTCGATAATCCACTGAGTTGGCCCATGGGCCTCATTGTAGCGTTCCTCTGCTCTTGTCCTGGGATTCCTCACTGGGGTCAGAAGCCATGACAGGTTGGGGTAACCAGAGTCACCTGCAAATGGCGAGGGACAACTGTTAGACACACACTAACCTGTAGGGATATCCCCAGACCCAGACAACCATTCCCACTGTCCTGCTTCCAGGTGTTCAACTAATAACCACACACGGTGCCTCTGGAGTTGACCCATCACATAAGGGATGCTGTATTCCGCAGGATGTAGGCGTGATGCACTGAGCCAGGGAACTTGGCATTCACATGGGAGATGTAGTGGTCTGCCAAACACACCATCTGCACATTCATGGAATGATAACTCTTCCGGTTTCTGTACACCTGTTCACTCCTGCGGGGGGGACCAAAGCCACATGTGTCCCATCAATGGCACCTATGATGTTGGGGATATGTCCCAGGGCATAGAAATCACCTTTCACTGTAGGCAACTCCTCCACCTGAGGGAAAACGATGTAGCTCCACATGTGTTTCAGCAGGGCAGACAACACTCTGGACAACACGTTGCAAAACATAGGCTGGGACATCCCTGATACTATGGCCACTGTTGTTTGAAATGACCCACTTGCAAGGAAATGGAGCACTGACAGAACCTGCACTTGAGGGGGGATTCCTGTGGGATAGCGGATAGCTGACATCAGGTTTGGCTCCAGCTGGGTACACAGTTCATGGATTGTGGCACGGTCAAGCCTGTAGGTGATGCTCACATGTCTTTCCTCCATTGTCGACAGGTCCACCAGCGGTCTGTACACCGGAGGATGCCACATCTCCTCACATGTCCCAGCGGACGGTGCCTATGAAGGACAAAAGCGAGCACAGAGTCAACCAACTCAGAGGTACATACCCACAGCTTACACAGAACTTGAATCCTAATCCGAAAAGTGGCCTGTATGTGTGTTGAGTCTAGGCCTAGGTATGTGTGACACAGTTAAAAATTAAGCCATGTGGGCCCCTGAAATGGCGGCTGCTTGACCTCTAAATTGGGACAATGGGATGTGAGGTAACTGCGCTGGCGTTGTACACCGTCGCCGTAGGCGGTCGAATACCGTGGCGCAATGCTGCATTGGTTAACATTGGACCCTATGGGTCCCAGGAGCCAACTACGATGTACGTCGGCAGTGACGGTACGCACCGCTGCGGACATGACTGCCATTTTCTATCTGTTCAATCACTCGATACCTGATCTTCGACAGGAGAGGACCGACACTGCAAGTGCTGCTGTGACCTCGGTCTGGAAGAGACAATGGCTTGAGTGTCTGGGGAAAGGGTCCCTGCCTTCACATCAGAGGAGTTGGAGAAACTCGTGGAAGGGGTCCTCCCCCAGTACACGCTACTCTACGGTCCTCCAGACAAACAGGTAAGTACACTGGGAGCATGCTGTATGGGCTATGCCTGTGTGGAGTGGGGTGGATGAAAGATTGGGGGAGATTGAGGCATACATTAAACAACGATGAATGCATGTGTCACATGGCAAGGGTAGGGATGGGGCCAATGACTGTGATGGTGCAGTTGGTAATAAAATTTCTCTTCCCCCTGTACAATTCATGTAGGTCAGCGCCCACCAGAAAAAATATATTTGGTGTGCCATCGCCAAGGACGTCCGGACCCTGGGGTCTACCACAGACGGAGCACCCACTGCCGGAAAAGATGAGAGTACATTCGCCGCTGGAGCAAGAAGACGGCGGAGGCTCATTGGGGATGGCCTCCCAATGTGGGAGGGGTGCCCGTTGCACCATGACCCCCCTGATGTTCAGGATCCTGGCAGTGGCGTACCCGGAGTTGGATGGGCGCTTGAGGGCATCACAGCAGACACAAGGGGGTGAGTACACTCTCCTCCTGCTGATTTTGCGTGCAGTGGAAGTGTCTGGGTGGGGAAGGTGGGCTGTGGGTTTCCCTAGGCCAGGGCGAGTTTAGTAGGTAAGGTCCCTCCATAAGGCAGGCCATGTGGCACCCCACCCCACCTCTGTAGAGTGCCAAGTACACCTAGTCATGCCCCTGTGTCATCCATGTATGCAGATGTCGTCCATAGCCTTGTAGGCCATTTCCCCAGGGATTGAACAGTGGAGCCCAAGAGCGCAGCGTAGTGCAGGGGGCTTCTGTGCCTGTCGTGTCCGCCAACAGTAGCGGTAATGCATGCACTCAACATGTCTTTCTTCTGTCACCCCCCCCCTTTTTGTGGTCTCCCTGTTTTTGTGTGCATTAGCATCATCTGGTGGTGGAGCAGTGGCACTGGAGCACGAGGGAGCTGCATCCCACATGGCCATGGAGGGCGACACTACGGACTCGGAGTTCACCAGTGGGACAGAGGGCGAGGGGAGCTCCACAGCGGGGACAGGAGCTGACACCAGCGACACGAACTCGTCCTCTGATGGGAGCTCCCTTGTGGTGGTGGCAACATCTGTGCCTCCCGCATCTACAGGTACAGCCACCACCCTCCCCTTCCAGCACCGCCCTCCCAGCAGCCCCTCAGCCTTTGCCCCGTGCCTGCTCACCCAGGAGGGTGGGCATCACCTTCGCCCCAGGCACCTCAGGCCCTGCCCCAGTCACCCCTGCTGCCCTCAGCGAGGATGACAGTGACCTCCTCAGGTCCCTCATTGTTGGGCAGTCTACCATTTTGAATGCCATCCAGGGTGTAGAAAGGCAGTTGCAACAAACAAATGCATTCCTGGAGGGCATTCATTCTGGTCAGGCGGCCCTTCAGCGAGCTTTTCAGACTCTGGCCTCAGCACTGATGGCAGCCATTGTCCCTGTCTCTGGCCTCCCCCCGCCAACTTCCTCCACCCAGACCCAATCCCCTGTACCCCAGCCTATCCCAAGCACACCTTTAGACCAGCATGCACACATGTCAACACACAAGGGAAGCTGTGGCAAACATAAGCACCACACATCCCACAGGCACTTACGCAAACATCACACACATGCAGACACACCAACATCCACTGCCTCCACTGTGTCCCCCTCCTCCTCGTCTCCCTCCTCCCTCCCAGTCTCATCTACACTCACACCTGCATGCACTACATCTACAGCCACTACTGCCATCACCAGCACACACACCACACCCCGCTCACGTGCAGTCACCACCGCACTACCATTCACACATCCCCTGTGTCCTCTCCCAGTGTGTCTGTGACGCCACCTCCCAAGATACACAAACGCAGGCACACACCCACCCAACAGCCATCCACCTCACAACAGCCTCCAGCGCATGCACCTTCACCCAAAGTCACCAAACGAACAGCTCCTACAACCACAACCTCTTCCTCCACTCCCAAACCCCCTCCAGCTACCTGTGCCAGTGTCTCCCAAAAACTTTTCCTGTCCAACACTGACCTCTTTCCCACACCTCCCCCACCCCGTCCGTCTCCTAGGGCCCGACTCTCCAGGTCCCAACCTAGCTCCTCAGCCACAACATCTCCGGGACCATTGGTGCCTGTAGTCACTGGAATCTGGAGTGCACCGGCCACCAGGGCAGCCAGTGTGGCACGGAGCCACAGCACGGACAGTCCCCCACCTGTCAAGCATCAAAAGTTGGCCAGTGCCTGGCGGGAGAGGGGGAAGACTCCAGCCACCAAAGCCGCTCCCAGGGGCCCAGTGGGAGTGTGGAGTCAGCTGCGACACCTTCCAAGGTGGGGAAGGGCCACAAGAAACCCGGCAAGTCTGGGAAGAGCAGCACGGCGGAGAAGACGGCCATCATCCCCGCTGCCAAGGAGGCCACCTCCATCATCCCCGCTGCCCAGGATGCCACCGCCAGCACCTGCCCTGCTGCCCAAGAGGCCACCGCCATCATCCCCGCTGCCCAGGAGTCCACCGCCATCACAAGCCCCACTGAGCTAGAGAGGACCGCCAGCACAAGCCCCGCTGGGCTAGAGACGACCACCAGCACAAGCCCTGCTGGGCTAGAGCGGACAGCCAGCACAAGCCCCGCTGGGCTAGAGAGGACCGCCAGCAGCTGAGTCACTGCAAAGGAGCCCGCCACCTCAAGCACCGCTGAACAGGGCACCGCCGCTACAAGCACCGCTGAACAAGGCACTGCCGCTACAAGCATCGCTGAACATGGCACCGCCGCCTCAAGCACTGCTGAACAGGGCACCGCCGCCACAAGCACCGCTGAACATGGCACCGCCGCCTCAAGCACCGCTGAACAGGGCACCGCCACTACAAGCACCGCTAAACATTGCACCGCCGCCTCAAGCACCGCTGAACAGGGCACCGCCACCTCAAGCACCTCTGAACAGGGCACCGCCGCTACAAGCACCGCTGAACAGGGCACCGCCGCCTCAAGCACCGCTGAACAGAGCTCCGCCGCTACAAGCATCGCTGGCCCATGAACGCCAAGGGCACTGACCCTACTGAGTCCGTCACTAGCAGGATGAAGCCCTCTGGGCACAGAGCCCCCTGCAGAACCAGTGGAGAAAGACATCCACTACCTCTGTCCTTAGCAGGATGAAGCACTCTGGGCTCCATGCCCCATCCAGAACCAGTGCAGACTGTCATCCACTACCTCTGTCCTTAGCAGGATGAAGCACTCTGGGCACCATGCCCCCTCCAGAACCAGTGGAGACTGTCATCCACTACCTCTGTCCTTAGCAGGATGAAGCACTCTGGGCACCATGCCCCCTCCAGAACCAGTGGAGACTGTTATCCACTTGAGAGACTGTGGCTTTGCACTCCCCAGGATGGAACAGTGAACAACCCACCCACTGTATAGACTTGAGACACTGTGGCTTTGCACTCCCCAGGATGGAACAGTGGGCAACCCACCCACTGTAGAGACTTTAGAGACTGTGGCTTTGCACTCCCCAGGATGGAACAGTGGGCAACCCACCCACTGTATAGACATGAGAGACTGTGGCTTTGCACTCCCCAGGATGGAACAGTGGGCAACCCACCCACTGTAGAGACTTGAGAGACTGTGGCTTTGCACTCCCCAGGATTGAACAGTGGGCATTCGGCCCTCTCGTGGATTTGGCATTGTGCACTCAACTGGCTGAGGTGCCCCCCCTTTCCCTCCTCCTGAGGTGCCTGTTTTCTTGCTCTCTGATGCCCCTGCAGTGTTCTCTCCGTCATGGTCGGGGATCTTGTGTAGGCCTCGCCCATACCATGTGGGCCCAGTGTACCACGGACTTCATTGGAGCACTACCTGGACTACTAAGCTTGGTGTATATTTTGTTTATGGTGTATATATATATATATTTTTGCGTACTTGATTATGGTTACACCCATTTCCTTTTTTCTTTGCATTCTTCCGGGAGGGTTGGGGGGTGTAACTGTAATGTATCATGCTGTATTGGTGTGTGTGTTGTAGTGGGTGAGGGTGGGGGTGGGAGTGTTACGTGTTGCGTGTGTGTGTCCCTGTTTTTTGCCTCCCTTGTGTCGTAGGTGCAGTACTCACCGTTGTCTTCGCCGCCGGTGTTCGTGCTCCTGGTCGAGGAGCAAGAAGATAAGGGCTAGCAGGATGTGCAGCTCTGGTTCCATGGCGTCCGGATTCCTCGTGGGGTGTGTAGAGGTGAGCGTTTTCCCTTCGAAGTCCTGTTTCCGCCGTGCTTTTGTCCGCGGTGAATCTGCCCCGGAAAAGGTGGTGGATTGGTAGGTTGTGATACTGTGGGCGGTACTTTGTCTTCCGCCTGTCTGTTGGCGGTGACCGCCAAGCTGTTTGTCTGTACCGCTGTGGCGGTCGGAGTGTTAAAGTGGCTGTCTTTGTTGAAGGTTTCCCCCACGGTCGTAATTCCAATTTCTTTTACCGCCGGCCTGTTGGCGGTCTTACCGCCGCTTTAACACCGTCCGCCACGGTTGTAATGACCACCTATATGTTTTGTGGAAAGCCACACTTTGTCACCTGGTTGATACTGCGGTCCCTCACAATGTTTCTTGTCATAATGCTTTTTGTATTTTTGATTGGCCTTTTCTAAATGCTGTTGAATCAATTTCTGGGTTTGATGCAAATGTTGAATGGTTTCTGACACAGCTGGAGTAAGAGAACTTTCTTGAGGGATTGTGATGGGCAAGGTGTCAGGATGATAGCCAAACAAACCAAAAAAGGGTGTAACGCCAGGAGAAGTGTGGAATGAGTTATTGTAAGCTAACTCAGCTAACCAGAGCATTGATGTCCAAGAATGAAGTGCTTTTTCAGCGTAAGCACGTAGGTATTGCTTCAAAGTCTGATTTAGTCTCTCCGTTTGACCATCTGTTTGAGGATGGTGGCTAGTAGATAGTGTAGATGTCACTTGGAGTGTTTTACACCATGTCTTCCAGAAATTGGAGGCAAATTGCGATCCCCGATCGGAGAGGATCATTTTTGGCAGTCCATGATAACGAACCACTCTATCAGTAAAATAGTTGCCAGTTCACTGGAGGTGGGCAATTTCTTACAGGCAATGAAATGTCCATATTTTGTGAGACTATCTACTACCACCAGAATTACTGCATGCTGTTGAACCACTGGCAGACCGGTAATAAAGTCTAAAGAAAAGTGCTCCCACGGACGACTTGGGGTTGGGAGTGGGTGTAACAACCCTTTCGGTTTTGAATTAATTGTTTTAGTGCGAGCACAGACTTCAGAGTTGTTTACCATTGCTTTTATATCTTTTGTTAGGGTAGACCACCAAAAATAGCATTGGATTAATTCAAGAGTTTTAGAAGTACCTGGGTGACCTGCCGTAGGTATAACATGCAACCAATGAAACACTATCTTGCGAAGTTTGGTAGTGGGCACGACCAAATGAGCGTCATGAAAAGGTAGTCCTTGCTTGATTGACCTTTTGGGATCTGCTTGGGCCCATGTCTGCCATTTCTCAACAGTGAAAGAATTGCGGATGTCTTCAAATAAACTTCAGTTTTTATGATACATAGGACTTTGTCAGGAGCAGTGATAGCTCTAGAGGTTTGAACTGTAGGCAACGTGGTAGACTCTTGGCGGGACAAGGCATCAGCTTTGCGATTATCTTTACCAGGCCGGAAGGTTATCACAAAATCAAATTCGGCGAAAACCAGCATTAAGCGTAATTGCTGAGGAGTCTAAAGTCTGGCAGAACTCATGAATTGAAGATTACGATGATCAGTGTATACCGTGACAGTGTATTTGGCAACCAACAAATGATGTCTCCATTCTTTAAAGGCGTCACGAATCGCCAGGAGCTCTTTTTCAGCAATGACATACTTCTGTTCGGCTTCATTCAACTTCTGAGACATGTAAGCTACAGGATGAAGTTGACCAGTGTCCTTGTTTTGTTGCAACAAGACTGCTCCTATTGCCACATCTGAAGCATCAGCTTCCACTACGAAGGGTCGATCCGCATCAGGATGAGTCAAGACTGGGGCAGTGGAGAAAGCTTCTTTCAAAGTTGAAAAGGCTTGGTCAGCTTCTGGGGACCATACACATTTCTCCTTCTTTCTTAATAACTTGGTGATTGGAGCCACTGTCTGGGAGAAATGATTTATGAATCTCCAGTAACAATTTTCAAACCCCAGGAAACATTGTACATCACGAACAGTTTTTAGGTTGGGCCAATCAGATACGGCCTTTACTTTCTTTTCAGCCATCACCATCCCTTGAGGGGCAAGGATAACCCCCAAAAACTCAACTGTGGTAACAAGAAACTCGCACTTGGTTAGTTGCAATATAAATGGTGCTTTCGAACGGCTGCTAGAATTTTCTTGACATGTTGGACATGTTCATTTTCATTGTCTGAGCAGATCAAAATGTCATTGATGTAGACTATGGCCAATATGTCGTGGTACTCTCTAAGAACGTCATTCAAGAAAAATTGAAATGCTGCCGGAGCATTACACAGACCAAAAGGCATGACGGTGTATTCAAAAAGGCCATATCTTGTCTTGAACGCTGTTTTCCATTCGTCACCCTCTCTCATTCTGACCAAATGATAAGCACCTCGAGAATCAAGCTTCGTGTAGATTTTTGCTTTCTTTACTTGCTCCAGTAAGACCGGAATTAGGGTCAAAGGATATTTATTCTTGATGGTGACTTTGTTCAATCCACTATAGTTGATACAAGTTCGAAGTTCTCCATTCGCCTTCGGAACAAAAAACAAAGGAGAAGCTGCAGGAGACTTAGAAGGGCGAATGAAACCATTCTCCAAGAATTGATCTAGGTCTAAATGTTGATTTTCATGTTCTGACACGGCATACACACGACAGTTGGGAAGTATCGCACCTGGGACTAGATCAATTTGACAGTCATAAGATCTATGAGGAGGTAAGTTCTCTGCTTCTTTCTCATCAAATACATCTTCGTAGGAGGAATACTGTTTGGGCAACTGAACTTCTTTCTCTGCGGCAGTAGCTATGTAAGAGTTGCAAACTTTTGATACTTGAATCTTTTGGAGGCATAGTTCTTTACATAGTGCAGATGAGAACACAACCTTTCGTTCTGCCCAATTAATGTCTGGATTGTGATGAGTTAAGCATGGCAAGCCAAGGATAATCCCATACTGGGGAGCATGGATCACGTCAAGGATGAGTTTCTCTTTATGTTTCTTTCTTTGTTTCTTATCCTCACAACTCACCGACAAGTGGACAGTCTGAAGAGTTACCGGACCTCCAGTCAAGAGTTTTCCATCGACTGCCTGCATGATTTCTGGGGTCTTCTTTTCAATACATGGGATCTCCCATGCACAAACCAATTGGGTGTCAACAAAGTTCCCGGTAGCCCCAGAATCGACTAGTTCCTTCTTGAGATAGGTATTTTTCTTAACCTGAACTCTTATTCCCAGTTTGAGATGTCTAGATTGTGAAGGGTCCACAGTGACACCCAAGAGCAACCCTTCTCTGCATCTTGGGTGCTTTAGTTTTTCCGACTCGACTTGTGCATTGGCTGCAACCTTCTGAACTGGACCTCGTTTCCTTTTTGGTTTGATTACACAATCTTTGGCAAAATTACCCTTCTGCCCACAATAGAGACATTGTCCATTCTTTCTACGTAGTTCCTTTTCTTCTTTGGTCAAAGGTCTCCTGATGGTTCCAATTTCCATCGGTTCTGGCGTTCTTTCTTTCGGAGTTCTTGAGTCTCTATTATCGTGAACACGCCAGGAATATTTTTTAGTCTTTTTGCACGTTCCTTTTCATTCTGTTAAGCGATGATCAAGCCTCAAGAAAGGTTTATCAATTCTTGACAGTCTGTAGGTTGCGGGTCGATTTGCGCTAGGATATCTTTTAGCTCCTCTTTGAGTCCCTTATAAAACAAGGCCACTTGTTTTTCTACAGGCCAGGATGTCTCAGAAACCAGCCGATTAAAGTTGGCTAAATATGACACTAAGTCATGACTCCCTTGGCGTAAGTCTAATAATTCATGATCTGCTGACAGTGTTCCAGTTCTACGATCAAAAACTCGCTCAAACTCGCGAACAAAATTTCTCCAGTTGTACAACAGGGGACTATCTTTACGCACAAGAGGAATAGCCCAGGTAGCTGCATCTCCAGACAGATATGATAACAAGAAATCTACTTTGGACTGGGCATCGGGGAAAGTATGTGGTCTGCAGGTGAAGTGTAATTCCACTTGAACCAGGAAAGATTGCACTTTCAAGGGGTCACCTGAGAAACGTTCTGGGGGAGCTAAAGGAATGGCTGAAGGAACATTGAGGGAAATGTTTGTTGGATTACCTCCAGAAGCCTGAGAAGAAGTACCTGGCCAAGACACACCTGTGGGACTTTGTTAATTCTTCTCTACCTTATCCTGTAACTGACTCGCTCTCTCAGCTAGGCTAGTTGTCAAATCTTTTGATGATACCACCTCTGCCTGGAGCTGAGTGATAGCCTTGACTAGCTCATCCAGTGTGGACATGCTGAGAACATACACACACCAGGAGGATAATAATTAGTGGGCTCACTATTCTGTCAGAGTCACCAAATCCTCTGGGTCTGTGCACTTTCCCAACACTTCCACCACAAGACAGCTCCAATACTCTCATTAGATTTGTCACAGAGTCTAAGAGAGTCCAAGTGGGGAAAAGGGGATTAGAAAGGGAACAGCTGGGAAGGAGACCTGTAGGAAGCAAAAAGTTAAAACACACAACATCAAAATTACATCTCATGAAATCAGTACGAGGCTATGACTCTAAGCATCGTCATTCTGAAAACATGAACAATCTAAACAATGACTTAAAATGACGAGGCTTCAAGATGACTGGATACCTGTGAGGGAATCAAGAAAGGTTAAATGAAACTTTTAAACTCAAGTACTTTCCTTTGCATGAGAATCAGGAAACAATCTGAATAATTTCTAAACCATCATATGAATCTTTTTTGAGAAAACATATTAGGAACACACAACATTACATCTAGAACCCTGGCCCTTTTTGTTCTCTCAAATTGTTGGAACATGAATTGCGCACATTGCAGATTTTCACATAGGTAGTAAACACCATAGAAGGATTGTGCACCATGAATAACACAACGTAGATTCTAGGAATAAATCACACGACTTGTCAACTCAAAAACTACCAAGTAAATGCCTTAGAATGGTAGCGCATAATGAACACCGTGATTTCAAAACACAGAAAAATGAATCGCGTGTCTTGCCGATTCGAGTACCACCATGTAACTGTCAAGGAATGGTAGCGCACAATGAACAACATGAATTAAGCATGAGGAAAGAATCGCGCGTCTTTCCGATTCGAATTCCACCATGTAACTGCCAAGGAATGGTAGCGCACAATGAATAACATGAATTAAGCACAAGGAAAGAATCGCGCATCTTGCCGATCCGAATGCCACCATGTAACTGCCAAGGAATGGTAGCTCACAATGAATAACATGAATTAAGCATGAGGAAAGAATTGCGCGTCTTGCCGATTCGAATGCCACCATGTAACTGCCAAGGAATGATAGCGCACAATGAATATCAAGGGTTAAATCACAAGAAAGTGAATTGCGCGTTTTGCTGATTCGAATGCCACCATGTAACTGCCAAGGAATGGTAGCGCACAATGAATAACATGAATTAAGCACGAGGAAAGAAGCGCGCGTCTTGCCGATTCGAATGCCACCATGTAACTGCCAAGGAATGGTAGCGCACAATGAATATCAAGGGTTAAATCACAAGAACATGAATCGCGCGTCTTGCCGATTCGAATGCCACCATGTAACTCTCAAGGAATGGTAGCGCACAATGATAACATGAATTAAGCACGGAAAAAGAATCGCACGTCTTGCCGATTCTAGTATCAGCATGCAAATGCCACGAAACGCCCAAGCGCACTTTCACACGCACAAGAGTAAAATTGTTTATCATGCAAGAATTAGGCCCAAGAACTCGAGCGTCCTCGATAACGGGGTCGGGCCCAGCCCAACCTCCGTCTTACCGCCCTGATTAAGGATCACCAATGTAAAATGAAGGGCAGAGGCCTGGAAGACCAAAGTAGGCCACCGGAACAGGAGCTCAGGAAGTTGCTTCTGCTCTGCAAAGGGACTCCTGAATAGTGAGCACGTGGAGCTGGGGTGGCTCCCTTATACAGAGTCTTGGCCCAGACCACAAACCACACCCAGGCATGCTGCAGGGAAAGCTTCTAGAAGACCCTGAATGGGACCAACCCTGACACAGTCTGGAAACCTGCAGCAGTACATAGCATGTGAACAGTATTTATATGCATGCTGAACATAAGTCTTTAAGATTAAACTCTGCAATGCAAAAGGTTAAACAACATCATATGCATAAATTATGTTAGCTTGAAACTGTTGGGTTTTTGCATTCTTGTCGCCCGTAGAGCGCACACTGCCCTGATGTTGACAAAAACAAACGATAAATACAAATGTATATTTGAGTGGTCACTGGATGAAAAGACTAAGAGGGAGACAGCTGGCAAGATAGCTAGATAAACAGATAGATTCCTATTTAGTGTTTGCAAATCTCCCCAATAACTGTGGATCTCTTGATACGAAACACATTGGATAAAAAATTAGTGCAAATGTCCTCAACAAGAGAATAATCAGGGTTAAAATACTGGTGGATTCCAGTTTGACAAGGCCCTCACCTCAGGCCAACTGGCAGGGGATCAGCCATTTATTGTGAATGTGCTTCAGATGACCCAACAATTCAATGGCAGAACTTTTGGCAAACCAAAATGCTAGCCATGTAATGGCAGACAGGAGCCTTTTCTTTTTACATTTCAGGAAAAGAAAAAAAAAAGTGACAGCTCTTTCTGAAATAGAATATATCAATGTCCCTGCTGTGCAGGGAGTCTCCTGCGCAGATGTGGGGATCTCTGGATATGTATTGTATGGTGGTCCCAGACACAGAAAAGTCACGTCCAAAGGCTCGTCCTAGATAGATTATACATTCTGATGCATTGACCTCTTTACCCTGTGGAAAACAGGGTGCTGGGTCTAGATTTCCAAAAGATAAGCCAGTTTAAGCTAGTCTTCAGAAATGCTAAATGTGTCTCTCACATCACCAACCCTCAACAAAGAAGTGAAGTGGTAATATTTTTTTTTATTTCATGTGGCAGGGTGTTACGGAACTATAAAACTCAAACAGGCGATGAGTAGGTGGGTGTAAGTATGTGGTGAGGCTGGGCCTAAATGCAGGGAGTCTTGATGGTCCCGAAAGAAGACTATTTCAATAATCATGTCTTCAGCTTCTTGAAGAATTCAGTAAGTGAGGAGGAGGCCCTGATATGTTAGGGGGGTTGTTCTAGGAATTCACAGCTTGGTAGGAGAATGATCAACCTCCAGCTCTGCTAATGTGGATATGGGGTGTGTGTGAAAGTGATGCTGAGCACAGTTGTCTAGTGGGTTGGTGGAAGTTAAACTGTTACATGAGATATGCTAGTCCCAAGCTGTGTGGTGATTGGGATGCATGTGGGAGAAGTTTGAAGTGACAGCACTTCTGGATGGTGAGCCAGTGGACCTCTCTGAGAAATAGTGTGGTGTGGGTTTAGCACAGCAGGTCGAGGGCAAGTCTCGAGTTTCAGCAAATATGTATCATGTACGTATCACCAAGAAAGGTGTTTCATTTTCATCCTGTTTAAACCTTATCACCAAGAAACGTTTTTTATTTTCATACTGTTGAAACCTTGGTTTCTAACATAATATATGGTCGCTCTCCTAATGGCTGATCAATTTTGAAATATTTATGCAGTTAATTTAAAGGAAAGTAAATGTTGTTTTGTGTTAGAATAAAATTGATATCCTACATCCTTTTATTTCACACTCTGTGTCCCCCAGCTGGATTGCCACATGGTTAACCTTACAAAATCCACTCTTTATACAGTCCACAAAAAGAAAACCAGAGCAAACACCAATCTCCGTGTTAAAAGAATTATCAGCAATTTGTCAGAAGAATTAGAGTGACATTTGATCTCTATCTTTGACCAAACAACAAATGTGGCAAGATAAGAACAACATTTAAAGGCCTCTTTATTGCTTAAAAACATTCTGAACTCCAGCATGGTATTATTGAGCACCCTCCAACACACATATGCCCAGTGCCTGTATTATCCCTAACCCTAATTCTGCACTACTGCCTATATGTACTGCTTGCATGGCTTGGTAGTGACTCAGGCCCTTTTCCCAGTACCCAACTGACCTGGGCACATACTAGTTCTGTGTTCAACGGTACAAAAAGCTTAATTTAGTTTCATTGCATGTTTGTGCCCTCACAATGAAGCAGCACAATACTTTCTAAAAACAAAACAGATCCAGTGTCTATGCTATCTCCAACCTTATTTCTGCACTACTGTATATATGCACTGTTTGCATGGCTTGATTGTGACCCTTTTCCCAGTACCAACTGAACCTGGCACATACTAGTTCTGTGTTTAAAGATACAAAAACTTAATTTGGTTTCATTACATGCTCGATTGTGTATGTGTGTGTGTGTGTGGTGTGTGCATGCTTGAATGGGGTGGGGCTGGGGGGTCTCTATGGGGGTTGCGGGGTCCCTACGGGCCTAGGGGGGACCGTGGCTGTGTGGGGGGGGGGTAATAGGGGAGTTGCATACTGACGATAGGAATGTAAATTCCTGTCACCAGTACCCTTTCCACCATGAATTTCCTGGCGGGGCTGCCGCCAGGAACTCCCTAGTGGAAAGGAGACTCCAAATACCGTTGATGGTCTATGGTGGATAGCCAGGGCGAAGGTGGTCCACCTTCACCCAAGTGGTCCGACTGCCCTAGAGGTACAGGCAGTGAATCACCGCTGTGGTCATAATCTGGCAATCCAGCACCGCCACGCCATAGACGGTGTTACCGCCACCGCCAGCGTGGCGGTCTGCAGAGCTGGACCGCCAATGTCATAATGATGGCCAAAGTCTAGTAAAACGCAGTAACCCAAACCACTGCCCAGCCACTGCAATAATTTATATGCCCATAATATTTTTATTCATAATCCTTCGAGTTGTATCAATATTATTGATATTGCTGATGAGATGCTGAAGTGAGTTAGCAGAGGGTGATCCGCTACTCTATGGGAGTCCTATGGATGGAATAGTGTGTGCCTATCCTGTGGCCTGTAAAGGTATTTATTGTTTTGATGCTGTGTGTGAAGATTAGAGTTGTGCTCTTACAGTGTTTGATGGCTGGGCTGATACTTACATTTGAAGCAAAGAGGATATAGCACTAGTATGCTTAAGCTACGTTAGTGTATGGATGGATAGAAAATGTGTGAGTGATGGAAGTGTTTAGATGCTATTAATGTTAATAGAACTTGTAGAGTACATGTCCACCATAGGTCTCTTGGTGCTAGATGACCAGCATATCATAGGGTCATAAGCTAATTCAGTAAGTCCCATCTGCTTGTTTGAAAATCCAGGTCTTCTGGCTTTTTTCTAAAGATAAGGTATCTGTCAAAATATTTTAGCTTTTACTCCACTGTGAAAAACAGAGACTACAGTTCCACCCTTTCCCTTCACCATCTGCCAAATGGCAAAGCTACCTTGAAACTAATTGGTAACTCCTCATAGCAAAAGTCCCTTACCAAAGTCCTAAGGAGCCTTGTCTCCTCTGTCTCCAATTCACTGTCTAAGTGGCCTCCCTGCAGCTTCAGGAATGTCGACAATTCAATTCCACTGTCTGAGAAAACAACCTCATCTCCATCTTGTGCACAGTAATAAACAAAGGGGATTCCAAAATGGCCTCTATTACACTGGGTCACTCATGCACACACTGTATGAGCCACATAGACCCCATAAATGAACATGCACGTCATACGTTTGGAAAGATTGTACTAAGATCTAGGCTAGCAGGTAACAGCAGAACTTTACAGAAGTGGAGCAGTAGGTTTCCACTCAACAAACAGATAGAAAGGACTGTTCACAACTAGTGATTCAAAAAACACTCTACGCTGCCACCACCACTTTACATGTTAAATCCACATCTGAGCCAGTAGTTCACTGTCAACCAAATAAGGGGACACTTGCTTAGCCCCTCCAAGTGACAGCTCCAGGACCTTATTTATGCTAAGGGGCAGGGCATGGCCTCTGTGCACATTAGATTAGTGTGAGGCTAGTGCAAAAATAAAAAACAATGAAACCGGATACTCACAGCCGGCATTCAGGGTAGGGCAACTTGACTGTACACCATTCTAGGGACATTCTTGTCCCAAAAAGGACACATTTCATGAAAAAATTCATAAACTAGTCATTAAAATGTCATCATGTGAGTGAAGTAATTAACATCAAGAATGCTCACCAAAACCTGGTGGAAACACAAGTAGGGCAATACAAGCATTCTAGAAATGCATTGCCCTTGACATTCAAAAATGACAAGCCATGAAAACCCATGAAAGCTGTTGGTTGTAGAGGGCTGTCCCAAAGAAGTATCTCTTTTCTTATGTGTACATTTTGGAAGCATGGGTAATGTGCTCTTCCACACAGCATAAATCAGAATCAGATTGAATAAAGTGCAAGATATAGAGGAATAATCAAGACCAGAAGCCTATCCAGGAGAAAGGTTATGGGAGCAGTTGAAATTGTTCAACTATTGGGAATTGGATAGAGGTGATAAACTGAATGGAATCTGAAGAAAACACTCATGTTACCATATTGTTAATGAAATGTGTCAACCACCATAGCTAAATTTGAGGTCCTAACTTTCCTTTAAATTATTAGGCCCTACATGAACAGGGATAGTGGGTTGCATGACTGAAATAAGCATTGTAGAACCATGCATGGCTGATCAACACGGTAGGAACCATGACACGGTAGGAACACATGCCTTTACAATAAATTTCACTGTAAAAGCATGCCTAGTAAAAGTATATGTGCTAAGCATTTGTAGTTCGGACATATAACCCTCCCCCTTAAGTTAAAAATCTATCCTGAGAGACTGAAAACAACAATGTTAACTGCCCCCAAACCAAAGCCTAAGCCCCTTCCCGCCCTAAGCCCTAAATCCCTTTCCACTGCAAAAAAAGGATTACCCTGACCTCCCCACCCCAAGCCCCCGGGCCTTGAAAAAAAAGAAAACTACCCTGAACCCGCCCCATCCGCCCTGAGGATCTAAAACCTTCCCCCAAACAAAAAGCAAAATAACCCCACCAACCCCCACCCGCCCTAAGCCCTAAAACCTTAGCCCACCCTGAAAAACTGAACTCCCTCAAAATCTGGCCCTACATCCTCCTTGCCCGGAAAGCTAAAACCTTCTCCCACCCCTAAACAAGTACCCAACCTTTCTGGGCGCTAAAACTGCCCCTAAAACTGCCCCTTCCTCCCCACCCGTGGCCTCTACCCCTACCCTGCCCTAAAAACTACCCCAGCCTCCCTCACCCTAAGCCCTAACACCGACCTCTTACAAAAAAAAAACAGCAGTTTAATATTGCTAAGGAAAGGTTTATTCTCTTGACAGTGCTTTAAGGTCAGCCTTGTGACACAATTGTATTGTGTATTTGAGAAAAAAAGAAAATTAGGATGTCAGGCAGATATTTTATAGTTCCCTAACGATGAAAGCTTGTTGTTAATTTTTTCTCGTAAGAAGGCGTTCTCACTGTGCTCCTGAAACCCGCAATTGAAAGTGTGGCCTGCAAAAAATGGTCTTTATTTTTTTAACAATGTGATTTACAGACATACTTTGTAAGATGTCAATTGAAAGTCCTTGAAAATGTAAGGTATAGATTTGGTTCACCAACACCTGAAATTAGGGAGTAATCCAAATGTTTAGGGGCAGACAAAGTGAGTGTTCAACATAGAAAATAAAATATTTTGCAGTCTGCTTACTTTCAACAACTTGTGGACTCTGTGGTTGAAAATTCAGGTGGGGACATCTGGATGATATATTGAATAGCTGTGAAGCTGTGAAGCTATTCTTGCCATAAAATGAAGGTAATGGAGGCGTAACATATATACAGGATAAAAATCTGTATCAGTTTGGAAAGTAAGGCCCTCATTACAACCCTGGCGTTAAATCCCACTTACCGCTGTGCTGACGGCCGCCAACACACCGTTGCCACAGCAGAAATCCACCACAGGTATTACGGCCCACATCTCATTATCCGCCACAATACAGACACCCACACAAGTTTGCCACACCAAAGGTCAGTGATAAACTGGCGATAGCAAAACCTACACCGTTACGCCAACAGGAATACACCCACACTATCACGACCCACGAATCAACGCAGCGGTCATTCAACCGCCGTAAACCATTGGCAGTACACACCGCCGTGCTCAAAATACACACACACTTACAGAACACAACCACATTGGACAATTCAAAATACACGCACCTGATGCACATACACACACCACACCCACACCACTATAAAACTCACACCCACATTACCCACAACCCATTACAACGAATTTTTTGGAAGAAGCAGGGATAGAGAGAATAGCAAATACAACTCCAGCATCCACAGGCACACAACACCATCACTCATACAACATCCAGGCACCTCAATGAACACACCCCAACACAACACATCACACAGCACAACAAACATCACCTCACACATCACCCACACCACATTATGGCACCTCAAAGACACCCCAGGTTTTCTGAGGAGGAGCTCAGGTTCATGGTGGAGGAAATCATCCGGATAGAGCCACAGCTATTCGGATCACAGGTGCAGCAGACGTCCAGTGCAAGGAAGATGGAGCTATGGCGGAGAATTGTCGACAGGGTCAACGCATTGGGACAGCACCCCAGAACACGGGATGACATCAGGAAGAGGTGGAATGACCTACGGGCGAAGGTGCGTTCTGTGGTATCCAGACTCCAGGTAGGCGTATAGAGGACTGGCGGTAGACCCCCACCTTCTCCCCCACAACTAACAACATGGGAAGAGAAAGTCTTGGCAATCATGCATCCTGAGGGCCTCGCAGGAGTAGCAGGAGGACTGGACACTGGTAAGTCAAATCTTTACTACTATATACCCCCCACCCTACCTGCATGCCATCACAAACTCCTACCCCTACCCTCACACCTATCACCCTAACACCTCACAGATACCCCACTATCACAACCCACACATCCCTATACCAAACCCTGCATGTAACACAAATGCATGGACACCCATTACAAACCTGCATGGACGCCCATCACCAAAGCATGTCCAGTAGAGAGACTTACCCAGGCCACAAAATCACCCCTCACTCAAGGGCCCAGGCAATAATGCTAGCACAGCAGTAGAGGGAAACTTACACATTGCACGAGATGGCACACACAGATACAATAACTTTGCATTTACACCCCAGCAGGACACCTACCCAACGTTACCAGACAGGAGGTGCCAGCCATATCCGGTCCCCCCACAGAAGAGGCCCACAGTAACAACAGCAGCTCTGCACGCCTGGACCATGATGACCAGCCCGGCCCATCAGGGACCTCTGGACAGTCGGTTCCCCTGCCACAGTCCCAAACCACCACTGAACCTCCCCCCTCAGGAAACACTACCACAGCACCCACCCAGCGGGCCCAAGCCACTGTCCCCAGGACATGGCAATCAGCATTTTGTCCACCACTACAGGTACCCCACGCAAACCCACTAACCCAAGACAATCAGGGACCTGGGGTCAGTGGCAGTGGGCACACAGTTCAGGGGACAGAGACACAGGACAACAGGGAAGCTTTGAGGACTGCTGTGTGACGGGGAGGACAGGCCCAGGGAACCCACTCTCCATGAGGCACTCTCCAATATCATGGGAGCATACCACCATTCCCAGGCGATCATGGGCACGGCACTGGGCAAATTTCAGGAGACCCAGCAGCTGGAGGACAGTGGCACACCAACGGGGCCCTGACACTAGCCCAAACGATGAACAGCCCTCCACGTCTGCCGGCGCTAGTGGACAGAAGGTCCCACCATAGGACCAACACGCTACCAGCACCCCACCCCCTGCAGAAGGAGAACCACCCCGCAAACGGTCCGTGCGATCCAGGCACAAGACAGAGAACATTGCTAAGGCCCCCACAAGGAAATAAGACTCTTCTGATTGCCACCCCTCTGTCCCACTATGTCATCCTGTACTAATTGAACTGCCATTACTCCGCTTCCTATGCCTCCTTGGACAATGCACCTGTAATACCAATAGACTGGAATCTACCATGGACATTCCTCCATCATCACCCCAGCCCCTTCCACATACCCCTCCACTGATTAGCACTTAAATAAACACCCTTAAATCACACAGAAATCTGGAGTCAGTCTGTACTTTCACAAATGTGTTATTACAGCCTCTCTGACAAATATCAATAGCAATGTTCATTTGAACATTCCAAAGTATGACAGTTGTTGGGTAGCAGTAAACAGCAGAAGGCAGATTGTGGTACACAGATCTGTGAAAAGGAAAGCCAAAGTAAACTGTCAGGGTCCATACACAGAGGTAAAAAGGCAGATTTATGCACTGTCCTACAGTAGTCTGATATGAGAGGAGCAGTGCCAGTCTCTTACCTGTGTCTCACTGGAGATATTGCATGATGATGTTATTTTGGTTGCCTATATCTTCTTCTTCTGCCTCCTCTTCTTCACTGTCCACAGGCTCCACAGCTGCCACAAGACCAACATCAGGCCCATCCTCCTGCAGAAAAGAAACCTGGCGTTGCAAAGCCAGGTTGTGCAACATACAGCATGCCACTATTATCTGGCACACCTTCTTTGGTGAGTAGTATAGGGAGCCACCTGTCAGATGGAAGCATCAGAACCTGGCCTTCAGGAGGCCGAAAGTCCGCTCAATAATCCTCCTAGTTTGCCCATGCGCCTCATTTTAGCATTCCTCTGCCCTTGTCCTGGCATTCCTCACTGGGGTCAGTAGCCATGACAGGTTGGGGTAACCAGAGTCACATGCAAATATCGAGGGGCATCTGTTAGACATACACAAACCCTTAGGGACTACACCATACCCAGACACCTATTCAAACTGTGTGGGGACCTTGGCCTCACCTATTAGCCACACACAGTGCCTCTTGAGTTGGCCCATCACATAAGGAATGCTGCTATTCCTCAAAATGTAAGCGCCATGCACTGAGCCAGGATACTTGGCATTCACATGTGAGATGTACTGGTCTGCCAAACACACCATTTGCACATTTAGGGAATGGTAGCTTTTGCGGTTTCTGTACACCTGTTCATCCCTGCTGGGTGGGACAAATGCCACATGTGTTCCATCAATAGCACCAATGATGATGGGGTATGTCCCAGGGCATAGAAGTCACCTTTCACTGTGGGTAAATCCTCCACCTGGGGGAAAACGATGTAGCTGCGCATGTGTTTCAGCAGGGCAGACAACACTCTGGACAACACATTAGACAACATTGGCTGAGACATCCCTGATGCCATGGCCACTGTTGTTTGAAAGGAACCACTGGCCAGGAAATGGAGCACTGTCAGGACCTGCACTAGAGGTGGGGATCCCTGTGGGATTGCGGATAGCTGACATCAGGTCTGGCTCCAGCTGGGCACACAGTTCATGGATGTGGCGCGATCAAGTCTGTAGATGATAATGATGTGTCTATCTTACATTGTCGACAGGTCTACCAGGGGTCTGTACACCGGAGGACGATGCCATCTCATCATCTGCCCCAGCGGATGTGCCCTATGGAGGAGAAGGGTGAGCAGAGGGTCATATACCACATAGGTAGCACACGGGTGTTTTACACTATTGTGATTAAATCTGTGTGTGGTGCTGTCTGTCGGTATTCCTGACCAAAAGTGCTGTGACGCAGTTAGGTGCCCTGCCATGTGACCCCCTGAAATGGCAGCTGCCTGACCGTTAAGGAGGGACAAGGGGAAATGAGGTAACTGCGCTGGCGTTGTGCAGCGTCGCGGTAGGAGGACGAAGTTCGTGATGCAATTCAGCATTGGTTATCATTGGGCCCTATGGGTTCCAGGAGCCAATGATGATGTACGCCGTCGGTGACGGTACGCACCGCTGCGGACGTGACCGCCATTTTCTAACTCTTCACTCACTTGATACCTGACCTTCAACAGGAGAGAACCTACACTGCAAGTGCTGCTGTGAACTGAGCCTGGAAGCGACAATGGCTACCGTGTCTGGGGAAAGGGCCCCTGCCTTCCCTGCGGAGGAGTTAGCCTGGTGGGTGGGGTCCCCCCCGTACCCTCATACACACTGGGGTCCCCCCCCGTACCCCCATACACACAACACAAACAGGTGAGTACACTGTGTGCATGGTGGATGTGACATTAATGTATGGAGTGGCGTGGATGGAAGATAAATGGGGGTGGGGGGGTGGCTGTGGCCTGCATGTGAGGATGGTCAATGTATGTGTTTCATGGCATGGTTGGGAAGTTTTGGCCAATGAGTAAGATTAACCAGACGGGGGAGTAAAAACCATTCTTACTTTACCTTTCCTGTAGGTCAGCACCCACCAGAATAAGGGTATTTGGCGTGCCATCGCCAAGGAGGTGCGGACCCTGGGGGTCTATCATAGATGGAGCACCCACTGCCGCAAGAGATGGGAGGACCTGCGCCGCTGGAGCAAGAAGATGGCGGAGGCCCAGCTGGGGATGGCCTCCCAACGTGGAAGAGGTGCCCATCGCACCATGACCCCCCAGATGTTCCGGATCCTGGCGGTGGCATATCTGGAGTTGGATATTCGCTTTGAGGGCATCACAGCAGCCACAAGGGGGTGAGTACAGTCTCATTCAGCTGACTCTGTGCGCTTTACGAGGTGTCTGGGTGGGGTAAGTGAGCTGTGGGTTCCCCTAGGCCAGGGCAAACTTGGTAGGGTAGGTCCCTTGTTAGGCAGGCTCTGTGGCACTCCAACCCCAATAGTGGTAGTGGCCATCTACAACTAGTCATCCTCCTGTGGGTTCCAGGTGTGCAGCAAATGGGCTTAGGCATAGTCCCCCATTGGCAGGTGATTTTCCTAAGAACTGTTAAAACATGGCCTAGTGCATAGGGCTGCTCCCTGTGTGTTGTGTCCGCCAACGGTAGTGGTGTTTCTGGCATTGACCATGTGTCTTCTCTGTTTTCCCCCCCTTTTTGTTTTGTCACCCTGTCCTTGTATGCATTAGCAGCATCTGGCCGAGGAGCAGTGGCACCGGAGCAGGAGGGAGCTGCAACTCACATGGCCCAGGAGGGTGAATGTACGGAGTCTGAATGCACCAGTGGGACGGGAGGGCGAGGGGAGCTCCACGACAGGGACAGGAGGGGACACCAGCGACCCCTCCTCTGATGGGAGCTCCCTTGCGGTGGTGGGCACCTCTGTGCCCACCGCAACAACAGGTACAGGTGCCACCTCTTGTCAGCATCAGAGCAGTGTGCGCTCTACGGGTGACTAAAATGCAAAAACCTTGCCATTTCAAGCTAACATAATTTATGCATTGTACTGATATGATGTTGTTTAACCTTTTGCATTGCGGAGTTTAATCTTGAAGACTTATGTTCAGCATGCATATAAATACTGTTCACATGTGATGTACTGCTGCAGGCTTTCAGACTGTGTCAGGGTGTGGTCCCTTTTCAGAGCCTTCTAGAAGTTTTCCCTGCAGCATGCCTGGGTGAGGTTTGTGGGCTGGGCCAAGACTCTATATAAGGGAGCCAGCCCAGCTCCAGGTGCTCACTATTCAGAGGTTCCGGTGCAGAGCAGCAGCAACTTCCTGAGCTCCTGTTCCAGCGGCCTACTTTGACCCTCCAGGCCTCGCCCTCTTTTCACTTCATTTGGTGATCCTAGATCAGGGCGGTAAGATGGAGGTCGGGCTGGGCCCCTGACTTCGTAATCAAAGACGCTCCAGTTTTTGGGCCTATTCTTCGCATGATAAGCGATTTGACTCTTGTGCGTGTGAATGTGTGCTTGGTCGTTTCATGGCATTTACATGTGGATACTCGAATCTGCAAGATGCGCGATTCTTTCCTCGTGCTTAATTCATGTTATTCATTGTGCGCTACCATTTCTTGGCAGTTACAGGGTGCATTTGAATCGGCAAGACGCTCGATTAGTTTCTCGTGCTTAATTCATGTTATTCATTGTGCGCTACCATTCCTTGGCAGTTACATGGTGGCCTTTGAATCGGCAAGAAGCGCTATTCGTTTTTCCTGTGCTTTAGCCCTTGATATTCATTGTGTGCTACCATCCCATGGCAGTTACATGGTGGCTTACGAATCGGCAAGATGCGGAATTCGTTTTCTTGTGCTTCAACCTTTGATATTCATTATGCGCTACCATTCCTAGGCTTTTATATGGTGGTACTCAAATCGGCAAGATGCGTGATTCTTTCCTTGTGTGTAATTCATGTTATTCATTGTACGCTACCATTTTCTGATATTCGTTTGGTGACTTTCGAATCGGCAAGCAGCGCGATTCCCTTTCTGTGTTAAAAAAATCACAGTGTTCATTATGCGCTACCATTTTAAGACATTTACTTGGTGGTTTTCGAGTTGGGAAGTCGCGTGATTTATTTCCTGAGTTTAATTTGAGTTATTCATGGTGCACAAATCATTCAATGGTATTTTCTATCTATGTGAAAATCTGTAATGTGCGCAATTCATGTTCCGGCAATTTGAGGGAACAAAAGCCAGAGTACAAGATGTAATGTTGTGTGTTCCTAATAGGTTTTCTCGAAACCTGATTCATATGATGGTTTAGAAATCATTCAGATTGTTTCCTGAACCTCAGGCAAAGAGTGGTACTTGAATTTCGAAAGTTGCATTTAACTTTTCTTGATTCCCTCACAGGTACCCAGTCGTCTTGAAGCCTAGTCATTTTAAGTCTATGCTTAGGTTGTCCATGCTTTCAGAATGACAATGTTTAGAGTCATAGTCTAATAATGATTCATATGATAAAATTGTGATATTGTGTGTTCTAACCTTTTTGCTTCCTACAGGTCTCCTTCCCAGCTGTTCCCTTCCTAATCCCCTTTTCCCAACCTGGACTCTCTTAGACTCTGTGACAATTCTAATCAGAGTATTGGAGCTGTCTTGTGGTGGAAGTGTTGGGAACGTGCACAGACCCCAAGGATCTGGTGACTCTGACAGAATAGTGAGCCCACAAATTATTATCCTCCTGGTTTGTGTATGTTCTCAACATGGCCACACTGGACCAGCTAGTCAAGGCTGTCACTCAGCTCCAAGCAGAAGTGGTATCATCAAAAGATTTGGCAACTAGCCTAGCTGAGTGAGTCAGTTACAGTATAAGTTAGAAAAGAAGGAACAAATTCCCCCAGGTGTGTCTTGGCCAGGTTCCTCTTCTCAGACTTCTGGAGGTAATCCGACAAACATTTCCTTAAATGTTCCTTCAGCCACTCCTTTAGCTCCCCCAGAACGCTTCTCAGGTGACCCCTTGAAAGCGCAATCTTTGCTGGTTCAAGTGGAATTACACTTCACCTGCAGACCACATACTTTCCCCGATGCCCAGTCCAAAGTAGCTTTCTTGTTATCGTATCTGCCTTGAGATGCAGCTACCTGGGCTATTCCTCTTGTGCATAAGGATAGTCCTCTGTTGTACAACTGGAGAAATTTTGTTCGCAAGTTTGAGCGAGTTTTTGATCGTAGAACTGTAACACTGTCAGCAGATCGTGAATTATTAGACATGCCAAGGGAATCAGGACTTAGGCCCTCATTACGACATTGGCGGTAAAAGCCGCTTACCGCCGTGCAGAAGACCGCCAACACACCGCAGTGGCCGCGGAATTCCGCCACAGCCATTATGACCCACATCTCGGAATCCGCCAAAATGCAGACACCCAAACAAGTCCGCCACACCAAAGGTCAGTGATAAACTGGCGAAAACAAAACCTCCACCATCACGCCAACAGAAATACACCCACACTATCACGACACACGAATCCACGCGGCAGTCTTTCAACCGCGGTATTCCATTGGCGGTACACACTGCTGCACTCAAAATACACACACATCTACAAAACACAGCCACATTGGACGATTCAAAATACACACACCTGATACACATACACACACCACTCCCACACACCCATTACAATATAAAACACACACCCACAAACCCCCACGACAAAAAATACAGAAAGAAGGCCAGAGAGAAACACCACCAGCAAGTACAACAGCATCCACAGGCACATAACACCATCACCCACACAACTTCCACGCACCTCACACAACACACCACTACATACCACCACACTTATCACCACACACTCCACCCCACACATCACCTACACCACCCCGTGGCACCCCAGGTTCTCGGAGGAGGAGCTCAGGGTCATGGTGGAGGAAATTGTCCGGGTAGAGCCACAGCTATTTGGAGCACAGGTGCAGCACACCTCCATAGCTAGGAAGATGGAGCTATGGCGAAGAATAGTGGACAGGGTCAACGCAGTTGGACAACACCCAAGAAATCGGGAGGACATCAGGAAAAGGTGGAACGACCTACGGGGTAAGGTGCGTTCCGTGGTCTCAAGACACCACCTGGTGGTTCAGCGGACTGGCGGCAGACCCCCACAACTAACAACATGGGAGGAGCAGGTCTTGGCGATTCTGCATCCTGAGGGCCTCGCAGGAGTAGCTGGAGGAATGGACTCTGGTAAGACAAATCTTAACTATTACATCCCCCACCCTACTTGCATGCTATCACATACCCCCATCCTCGCCCTCACCCCCATCACACCAACTCCTCACAAATGTACCAATATCACAAACCACCCATCCCAACACCAAGCGCTGCATGCAACAACAAAGCATGAACACCCATCACCAAAGCATGCACACTGCACATAGCCATACACCCCCCCTAAACTATCATCACACAAGCTCCCACACGGGAATGCCAGCACTGGGGTACACGGTCACCCACCCATTGCTCACCATGGCACACACAGATGCAATAATCGTGCCTTTCCACCCCTGCAGGACCCCTACCCAACGTCACCAGACAGGAGGGTCCAGACATGTCCACTTCACCCACAGAAGAGGCCCACAGTGATGACAGCAGCTCTGTCCAACTGGATCTAGATGACCAGCCCTGACCATCGGGGACCTCTTGACAGTCGGTTCCCCTCACACAGGCACAGGCCACCACAGACCTTCCCCCCTCTGGAAACACCAGCACAGCACCCACCCAGCGGGCCCATACCTCCGTCCCCAGGACACGTAAATCAGCTGTGTGTCCACCACTACAGGGAACCCAGGATAACCCACAACCCCAACAACAACAGGGACCTGGTGGCAGTGGGCACACGGTCCAGGGTACGGAGGCACAGGAACACAGGGGAACTGGGAGGGCTGCCGTACGACAGGGGGCGGACAGACCAAGGGAACCCACTCTCCACGAGGCCCTCTCCTCCATCATGGGAGCATACCACCACTCCCAGGAGACGATGGCAACGGTACTGGCCAAGTTTCAAGAGACCCAGCGCCTGCAAGAGGAACAGTATTTGGGCTTCACGGAGGAACTCAGAACCATCAGCTCCACCCTGGGCACCATCGTAAGGGTGCTGAAGGAAGTACTCAACACCAGGAGGGACAATGTGGCAATACAAGGGGCCCCTGATACTAGCATGGATGATGAACTACCCACCACCTCCGCCGGCGCTAGTGGACAGGACGTCCCGCCACAGGACCACCACACCAGCACCCCACCCCCTGCAGACGGAGAACCACCCGCAAACGGTCCCTGAGGTCCAGGAACAAGACAGAGAACGATGCCAAGACACCCGCCAAGAAATGAGATCACCCTGATTGTCATCCTACTGTCCCACTTTGTCACCCTGTCCATACTTAAACTGCCCCAGCTCCACTTCCCATGCCCATTTGGGCAATGCACCTTGGAGACTAATAGACTGGACTCTGCCATGGACACTCCTCTGCCATCACCCCTCACCATTTAACTTCCCCCTCCAATATTTTGCATTTAAATAAACACACCTACAGCACAAAATGATCTGGAGTCTGTCTGTGATTTCGAAATAGTGTACAGTATTTGCAATTACAGTGACAAAATGTTTTTGAAATAGTAATGTCAACATGCCTATATCACACAGCTCTAGTCCATCAGGAATTTAAGCAGATGACACACAGTGGGACCCACATCTGTGAAACCGTAAGGGAAAGTGACAACTCAGTGACCATACACTGGGTGAAAACGATAGACAGGATAGAGGTAGTAGTGTAAAAGTACATGTAGTAGGCAGGATTGTATTCTCACCTGTGTTTCACTGGAAATATTGCTGGATCACTGAGTCCCTTTTCTGCATGTCTTCTTCCTCTGTTTCATCCTCAGCACTGTCCACAGGCTCCACAGCTGCCACAACACCGCCATCTGGACCATCCTCCTGCAGAAAAGGCACCTGTCGTCGCAAAGCCAAGTTGTGAAGCATACAGCAGGCCACGATGATCTGGCACACCTTTTTTGGTGAGTAGAATAGGGATCCACCTGTCATGTGGAGGCACCTGAACCTGGCCTTCAGGAGGCCGAAGGTCCGCTCGATCACCCTCCTAGTTCGCCCATGGGCCTCATTGTAGCGTTCCTCTGCACTGGTCCTGGGATTCCTCACTGGGGTCAGTAGCCATTACAGGTTGGGGTACCCAGAGTCACCTGCAAATGGCGAGGGACAACTGTTAGACACACACTGACCTGTAGGGATAACCCCAGACAACCATTCCCACTGCCTTGCTTCCAGGGGCTCACCTAATAGCCACACACGGTGCCTCTGGAGTTGACCCATCACATAAGGGATGCTGCTATTCCGCAGGATGTAGGCGTCATGCACTGAGCCAGGGAACATGGCATTCACATGGGAGATGTACTGGTCTGCCAAACATACCATCTGTACATTCATAGAATGATAACTCTTCCGGTTTCTGTACACCTGTTCACTCTGTGGGGGGGGGGACCAAAGCCACATGGGTCCCATCAATGGCACCTATGATGTTGGGGATATGTCCCAGGGCATAGAAATCACCTTTCACTGTAGGAAAATCCTCCACCTGAGGGAAAACGATGTAGCTCCCCATGTGTTTCAGAAGGGCAGACAACACTCTGGACAATACGTTGGAAAACATAGGCTGGGACATCACTGATGCCATGGCTTGAAAAGAGCCACTTGCAAGGAAATGGAGCACTGACAGCACCTGCACTTGAGGGGGGGTTCCTGTGGGATGGCGGATTGCTGACATCAGGTCTGGCTCCAACTGGGTACACAGATCCTGGATTGTGGCACGGTCAAACCTGTAGGTGATTATCAAATGTCGCTCCTCCATTGTCGACAGGTCCACCAATGGTCGGTACACCGGAGGATGCCGCCATCTCCTCACATGTCCCAGCGGACGGTGCCTATGAAGGACAACAGCGACCACAGAGTCAAACAACTCAGAGGTACGTACCCACAGTTTACACAGAACACCAATCATACACAAAAGGTGGCCTGTATGTGTGTTGAGACTAGGCTAAGGTATGTGTGATGCAGTTGAAAATGAGGCCATGTGGGCCCCTGAAATGGTGGCTGCCTGACCTCTAAAGTGGGACAATGGGATGTGAGCTAACTGCGCTGGCGTTGTACACTGTCGCGGTAGGCGGTCGGAGACCGCGGCGCAATGCTGCATTGGTTAACATTGGACCATATGGGTCCTAGGAGCCAATGACGATGTACGCCGGCGGTGATGGTACGCACCGCCGCGGACGTGACCACCATTTTGTATCACTTCAATCACTCGATACATGATCTTCGACAGGAGAGGACCTACACTGCAAGTGCTGCTGTGACCTCAGTCTGGAAGAGACAATGGCTCGTGTGTCTGGGGAAAGGGCCCCTGCCTTCACATCGGAGGAGTTGGAGAAGCTAGTTGATGGGATCCTCCCCCAGTATACGCTACCCTACGGTCCTCCAGACAAACAGGTAAGTACACAGGGAGCATGTTGTATGGGCTATGCATGTGTGGAGATGGCTGGATGTAAGAAGGAAGGGGCCAGAGTGCTGTGTGCATGTAAGACGGTGAGTGCATATGCCACATTGCAAGGGTAGGGATGGGGGCCACTCACTTTGACGGTGCAGTTGGTAATGACTTCTCTTCTTCCCCTGTACATTTCATGTAGGTCAGCGCCCACCAGAAGAAAGATATTTGGCGTGCCATCGCCAAGGACGTCCGGACCCTGGGGGTCTACCACAGACGGAGCACCCACTGCCTGAAATGATGGGAGGACATTCGCCGCTGGAGCAAGAAGACGGCGGAGGCTCAGGCCCTGGAGGGTGAGACTACGGACTCTGAATTCACCAGTGGGACAGAGGGGAGCTCCACGGCGGGGACAGGAGCTGACACCAGCGACACGGACTCGTCCTCTGATGGGAGCTCCCTTGTGGTGGCGGCAACATCTGTACCCCCCGCATCGACAGGTACAGCCGCCACCCACTACCAGCACCGCCCTCCCAGCAGCCCCTCAGCCTTCGCCCCATGCCCGCTCACCCAGGAGGGTGGGCATCACCTTCGCCCCAGGCACCTCAGCCCCTGCCCCAGTCACCCCTGCTGCCCTCAGTGAGGAGGCCATTGACCTCCTCAGGTCACTCACTGTTGCTACCATTTTGAATGCCATCCAGGGTGTAGAAAGGCAGTTGCAACAAACTAATGCATTCCTGGAGGGCATTCATTCTGGTCAGGCGTCCCTTCACCGAGCTTTTCAAACTCTGGCCTCAGCACTGATGGCAGCCATTGTCCCCGTCTCTAGCCTCCCCCCTCCAACTTCCTCCACCCATACCCAATCCCCTGTACCTCTGCCTATCCCAAGCACACCATCAGACCAGCCTGCACACACCTCACCACACAAGGGAAGCTCAGGCAAACATAAGCACCACACATCCCACAGGCACTCACGCAAGCATCACACACATGCAGACATACCAACATCCACTGCCTCCACTGTGTCCCCCTCCTCGTTTTCTCCCTCCTCCCTCCCAGTCTCGTCTACACTCACACCTGCATGCACTACCTCTACAGCCACTACGTCCCTCACCAGCACACCCACCAGCACACCCCACTCACGTGCAGTCACCACCCCTACTACCATTCACACTTCCCCTGTGTCCTCTCCCAGTGTGTCTGTGATGCCCCCTCCGAAGATACACAAACGCAGGCACACACCCACCTAACAGCCATCCACCTCATGACAGCCTCCAGCGCATACACCTGCACCCAAAGTCACCAAACGTACACCTCCTACTACCACCACCTCTTCCTCCACTCCCAAACCCCCTCCAGCTACCCGTCCCAGTGTGTCCAAAAGAATTTTCCTGTCCAGCCTTGACCTTTTTCCCCCACCTCCCCCACCCCGTCCATCTCATAGGTCCTGAAGTAGCACCTCAGCCACAACATCTACGGGACCAGTGGTGCCTGTTGTCACAGGTATGTGGAGTGCACCGGCCACCAGGACAGCCAGTGTGGCACGGAGCGACAGCACAGCCAGTCCCCCCGTGAAGCATCAGAAGTTGGCCAGTTGCCAGCGGGAGAGGGGGAAGACTCAAGCCACCAAAGCCGCTCCCAGGGGTCCCAGTGGGAGTGTGGAGTCAGCTGTTACACCTCCCAAGGTGGGGAGGGCCACAAGAAACCCGGCAAGTCTGGGAAGAGCTGCACGGCAGAGAAGACCACCATCATCCCCTCTGCCCAGGAGGCCACCGCCAGTCCCAGCCCAGCTGCCCGGGAGGGCCCCTCCAGCCCCATCCCAGCTGCCCAGGAGGGCCCCGCCAGCCCCATCACAGCTGCCCAGGAGGGCCCGCCAGCCCCAGCCCAGCTGCCCAGGAGGGCCCCGCCAGCCCCAGCCCCAGCCCCAGCCCAGCTGGCCAGGAGGGCCCGCCAGCCCCAGCCCAGCTGCCCAGGAGGGCCCCGCCAGCCCCAGCACAGCTGCCCAGGAGGGCCCCGCCAGCCCCAGCCCAGCTGCCCAGGAGGCCACCGCCAGCACAAGCCCCGCTGGGCCATGAAGGACCACCAGCACAAGCCCCGCTGGGCCATGAAGGACTGCCAGCAAGCCCCGCTGGGCCATGAAGGACCGCCAGCACAAGCCCCGCTGGGCCATGAAGGACCACCAGCACAAGCCCCGCTGGGCCATGAAGGACCGCCAGCACAAGCCCCGCTGGGCCATGAAGGACCGCCAGCACAAGCCCCGCTGGGCCATGAAGGACCGCCAGCACAAGCTCCGCTGGGCCATGAAGGACCGCCAGCACAGGCACCGCTGGGCCGGGTACCGGCAAATCAAGCACCACTGAACAGGGCACCGCCAACTCAAGCACCGCTGAACCGGGCACCGCCAACTCAAGCACCACTGAACAGGGCACCGCCAACTCAAGCACCGTTAAACCGGGCACCGCCAACTCAAGCACCGCTGAACAGGGCACCGCCAAATCAAGCACCGCTGAACAGGGCACCGCCAAATCAACCACCGCTGAACAGGGCACTGACAAATCATCTACCGCTGAACAGGGCACCGCCAAATCAAGCACTGCTGAACAGGGCACCGCCAACTCAAGCACCACTGAACAGGGCACCACCATCTCAAGCACCACTGGGCCGGGCACCACCAACTCAACCACTGCTGAACAGAGCACCGCCAACTCAAGCACCTCTGAACCGGGCACCGCCAACTCAAGCACCGCTGAACAGGGCACCACCGCTAGCCCATGAGCGGCAAGGGCACTGACGCAACTGGGTCTGTCACGGGGTGAGTGATGCACTCTGGGCACCAGTTCCCCTCCAGAACCAGTGGAGAGATCCATCCACTACCTCTGTCCTTCACAGGATGAAGCACTCTGGGCACCAGTCCCCCTTCAGAACCAGTGGAGAGATCCATCCACTACCTCTGTCCTTCACAGGATGAAGCACTCTGGGCACCAGTCCCCCTCCAGAACCAGTGGAGAGATCCATCCACAACCTCTGTCCTTCACAGGATGAAGCACTCTGGGCACCAGTCCCCCTCCAGAACCAGTGGAGACTGTTCTCCACTTGAGAGACTGTGGCTTTGCACTCCCCAGGATATAGCAGTGGGCAAACCACCCACTGTAGAGACTTGAGAGACTGTGGCTTTGCACTCCCTAGGATTGAACAGTGGGCAACCCACCCACTGTAGAGACTTGAGAGACTGTGGATTTGCACTCCCCAGGATATGGCAGTGGGCAAACCACCCACTGTAGAGACTTGAGAGACTGTGGCTTTGCACTCCCCAGGATTGAACAGTGGGCAACCCACCCACTGTAGAGACTCGAGAGACTTTGGCTTTGCACTCCCCAGGATATGGCAGTGGGAAAACCACCCACTGTAGAGACTTGAGAGACTGTGGCTTTGCACTCCCCAGGATTGAACAGTGGGCATTGAGCCCCCTCGTGGATCTGGCGTCGTGCACTAATCCGGCTGAGGTGCCCCCCCTTTCATTCCCCTTGAGGTGCCTGTTGTATTTCTATCTGATGCCCCTGCAGTGTTCTCTCTGTTTTGATCGGGCATCGAGTGTGGGCCTCGCCCATGCATTTTGGGCCCAGTGGTCCACGGAGTACAAATGGTGCAATACCTGGACTTGTATTATTGGTGTATATATTTGTTTACAGTGTATATATATTTTTGAGTACTGGATTTTAATAGATTACAATGGTTACACTCATTTCCTTTTGTCTTTGCATTCTTCCGGGGGGCTCGGGGTGTAACTGTAATGTATCAACATGTATTAGTGTGTGTGTTGTAGTGGGTGAGGTTGGGGGTGGGGGTGTTATGTGTGTGTGTCCCTGTAGGAGCAGTACTCACTGTGGTCTTCGCCGCCGGCGTTCGTGCTCCTGGTAGAGGAGCAGGAAGACTATCGCAAGTAGAATTTGGAGTTCCGGATCCATGGTGTCCTCGTTCCTCGTGGGGTGTGTAGAGGTGAGCGTTTTCCCTTCAGAATTCCTGTTTCTGCCGTGTTTTTATCCGCAGTGAATCCGCCCCAGAAAAGGTGGCGGATTGGCCTGTTATAATAGTGTAGGTGGTACATTGTGTCCCGCCTGTCTGTTGCCGGTGACCGCCAAGCTGTTTGTTTGTACCGCCGTGGCGGTCGGAGTGTTAAAGTGGCTGTCTTTGTTGGCAGTTTCCGCGAAGGTCGTAATTGCAATTTTTTTACCGCCGGCCTGTTGGCGGTCTTACCGCCGCTTTAACACCGTCCGCCAGGGTTGTAATGACCCTCTTAGTGTCATATTTAGCCAACTTTAATCGGCTGGTCACTGAGACATCCTCGCCTGAAGAAAAACAAGCAGCTTTGTTCTATAAGGGACTCAAAGAGGAGCTGAAAGATATCCTGGCTCAAATCGACCCGCAACCTACAGACTGTCAAGAATTGATAAACCTTGTCTTGAGGCTTGATCATCGTTTATCAGAACGAAAAGGAACACACAAAAGGACTGAAAAATATTTCTGGCGTGTTCACGATAATAGAGACTCAAGAACTCCGAAAGAAAGAACGCCGGAACCAATGGAAACTGGAACCATCAGGAGACTATTGAGCCAAGATGAAAAAGACCTACGTAGAAAGAATGGACAATGTCTCTATTGTGGACGCAAGGGTAATTTTACCAAAGATTGTCCAATCAAACCAAAGAGCAAAGGAGGTCCAGTTCAGAAGGTTGCAGCCGAGTCAGAAAAACTAAAGCGCCCAAGATGCAGAGAAGATTTGCTCTTGGGTGTTAGTGTGGACCCTTCACAATCTTGACATCTCAAACTGGGAATAAGAGTTCAGGTTAAGAAAAAGACCTATTTCAAGAAGGCTCTAGTCGATTCTGGGGCTACCGGGAACTTTGTTGACGCCCAACTGGTTCGTGCATGGGGGATCCCAAATATTGAAAAGAAGACCCCAGAAATCATCCAGGCAGTCGATAGAAAACTCTTGACTGGAGGTCCAGTAACTCTTCAGACTGTCCCCTTGTTGGTGAGTTGTGAGGATAAGAATCAAAGAAAGAAACTTAAAGAGAAACTCATCCTTGACGTGATCCATGCTCCCCAATATGGAATAATCCTTGGCTTACCATGGTTAACTCATCACAATCCAGAAATTAATTGGGCAGAACGAAAGGTCGTGTTCTCATCTGCGCTATGTAAAGAACATTGCCACCAAAAGATTCCAGTATCAAACGTTTGCAACTCTTGCATAGCTACTGCCGCGGAGAAAGAAATTCTTACGAGGATGCATTTGATGAAAAAGAAACAGAGAACCTACCTCCTCATAGATCTTATGACAGTCAAATTAATCTAGTCCCAGGTGCGATACTTCCCAATTGTCATGTACATGCCCTGTCAGAACATGAAAACCAACATTTACGAAAGTATCTAGATCAATTCTTGGAGAATGGCTTCATTCGCCCTTCTAAGTCTACTGCAGCGTCTCCTTTGTTTTTTGTTCCGAAGGCGAATGGAGATCTTCGAGCTTGTATTGACTATAAAGGACTGAACAAAGTCACCATCAAGAATAAATATCCTTTGCCACTGATTCCCGTCTTACTGGAGCAAGTAAAGAAAGCAAAAATCTACACGAAGCTTGATCTCCGAGGTGCTTATCATCTGGTCAGAATGAGAGAGGGTGACGAATGGAAAACAGCGTTCAAGACAAGATATGGCCTTTTTGAATACACCGTCATGCCTTTTTGTCTGTGTAATGCTCCGGCAGCATTTCCATTTTTCTTGAATGACGTTCTTAAAGAGTATCTCGACATATTTGCCATAGTCTACATCGATGACATTTTGATCTACTCAGACAATGAAGATGAACATGTCCAACATGTCAAGAAAATTCTTGCAGCCGTTTGAAAGCACCATTTATATTGCAGATTAACCAAGTGTGAGTTTCATGTTAGCACAGTTAAGTTTCTGGGGGTTATTCCTACCCCTCAAGGGATGGTGATGGCAGAAAAGAAAGTAAAGGCCATATCTGATTGTCCCAACCTAAAAACTGTTCGTGATGTACAATGTTTCCTGGGGTTTGCTAATTTTTATCAAAGGTTCATAAATCATTTCTCCCAGACAGTGGCTCCAATCACTAAGTTATTAAGAAAGAAGGAGAAATTTGTATGGTCCCCAGAAGCTGACCACGCCTTTTCAACTTTGAAAGAAGCTTTCTCCACTGCCCCAGTCTTGACTCATTCTGACGCGGATCGACCCTTCATAGTGGAAGCTGATGCTTCAGATGTGGCAATAGGAGCAGTCTTGTTGCAACGAAACAAGGACACTGGTCAACTTCATCCTGTAGCTTACATGTCTCGGAAGTTGAATGAAGCCGAACAGAACTATGACATTGCTGAAAAAGAGCTTCTGGCAATTCGTGACGCCTTTAAAGAATGGAGGCATCATTTGTTGGGTGCCAAATACACTGTCACAGTATATACTGATCATCCCAATCTTCAGTTCATGAATTCCGCCAGACTTTTGACTCCTCAGCAATTAGCTGGATGTTGTTTTTTGCCAAATTTGATTTTGTGGTAACCTTCCGGCCTTGTAAAGACAATCACAAAGCTGAACCCTTGTCCCACCAAGAGTCTACCACGTTGCCTGCAGTTCAAACCTCCAGAGCTATCATTGCTCTCGACAAAGTCTTATGTATCATCAAAACTGAAGATTTGTTTGAAGACATCCGCAACTCTTTCACTGTTGAGAAATGGCAGACATGGGTACAAGCAGATTCCAAAAGGTCAATCAAGCAAGGTTTAACATTTCATGACGCTTGTTTGTTCGTGCCCACTACCAAACTTCGCAAGATTGTGTTTCCTTGGTTACATGTTATACCTACAGCAGGTCATCCAGGTACTCCAAAAACCCTTGAATTAATCCAATGCTATTTTTGGTGGCCTACCCTAACAAAAGATGTAAAAGCGATGGTACAAAATTGCGAAGTATGTGCTCGCACTAAAACAAGTCATTCAAAACCAAAAGGGTTGTTGCATCCACTTCTAACTCCAACTCGTCCATGGGAGCACATTTCTTTAGACTTTATTACCGGTCTACCAGTGGTTCAACATCATTTAGTAATTCTGGTGGTAGTAGACAGTCTCACGAAATATGGACATTTCATTGCCTGTAAGAAATTTCCCACCTCTAGTGAACTAGCAACTATTTTACTGAACAGAGTGGTTCGTTATCATGGACTGCCAAAGATGATCCTCTCCGATCGGGGGTCGCAATTTGCTTCCAATTTCTGGAAGACATGGTGTAAAACACTCCAAGTGACATCTACACTGTCTACTAGCCACCATCCTCAAACAGATGGTCAAACGGAGAGACTAAATCAGACTTTGAAGCAATACCTACGTGCTTACGCTGAAAAAGCACTTCATTCTTGGACATCAATGCTCTGGTTGGCTGAGTTAGCCCACAATAACTCATTCCACACTTCTACTGGCTTTACACCTTTTTTTGGCTTGTTTGGCTATCATCCTGACACTTTGCCCATCACAATCCCTCAAGAAAGTTCTCTTACTCCAGCTGTGTCAGAAACCATTCGACATTTGCATCAAACCCAGAAATTGATTCAACAGCATTTAGAAAAGGGCAAACAAAAATATAAAAAGTATTATGACAAAAAACATTGTGAGGGACCGCAGTATCAACCAGGTGACAAAGTGTGGCTTTCCACAAATTATATAGGCCCTCATTATGACCTTGTCAGGCGGCTGAAGCCCCCCGCCAAGATCGGACCACCGGGCGGCCGCCAATGCAGCCGCACTCCCGCCGCGGCCATCAGGAGACTCCCGTGCCCGCTCACCCAGGAGGGTGGGCATCTCCTTCGCCCCAGGCCCCTCAGGCCCTGCCCCAGTCAGCCCTGCTGCCCTCAGTGAGGAGGCTATTGACCTACGAGATCCCTCACTGTTGGGCAGTCAACCGTTTTGAATGCCATCCAGGGTGTCAAGAGGCATTTGCAACAAGCAAATGCATATCTGGAGGGGATTCACTCTGGCATGGCGGCCCAAAAGAGAGCATTTCAGGCTCTGGCGTCAGCACTGATGGCAGCCATTGTCCCTGTGTTCAGCCTCCCCCCTCCAACCTCCAATACCTAGACCCAATCCACTCTACCTCAGCTTATCTCAAGCACACCATCAGACCAGTTGCACACACATCAACACACAAAAGTAGCTCGGGCAAACATAAGCACCACACCTCCCACAGGCACTCACACAAGCATCATACCCATGCAGACACACCAACATCCACTGCCTCCACTGTGTCCCCCTCCTCCACGTCCTCCACCTCCCTCCCAGTCTCGTCTCCACTCACACCTGCATGCACTACATCCTCAGCCACTACCTCCATTACCAGCACGCCCATCACCACAAACTGCTCACGTGCAATCACCACCCCCACTACCATGCACACGTCCCCGGTGTCCTCTCCCAGTGTGTCTGTGAGCCCTCGTCCCAAAGTACACAAATGCAGACACACACCCACTCAACAGCAATCCACCTCACAATAGCCTCCAGCCCATGCACCTTCACCCAAACTCAGCAGACGTACACCTCCTACAATCACTACCTCGTCCTACACTCCCAAACCCCCTCCATCTTCCCATCCCAGTATGTCTAAAAAACTTTTCCTAGCTGCCATTGACCTCTTCCCTACACCTCACCCCTGTCCTTCCCCTAGGGCCAGGATGTCCAGATCCCAGCCCAGCACCTCAGCCACCAAATCCTCGTCCAGTGTGATCCCTGCAAGTCCGGGAACATCGAAGGCGCCACCCATCACGGCTGCCAGTGTGCCACATAGTGAGGCTAGGACCACACTATTCCGCCACCTGCCAAGGTGAAGAAGGGGCCCACATGCCGAAGAGAGAAGCCACACCAACCATCCAGCAACGCCTCTTTCAGGACCAAAGAGGACAGTGGCAAGGTCCCAGCATCGACTTCCAAAGTGGGGAAGGGACACAAGGGCAAAGGGAAGTCAGTTCAGGGCACGGAGCCTCCGGGTGAGGGACTGGTGTCACCCCTTCTGCAAGCCAGACCAGCAACCTGTATGGCGGTGGGCACCACCGTAACAACCGCCACCTGCACTGCCACCTGCACGTCTGCTGCCTCTACTACAGTCACCAGCATCATCCTCAGTGGGCATACTTCCGAGACTGCAGGAGACGGCCTGGTGTTTCCCTCCACAAGTGCACCACCGGCAGCATCTCCGCTGCAGACACTGCTGCAGCCCCCTGCCCCACGACGTGCCCAGCCAGTGCCACTTCAGCGGACATCAGCAGCATCCTCAGTGGGCAGCCGTCCGAGGCTGCTGGAGACGTCCTGGACCCTGCACACACTACATGAGGCACCACAACCAGTACTGCCACTACCAGCAGTTGGCAGGCTACGTTGCTGCAGGGTGGAGTCTGTCTCTGCCTCCATGGAGTATCATGCTACCTATTCCCTGAAAATCTCATGGCTCAGACACCCAGGTGAGGGAATGAGAACTGTCACACCTCAGGTGCAGCATCAACCTCAGTCCTTGGCAGGAAGAAGCATTCTGGGCACTAAGCCCCCTCCACAAACAGTGGAGAAGCCACCCACTTGAGAGACTGTGGCCTTGCACTCCCCAGGACTAAGCAGTGGGCAAAACACCCACTTGAGAGCCTGTGGCCTTGCACTCCCTGGGACTAAGCAGTGAGCAAACCACCCACTTGAGAGACTGTGGCCTTGCACTCCCCAGAACCAGGCAGTGGACATGGAGTCCCCTCATGGACCAGTGGCATTGTCCAATAATCCGGCTGAGGTGCCCCCCTTCCCTTCCCCCTGAGGTGCCTCTGTTTTTTTCAACCTGATGCCCCTGCAGTGTTCTCTCCATTTTGAGGCAGGTGTCATGTATGGGCTTCTCTTTTTGGGACCACTGGTCCACGGACATTTAGTGGAACAGTATACAGACTTGTGCACTTGCTGTAAATATTTGTATATACTGATCATTTCAAGTTATCTTGCCCTATCTGAATTTTCGATTATTACACTCATTACAATCATTTCATTTGGTCCTTGCGTTCTTCCAGGGGCTTATGGGGTGTACATGTAGTGTTGTTGCATGTGTTAGTGTATATGGTGATGTGGGTGAGGGTCAGGGTGGGGGGGTGCTGTGTTGCATGTGTGTGTCACTCTCTTTTTCCTCCCAGCTCTCCTGTGTAGTACTCACCGTGCAGTACTCACCGTGGTCGTCGCCGCCGTCTTTGATGTTCCTAGTAGATGAGGAGGTAGACCAGCATCTGCAGGTCCTGCAGCTCGGGCTCCATGGCGTCCTGGTTCTTCGTTGAGTGTCGAGAGGTGAGTGGTTTCCATTCCAAAGACAGTTTCCGCCGTGCTTTTGATGGCGTTGGTACTGTCCCGGAAAAGCTGGCGGATTGGTGCCTTGTAATAATGTAAGCAGTACATTGTCTTCTGCCTGTCTGTTGGCGATTACCGCCGCGGTGTTTGTCGCTACCGCCGTGGCTGTCGGAATGTTAAAGTGGCTGTCTGTGTTGGCGGTTTCCGCCATGGTCGTGATTCCATTCTTTTTACCGCCGGCCTGTTGGCAGTATAACCGCCACTTTATCACCGACCGCCAGGGTTGTAATGAGGGCCTAAGTTTCCCAGACTGCCACAAATCAGTATTGCAAGCTGAAAATTGAGATAGCATTCAGTAGATAGGGATGAGTGAGGGATGCCCCATTCTGTTGTGTGAGCAATTCTAAATAATAATAATAAACCAAAGTCATCATAAATAAAATGTCGCACTCAACGTAAAATATCATAAAACGCTTCAATATTGAAAAATCAACTTACATTTGCTATTCAAGAGTACAAAGATTACTGATTCTCTTGCTCTATGAGGAGGTTACACTTCAATGGAGCGGTTGTGGAAATAAGGTCCATAACTCTGGCTGCACCCACAATTTCCCTCTGACTACACGTTTACAAGATTGACTCATTTCCTTCTGAAACCCTAGTGCAAAAAGAGAGGCAAATTCCTCAAAAGAAAGGAAAATCTGAAAATAAACTTTTGATCTGTAGGCAGCGTAGCAGGAGATCTTTCTGTTTTTTTAAAGAATTTAAAGTTTGCTTGGGGGGTCAATGGCACAAGGCAATTATGAATGTGGACAAATATGTCATAAGAGAGGAGGAAAAGGGGAAGGAGTATAATGGAAGGACCAGCATTGTGTCACTTTCCTCATGTGAAGGTGCAGCTGGACTGAGAATAAAAAGGAACAAGATTGGCATGAGATATTATCAGGAGGATAAACAGAGCACCGCATAAGGTCTGTACAGAATTTTTTTGATGGTCTTAAATGCTGATGAAGTGTAATTTCTGGGGCAAATGTGGCTTGCTTGCCCCTTCTTCAGTAAGGAGCTTTTCAGAGTAAACAGGATGATTAGATAGCATGCTGATCTCGGCTACCCACCTTTTCTATCAGAAGATACAGCTGGAAGTCACCTGGTACCGAGGGCCAGAAGTCACAAAGGCAGAAGGGAGGATCTAGGTACTCCATGACCCGCTTCTTTCTGTGATTCACTGGCAAGCCCAGCAGTACTTTGCAGCTAATATTTCCTTTGTATTCTTAATTCTTTTCAGCATGGTTTTTGCCAAGGGATTGCAGTGTAGCATGGCATGTAAATAGTCTGTGGTACTATTTTATGGCTTTACAAAACTTGGTGGTAAACTTCCCACTGTAGGGTACTCCAATTGAAATGAAGTTTTGCAGCCTTCCACAGGAACCTGTGCTTACATGTTTTTAACCATGGTCTAATGCTGCTGCCATATACTGGTACTAATTTCTCTTTGTTAAGCTTATGCTCCCTTGCAGTGTATCTCTTCTTTCGTATGGAAGCTATCTGTTCTTGTCCTTGATTTTCACATTGGTCTTGAGCTAGGACAGTGCTCATTGTCTTGGGGATTAATCCTTTGCACCTCTCCATAGTAGATCTGGGCCACAAGTACGTAGATCTTTAGTGGTCACAAGAATCACAGAATCGGGTCATTTGTGACCACTCAGAACCATTTTGGGATGTACAAATCCTATTTTGCGAATAAGTAATCTATTAATAGGTTTGTGATTTGGTATTAGGAAGGGGTGTGTCCCTTCCTAATAGCGACTCTTAGGGGGATGTATGAATGTTTCGCAACTGGAATGCGGTCATAAAACATTTGCAGTTTACCAACAACCTCAATTTCAAGAAACAATGCTTTTTTTTAAAAAGCAATCACAGACATGGTGGTCTGCTGACACTAGCAGGCCAACAAACCTTTAATTTTAGGCCATTCCTAATGGATCGCAATATTGATGACGGAGTTCCATTTGTGAACCCCTGGGAATTGGTAAATGTCCCATAGACACTTTAGTACATTTCTGTTTGTGACTTCCTAATTGCGAATCACAAAGATGCCCAATTCGGTAGTCGCAAACAGAATTCCTTGTACATGTGGCACCTGGTCTTTTTATCTTTTGCTCACTTGTTCAATTATGATGAGGTGTCATATGCTTAATGTTGTCATTACATACAATTGTGGATTTTTATGTTTGGTTCAGTGCTACATGGTTACCAGATGAAACTGTCTAATTAAAACATGGCACAGGAATTCCGTGAGCTTTGCTCCAAAGATAATTGGTCCCTTTAAGCCCTCAATGCCAATGAGGGGATGATTAGTGCATGTTTAACCTAAAGCACATGACTCTCCCACAATCTCCCACAATCTGCTGCCCTTCTTTTTGATTCTGCTATTTTGTCCTAGATTCAGACTCTGCACTACCCGTTGCTTTTCTGTGATTATTTCAGCCATGGTAGCGGGCTATATGATAGCATTCTGGTCCTGTAGACCTAACTTTAAACTACCTCTGTGGTTGCTCGTGTGAGTCCCTTGCTCACTCTGCTAAGGAAAGGCTGCGCTCAGAAAGTTCTGTGGGTATGGCAAATACAGTTTTATGATATTTGACATAGCCCATGTTTAATTTATGACACTTCTTGGGTCATCCCTATGTGTCTCTGTAGCTTAGATCCACTTGAAAATATATCTATTTATTATATATTTATTTAGGAGTGGTAGTTCTGGCAGTAACATATTCCACTCATTGTAATTCTTCAACCAATTAATCATAAATCTTTATTCGGCATAACTGCTATATAAGCCCATAAATAAACAACATTTACAAAAATGGAAAACGGTGAAAACAGACAATAGAATAAATGCATAGGAATTAAATAAAATTAATTCCATACCTAGACATAGTCCAGGTGGATATCTAAAAGAAAGGGTGGGCCCCTTTGCAATGTTTGATACCCACATCACATCTAACTCAGCAGAAGCTGTCATACGGCACCACCGTCCAGGAGGCTAACCTTTTTTCAGCACAAAATGAAGACCTACAGTCCCTACAGTACTTCCTTCTGTACTCTTGGTAGTTCAGGCAGAAAATTACAACATGATCAATGGACTCTATCACCTGAGGTATAAGTGGAATGCTGACAGAGAGGTTAGTGAGGAGGCGGAAAAAGCTGTTTTCAACTATCTCCAGACAGCTTATATTCTCATGGCCCCAGAGTTCCCCATCATAGAAGGTTGGCTCAATGGCTTGAAGAACATACATTTAAAGGTATGGGGATACCAGAAGAAATGTAGAACCTTGATACGACCTCACAATACCCCCTGTATATTGCTTCAGCTTGAGTCAACCCTTTTGGATGTGGGGAGACCAGTCAAACTGCTCAGTGAGCATGACCCCTAGATAATCGAGTATGTCGTTCCAGGGGGACACCATTTAAAATCAGGTGGGAGCGAGCCGACGGACAGGGATTAAAGACTGTATACTTAGTTTTATTAACATTAATCTCCAGGCCATTCCACTTGCAGATGATTCCAGATTGGTCCAGAAACATCAGGATGCCCATTGGAGATTTTGAGATCAAAAGAGTACTATCTGCAAACAGGAGAGCTGGGATCCTCCCATTGACAAGACTCGGGCATCATTACCACACTACCCAAGCTGAAGCACTAAATCATAGCTACATAAAAGAAAAAGGGTTGGGTTTAGAACATACCTTTGCCTCACACCCCAAATGACTAGGATGGAGACTGTCAATTCATTCTGGGAAACACATCTGACATGGTGAAAATTATTAGAGTGTAGATTGATGATAACACCAATGACATATTTTGGCACACCCAGTTCCATCATAAACTTTCTCAAGGACTCCCTGGGTATGAGGTTGAAAGCAGACTAGATGTCGACGAAGATTACATATAGACGACCTACTCCTGGAGTGATATATTTCCAATACATTAGTTGAAGGGGAAACACCTGCACAATGGTGCTAATACCATCCCTGAAGATGACTTGCAATGAAGACAGCAGACCCACATCTTCCTTCCAATCATGCAGTCAATTCAATACAATCCTGCTAAACAGTGTCTGAGAGCTGTCAATCAGTGGACCTACAGTTGGAAGGGAGAAACCTTAAGCCCTTTTTAAACATCGGGATTATCTCTGACCCAGCTCACAAAGGAGACAAGGGGGAGCCACCCAGAATGGCATTAAAATACAGAGCTAAATAGAGGCACCACATATCATTGTTAACCTTAAAAAGGACCCAGGGATCGTATCTAGACCAGGAGCTTTGTTAAGGGTGATCCAATCAAATTATTTATTAATTTTGCTAATGGAAATCAGCCTAACTTCTAGAGCATCCAGCCCGAGGGAGGAATTTCCTGGAGAGACACCAGCAATACTGTTATCCCCTCTAGCGGCCAGTGTCCCAACTAACTCACACTTGGAGGGATCGGCACCCTCATCACATAAGTATAACTTTGAAAATTTGTTGAACCAGGAAGCTGCAGAAATATTGCTGTTGATTAGTGAGTTGACATCAGGGCCCCTGCGGTCAAGGATGCACCAAACGGAATTATGATGTTTCCCTTTGACAGCTGTTAGCAAGGCCTCCCATTTAGCATGTTCCCAATCTCTTTTGACACTTTCCTATGCCTCTGCTGCCCCTGCAGCTCTGCCCCATCCCTTTCTGCAAAGCGCTTTTCTCGTCCTGCCACCTCCCAGCTGACCAGAACCCCCAACCTCCCTTCCCCTACTTAATGGCGGCTGCGGCGCACTGAGAGGGCAACTCCTGGTCAGCGTCTGTTGCCCTCCTCTGTGCAACTCCATCTGTTTGCTGCTGCCTCTGCCTCGAGCAAACTGAGAGCCTGCCTGACTCTCAATTCAACGCTCACCTCCACCCACAGGCTCCCAGTAGGGCCTCATCACTGGTGGCCTAGTGGCCATCTGCATGTAAGTATCTTCTGTCTCTCTTTACTCCTGCTTTTACTTCTGCTTTTTACTTCTGTTTATTTTTCTGTCTTTTTATTCCATTTTGCTTATCTTTCCTTCTTGTCTCTTTCCCTCTCCCTTCACTCTCCCTGCTTTTTTCTGTGCCGCTGCTGCACCTGGGGCCCACTGCCCTGCCTCCCTGCAAAGCACTTTCCCCACTCTCCTGCATCCCAGCTGACCGGACCCCCCCACCTCCCTACCCTTCTTAATGGTGGCTGTTGCACACTGTGAGGGTGACTCCTCTGACCTCCTGGTCAAAGTCTGTTGCCCTCCTCTGTGCAGCTCCACTTGTTTGCTACTGTTACTGCCTCTGCCTTGAGCAAACTAAGAGCCTGCCTGAGTCTCAGTTTGAGGCCCATCACCACCCAGAAGCTCCCGCCTGCGCCTCATCCCTGGTGGCCTAGTTGCCATCTGCACTTAAGTATATTCTTTCTCTCTTTACTCCAGCTTTTACTTCTGCCTTCACTTCTGTTTTTACTTCAGTTTATTTTTCTATCTTTTTATTCCATTTTGCCTTTCTTTCCTTCTTGTCTATTTCTCTCTTCTGCTGCCCCTGCCGCCCTCCCCCCTACCTCGCTGCGAAGCACTTTCCCCACCCTCCTGCATCCCAGCTGACTGGCCCTCCCACCTTCCTTTCCTTCTTAATAACGGCCATTGCACACTGAGTGGTCGACTCCTCTGACCTCCTGGTCAGCGTCTGTTACCCTCCTCTGTGCAGCTCCACCTGTTTTCTGCTGCCTCGAGCAAACTGAGAGGCTGCCTGACTCTCAGTTCGAGGCGGACGTCCACCCACAGGCTCCCGCCTGTGCCTCATCCCTGGTGGCCTAGTGCTCATCTGCATGTAAGTATCTTCTGTCTCTCTTTACTACTGATTTTACTTCTGCTTTTACTTCTATTTTTTACTTCTATTTATTTTTATGTCTTTTTATTCCATTTTGCTTTTCTTTCCTACTTGTCTCTTTCTCTCTCTCTTCACTCTACCTGCGTTTTCCCCCACCACTGCTGCCCCTCCAGCCCTGCCTCCTCCAACCCTGCGAAGCACTTTTTCCACCCTCCCATCTGACTGGACCCACGCCTCCCTCCTCATCCTAATGGATCCCGCTGTGCGGCTGTGCCGCTAAGCCGCTGCTGCACCGAAAGTGCACCAAAGGCAAGCCCATCTGCACCTGTCTGCGCCTGGACTGCGCCCAGCGCCATGGACCCTGGTCCTCGCTCCGTCCACCGCTTCAACTCCAATACACTATGCGCCCTCAACACAGGAAGATCCTCAACCTGCCACCTAGCCACCCCGAGCAACACTCATGCTCATTTGTCATGCCAGTCATGTGCCTGCACCCTCCAAGGACCACCACCCAATCCCATACGAAGCACGGATGACCACCTCAATTGCATACTCCTCATTACACGCTCCCTCGTCAAGCATGCTGTAGAAATCTGGGACCTCCTCGACTGGACTGCCCTGGACATTGCCTTCTTCACAGAGACATGGATCACCCCCACCTCCTGGACAACTACAAAATCATCCACAAGAAAGAAACCAACCAGCCTGGAGGAGGCATTGCCGTAGTCTACAAGAACAGCCTCCACCTGACAACTACTAATGAGTCACAGTCTCAGTCAACACATGAACACCTGTACTTCCAGATTCAGACCAACCCCAACTCCTCCCTCTGTGGCACACTCATCTACAGGCTGCCCAGACACACTGACCTAAATTCTGTGAAGACATTGCTGACCTTTTTGCCCCCAAGCGCTCACCTCCTCTGATTACATCCTACTCGGCGATCTCAACTTCCACCTTGATATCAGCAATGACCCCAAAGCCACTCATCTCTTGGACAACCTTTCAACACTCGGCCTCAAACAGCTTGTCAACATCCCCACCCACAGAGCCAGACACATCCTCAACCATGTCTTCTCAGCATCACCATCTCTCACACGTCTGAAAACCAGTAAACTGACCACAAGTGCATCCACTTTACCTTTATAAAGAACACTGCACGCCACTATGCCCTCCACCCTAGAAAATGCTTGGCAAAGTTACAGAAGCACAACTCACCAACACTCAGCCACTGTCCCCCACAGGACACAGGGGATGCTAATCAGGCCACACACAATCTACACCACTGATTATTGGAATGCACCAACAATGTAGCCCCTTCAGGAAACCAGCAGGAAACCAACACACCAAAATACCTAAATGGTTTATGACAGAACTACAAGAGTCTAAATGCTCCTGCAGACGACTGGAATGAAAATGGAGGAACATCAAATCAACTCAAGACCGCATAGCCTACAAGAACGCAGTCACAACACACCACCAGAACCCCAGAGCCACCAAAAAAGCTGCCATTCAACAACGTCTCAGCACCAGTGCTCACAACACCAAAGTGCTCTTCTCCATCGTCAAAGAGTTTACGAACCTTGGGACAGACACCTCATTCATCCCTCCCTTTCCAAGACCTCTGTGACAACCTTGCCACCTTTTTCTATTGAAAAATTCAGGACATTTATGAAGGCTTCAAGAATCAATATTCACCCACACGCCAACAGATACCACCACGGACCCAGCACCACACCAGATCCTGAACTCCTGGACCCCCATCACCCAAAGACTCATGAACTGCATCCACTCTGGAGAACCCTCGAATCCATTCCCTCATCATATCTTCAACCTGGCCAGAGCCACCATAGCACTTGAGCTCTGCTGAACTATCAACTGATCCTCTGAGACCGCCTTCTTCCCATCAGATTGGAAGCACACCGAGATCAACCTGCTACTCAAGAAATCCACTGCTGACCCAAGGGAGCTGAAAAACTACAGACACAACTCTCTGCTCTATTTCCCAGCCAAAGTAATGGAAAAGGCTGGCAACCAGCAACTCACCGAATTCCTTGAGACACACCAAATCCTAGACCCATCCCAATCTGGATCAGGAGCAACCACAGCACTGAAACAGCACTCCTAGCAGCCATTGACAACATACCTGCCATACGAGACCTCAGAGGCACGACCGCAGCCATCCTCCTCGATCTCTCTGCCACATTCAACACTGTCACCGACTCCACTCTCTGTGCCAGACTCCACGAGTCCGGCATCCAAGATGAAGCACTGGAAAGGATCTGGTCCTTTCTCACCGGAAGAACACAGAGTGTCAGACTACAGCCGTTCATGACAGAACCCTAAGATACATGCTACAGAGTGCCCCAAGGATCATCACCCAGCCCAACGCTTTTCAACATCTACATGGCCTGCTAGCCAAGATCATCAAACAACATGGGCTAAACATAGTCTCCTATGCTGACTATACTCAACTGATCCGTTCCCTGTCCAATGACTCTGTAAAGGCCAAGAGAAATATCCACAATGGGATGAACGCAGACGCCGCTTGGATAGAAGCCAGCTGCCTCAAACTCAACTTGGACGAGGCAGAGATCATCGTAATCGGCTCCACCCCTTCCACCTGGAATGACTCCTAGCAGCTCACTGCACTGGGAAACTTTCCCAATCCCACAGACCATGAACGCAATCTGGTCATCATCATGGACTCCTCTCTATTCATGACCCACCAAGTCAACGCCGTCTCGTCGTCATGCTTCCAGACCCTCTGACTCCTTCAAAAGATCTGCAAGTGGATCTCCTATGACACAAGGAAGACAGTCACCCGCGCACTTGTGACTAGCAATCTGGACTATGGCAATGCACTCTATGCCGGCATCACCGAGAAACTACAATCAAGACAACAAAGAATCCGGAATGCAGCAGCCAGAGTCATCCTGGACATCCCCTGACACAGCCACACCTCAGAGACCTACACTGGCTCCAAGTCAACAAGCGCATCACATACAACTCCTGATCTACACCTACAAGGCACTACAAAACATAGGACCTGCTACCTCAACCACCGCCTAGCCTTCTAAGTACCTTATAGACGACGCCGTTCTTCCCAGCTTGCTCTTGCAGCCATTCCCAAGATCTGGAAAAACACAGCAGGAGGAAGATCCTTCTTCTACCTCGCAGCCCCGGACATGGAACATGCTACCTCTCAAACTCAGGTGGACTGCATCACTAAAGCAGTTCAGGAAGGACCTCAAGACCTCGCTCTTTGACTGAGCATCACACCCGGAAACAGCACCTTGTGACTCTATGGGTGATTAGCCATGCTTTAGAAATCACTAATTGATTGAGATCTCCATGCCTCCACTGACCATCACCACTTGGGCCACAACTCAGAGCTCTCAGACCCTGTGAAGACAAGAGCTGGCTATTGGTATTAGAAGGCACTCCATAAGGTTATAACGTTTTTGAGTCAAGGGCACAACTTATATCTCTGGACCAGGCCAGGCTGCTGGTAGGTAGCTGGGTGGGGGGCTGGGCAGGGACTGGCTGTGCCAACAAGTCTTTTTGCTTAGCAGATAATTGCAAAATAGTGTGTTCTAGGCTATGGGTTCTGTTAGAAATAGGTTCCTATTTGGCAGTGGTTTCACCCTGTCCAAGAAGAGACCCTCACTTTAATCAGGGTAAGGGAGTCAGACAGTTAAGATAACCCCTGCTCGCCCCCTTTGTAGATTGGCAAGGGCAGACTGGCTTATATGGAGGCAATATTTAAAGTACTTGTACACACCGACAGTAACACAGTGAAAACGCCACAAAAGTACTCCTAACAGGTTTAAAAAAATAGCCAATATTTATTAAGTAAAACACAACCAAAATGACAAAAATCCAACATAAACAAGATACAAATTTTCAAAGACTAAGGTGCTCATTATGAACACGGCAGTAACAACCGCTGTGTTCATGCTGGCGGTCAAAACACTGACCACCAGTATCCCTGGATCCCTGCCGGCCAAATAATGAACCTTTCTGTGGGCTGGCCGGGACATTGACGGCGGCTCCACATGGTGCCGCTGCCAATGCCCCTATGGGGTGGGTGCAGCTGCACCAGTCACGCAGATCACGTGCATGGGTAGTGCAGGGGCCCCCAGGGGTGCCCCGGGGCATCCCCTCTGCCAGCCTTTCCCTGGTGGGATAACCTGCCACGGAAAGGCTGGTGGTTCAGGAAACATTATCCAAGGGGTAGCGCAGCTACCCTGTCGGATGGTGTTTCCACTCACCGCCAGGCTGTCTGACGGCAGAAGCCTGGCGGTGAGTGATGGCTGCCGATGGCGGCCCTCACCATGTTCATTATGCGGTGGGTTGGCCCGCCATGCCAGCTGGCGGTTTCAGCCACCAACGCCGGCATAGCGAGCCAACCCACTGTGTTCATAATGAGCACCCAAATCTTAGTAAAGCACTTAGAAACACAATAGCTCCATCTAGGGCTATTGCAATGGCTTGATGATGTTGCTTCCAACAGTCTGGCACCACCTGTGAGAGAGTGCAGCCAGCCACAGAGTCATGCATACCCTGATTACAGTACTTTGGAAAATGATGAGGAAACAAAGATATTGCATGGAAGTGGGGAGGTGAGGTGTCGCTTGAGCCGATGTGGTGTCGAATCCTTACTGCCACCTGGGAGGTGAGGCGTCAGTTCCTTACTGCTAGAGGAGTTGAGGTGTTAGTTCCTTACAGTTGTAGAGGAGGTGATGCAACATAGGCAGTGAGCGTCGGTTCCTCAATGACAAGGGAGGGTTGATTAATCCAGCAGCTCAAGATGCGAGGTGTCAACTTCACAGTGTTGTGATCACACCACGGGGCCACAGGAGGAGCAGTGGAGTTGGGTGCCAAGAACAATGGTGACACAGCACTCTGGACTCATGCTGTGGCAGGACTTTAGAAGCACTGCAGTGGTATGAAGCCTGTGTTGTACAACACGGTCATTGCCCTCAGCAGGGACCACGGCTCCAGTGCAGGCAGCGGCACAGGGTCAGAGAGAGGGGCTGGTTCCGAAGTTGTTCTGGAATTTGATGCACTAGTTTCTTTTTGCACCAGAACTCACTCCCAACGTCCCAGGAACTGAATTTGGCACTACCTGGCAAGTAAGGATTCTCAGCAAGAGAGCTCAGGCACTAGCAGGTGAAGTCTTTGATGTCCCTGAGACTTCTTAACGGGAGGCAAACTCAGTCCAAGCCCTTGGAGAATCTTGGAACGAATGATGTAGGAAGGAAAGTCCATTGCTTTCACTCCCAGGACAGAAGCAGCATGCAGCAGGCCAGCACAACAAAGCAGCAGGCAGAGTGGCAGTTCCCCTTTCAGCATACAACTCTTCTTCCTGGCAGAATGTCCACAGTCCATAAGTGTTCTAACTATGTGGTATCAGAGGTTTAGTACGTATACCCATTTCTATCTTCGAAGTAGGCAAACATCAACAAGCAAGTCTTTGCAGTACAGAAGACCCTGCCTTTCCCTGCCCTGGCCCCAGGCACACTCCAGGGGGTTGCAGACAGCTTTGCATGAGGAAAGGCACAGTCTTATTTAGGTGCAAGTGTTAGCTCCTCCAACCTATCTAGCTCAGGAAGACCCATCATCCTGGCGAAGGGCCATCGGGATATGCATGGAACACCTTAGCTCCCTTTGTGTAACTGTTGAGGGTTAATACACAAACAGCCCAGCTGTCATCCTCACCCAGATGTGTATTCAGCAGACAGGCAGAGGCACAGAATGGTTACGCAAGAAAATGCCCAATTTTTCAAAAGTGGTATTTTCAAACTTACAATTAAAAAAACAAATTATGTTTTTTTTAAATTGTGAGTTCAGAGACCCCAAACTCCTTATCTCTATCTGCTCCCAATGGGAAACTATACCTAAAAGATATTTCAAGGCATTAACCATGTTACCCTATGTGAGAGATTGCCCTAGCAATAGTGAAAAACAAATTTAGCAGAATTACACTATCAGAGCATGTAAAACATACCAGTACTTGTCCTTCCTTTTAAATATCATGTACCCTGCCCTTGGGGCTGCCTTGCCCCTACTTTAGGGGTGACATACATGTATTAAAATAGAAGGTTTGGGTGTGGCAAGTGGGTGCACTTGCCCAGTTGAAATAGCAGTTTGAAACTGCACACACAGTTACTGCAATGGCAGGTCTGAGACCTGTTTGCAGGGCTACTTGTGTGTGGCACAATCAGTGCTGCAGGCCCACTGTCCACTGGTAGCATTTGATTTACAGGCACCAAGCACACCTGGTGCACTATACTAGGGACTTACTAGTATATCAAATGATCCAATCATGGAGAAAACAATCACCAATATATTTTAGACAGATACCAGATGCACTTTAGCACTGCTCAGCAGTGGTAAAGTGCCCAGAGTCCTAAAGCCAACAAAAACAGGTAAGACAAAACAGGAGGAAGAATGCAAACGGTTTGGGGGATAACCCTGCAAAAAGGGCCAGGTCCAACAGATCATATCCACCAAATGAGCAACACGTGGGTCACAATAGAATTGAGCTATTCCAGGGTACATTACCAGTCACAATTAGGTAACCCACAGTTCCCCAATAGCAACAGAAGTAATCAGCTAAGGCTGAAATAACTGGACCCAGCAGAATTGCAAGATCTGTCTGTGAGACAAACTGCTGACCTATGTCTAGTAGCTGTCCCGTAAGTGACCCCTCACTTTGCTTTTCTCTTTGTCTTAGCAGAAGGTCCAAAAGCAGTTTTATTCATTGGGGCAGGGTTGCTCTGCAATCAAATTGAGGCTTGTGGAGTGGCTTGTTTGATATACACAATGGGGAACAGCTCACAGCAATTAGATGGGTTCCTGTCAGGAACACCAGAAAGGGAGCTGCCAGACTCATTAGAGGACTGCTCAGCCCCTCTCCAAGATGTAAGGATAAGTGCCTCTCTGCCAAGTTGATTTCCTTTGAGATTACGACAACTGCATGGGCCAGGAAAGAGTCAAGCATAGTACCACTATGCTCCTTTTTTAGTGACACTGTTTCAGTTAACTTTCTTTTGCCCATTTTCCCCACCAAGATTGTGCAGGTAGCAGGAAAGAGATACAATGAACACCCCAACAGCCAAGGGGCATGGCCCAGCTTTTTCCGGGTGAAGACGGACCCGCACCTGTCCCAGGCTTGGCCTGGGCTTGGCCTGTGCACGCCCTGTGCTGCGGAAGGAATGCAAGCACTTTTCACTTTCTCCCCCTCCTCACATGTGCATGCAGTTGCAGGCAGTTCTGTACCTCCTGGTGCCATGTAATATGGGTCTACAAGTCCACGGTGTCCTCTGCCCACCAAGATTTGAAGTTTCAAGTGGGACTCTTTCTGCAGGAGGAATACAAGCGCTTATAGCACAATGTCAGGGCTCTTCTCCCTCCTCATTTTTGCAGGCAGTTGTGCACCTCCTGGCGTAATGTAACACGGGACTATGAGTCCCCAGTGTCTGCTGCCCACCAGGGTTTGAAGCACGGATTGGAATCTATGCTGCAGGAGGAATGCAAGCCCTTTGAGCACAGTGTCAGGGCTCCTCCCCTTCCTCACATGTGCAGTAGGTTGCAGGCAATTGTGCATCTTCTGGCATGATGTAATGTGGGACCATGAGTCCCAGTGTCTGCTGCCCACCAGAATTTGAAGCGCCAAGTTGTAATTCTTCAGAATGATGTAGACACATTTTAAAAATATTTTGACATCATCACTCAGGAGTAAGAGCTGGATGTCTTCCAGATTTTATGAATTCAGCATTACCACATTCCAGCTAGGGAAATATTGTTGAAGTGATTACTATCATGGGGGTAGTGCAATTAGGAGATTTTGTGGGTAATCTACACAATGATTAATGTATTCATGTGTGCTACTACTAAAGGACACTTGAATAACACCTGAATAAATATGCAATAGCAAAGCCAATTGGCATTTCTTTAATATGCTAATACACACAACCACAAGCATGCCGAAATATTGTTTTTATGAGATATTTTGGTTTTGTCATGGCTTGTCAAAGTGGTGTATGATATTTTTATAACTGAGTTTTGTTTGCCCTGAAGTTTAGTCTGCGAAAATTGACCCTTTGTCCAGATGTTTCATGTCACTGTTCAGAAACAGACTATGTGGATGTTGGTGACCCTACTCCCCCATAAAGTGATTGTATCTGTCTACTGCCTGGAAGTGTGCCTGGAGGTTCTGCTTATAGCTTTTTGTGGCCCATGCATCTGAAGGTAGTAAACCAAACCCAAGTGAACTTTCATGAATCAAAGACTGGTGGAGTAATGTCTTGGTTTGGATTGAGGCTATGCATATGTGGAGGTGAACTACGATTTCCTTAAGGCTGCAATTTTCTGCATGTTACCAGAGTATTGGCAGTCATCCCGGTTTGTCAGTTGTAACTTCCTCATGGTGCATGGTGTTTTTTGTTTGCAATCATGATACAATGTGACTGTAGCAAGGACCTTCCCACATGAATTCCCGATTTTCCTCACAGAGATCCATCACTTCGGAAAGGAATGTTTGCATGGACCGTTTGATCACAGAGAAGTACCCTAAAGTCATCTCTGTGATAAAAAAAAAACTGGGGGTGTGGTCTCGCCATAAGCGATGATGGCTGCTTGCTAAACTATAAACAGGCTCCGTGTGTCAGAGTGTCCCTGAGGACAGGGGCAGGGCACCAACAACTGCGGGGGTGCCACAGTACATCATCCCCATTGCCCCGCTGCCAGATAGAGGGACCCTGATTCCAACCATATTCCCACGCAACACAGTTGCCATGGTTGCAGCCACTCCGACCAGAGCTGCACAACATGAAGCAGCAGCCTCAATTTGCTCCGTGAGCCTCACATTCCTTTGAAACATGCAGGTGGTACTGGGATCTCTTGGCTCCCCGTGCCTCAGATGCAATTTTTGGAGGCTGCCACCAGCAGATTCCATGGGAGACTTGGAACTTTGGCTACTCCCTCCTTCTTCCACTACAGCATACAGACGCCCCGCCAGCTCCATGGCCATGCGGGTTTGGCCGACATACTGGAGAGCTTAGCACCACCATTTTGGAATGGGCCACATGACTTCTCCACTGCCCAACTAGATTCACCAATGCTGCTCGCCTTGCACATCCTAATGAGTGCCTTTGATCCAGGGCATCCAGCTCACAGCTGCAATTGCAGTCCAATATACTTAACTGCTGTTTGATCGACAGTGACCTACTACCTTCCGTGTGTCTCTGCACATCGGCGGTCTCTAGTCAACAACTTGCTCCTTATTACTGAACCTGGGGCATTACACAGGCCTCTCCTGCCCCCACACAAAGGGTGAATCCTCCCTGATTGGGCCTTCCCCCATATTCAGGGAGCCTGCTGCCATGGGGACTTGATCTGGAGACCCCTGGCCTAGTAGTGGCCTACAGACTGTTTTGGCCTCTCATTATTGCCCCAACTGAGACTCTGCAGGCAGCCTTCTTGCACCATACATCACCACATCTGCCCCAACTCACACACCAGCACACAGTGTGACTACTGTGCATGTGACCTTCCCGGGGCCACTCCCCTGGCCTGCACACTGCTCTGGTGGGCAGTGGACCCCCGCATGATTGATGGGGTGCTTCTCACGGACCCTTGACAGACACATCACCTACACTGACCCCTTGACTGCCTGCCAGCCTCTGCGTTGTACTGCTCGATATCACTTCTGGGTCTGGGGCCATCTTTTCTTATGTGTGAGTCCGTCCACTCCTCTTGCCCTTGCTATTGGAGAGATCCCTGAAGGTGGGAAATCCCTCTCCTACCATGTAATGTGAGAGACCTGCAGCCTACTGTCCTGTCTGATCAGTTCCTCATGGTTGCGTTACTTCCTCAGGCACAGTTTGACTTTAAGATGCATATTAGACTTTGATTATCCATGGAGGGGGTTATCTGTCCCTTCTTTGTGCCTCAAGGCATCCCCCATCCCCCTCCCCGGGAGTCAAAATTTTTCCTTCTCTCGGGTCATTGACTTGGAGATGCCGTCTGGTAAATCCTCCAGCAAATCTTCCGACCAGCTGCTTCTATCAGAAGCTGTCTCTCAGCAGCACCCCATGGCCACCCTCCAGGTGTCACCTACCGCTGGACCCGCCTCAGCTTCCTCCTGCCCACTGCAAGAAACCACGAAGGAGTGCTTCCTACAGTTGGTCACTGCAGTCAGCCACCGCCTGGAGGGTATAGACTCCAAAATTTAGGACCTCACTGCAGAGACCAAATCCATCCGAGCTGGCATCACAGGCTTTCAGGACAGGAGCACCACCTTGCGGCCATGGAAGATCATCACAACACCATACCAGACAGAGGCCAGGAATTTTGGCACCTGTGTAACAAAATCACACGTGGATGATAGAAGCCCCAGAGACAATGTTTTGCTTTTACAGATTCCTGGAGCATATTGAGGGCACAGATGTCAGGGGCTTCCTCAAGGTCCTCCTCCCCATGCTTACAGTTCATTGTGTGGGCCCCCGTGCCAGGATTCACCAGGAAGGTTATGTCCCATTATAGCCTGCTTCCTTCGGCATGAGCAGGTGTGACAAATCCTGGCTAATGCCGGCTCCCATGGCCCATCTGACTTCGAGAGGAAGAGACATGCATGGCTGCCGACTTTTTATGAGAGACGAATAATAGAAGAAAGGCATTCTTGGCTCTTCAGCCTCAGGTGTGAAAACTGCACATTAATTTCGGACTGGTTGAACCTGCCCGTATGTGGATCATGAAGGAGGGCAAATCCAAAGACTACTTTGACCCGGATGCCCTTGGTTTCTTTCTGGAAGGACTCTCTGACCATGCCGTGGACCTTGCCTCCCCGGATTTTCCAGCTGCCCCCATACCATGAGCATGCCCTCTCCCCCTACCACCTTCGGCAGCCAGTGGAGCTCTGATGGTACTCACAATCGGAGCAGAGACCTGGAACAATCAGACATATCTCAGAACAGCAGTGATATGGCCCTTAAGATGGTGGCAGCTCTTACTCAGGACCAGAGACAAATCCCAGTCCCCACTGAAGCACTCCCAACCCGATGACTAAAACTTGTCTCTTCCTTCCCTGACAGACACACAACAAGATCCCTAGCATCCTCAGGATGAATAGATGAGTACAGAGCTCTTGCCTCAATATATATCCTCTGTACTATTTAAATTGACTTGTCATTTGCTGGTTTCTTTTGGACAGCCGAGCTTTGTTTTGCTCCCATTAGCCCTGTTTTGCATTGCTGTGTCACTGAGTGCCTCTGTAATGATATGTGGTACGATGTGTACGGTGTTTCACTTGAACAAACAACATTTGTTGCTGCTGTACCCACTGTTAGAATGTTTTTCAATGCTGCCATGTCACCACTGTGGTCCTGGCACACTTACCCCTTTACTCCCCCTCTCCACTCCATACCCCACCACCTCCTTTCCTTATCCCCTAGCCCACTGCTGAGCCACTCCCCCTCTCTTCTGTCACCTACCCCTCTAACTAAGTGATGCAGCTATTTGATGTTTGCTGTTTGAGGGCAGTTGTGTTCTCTCAGAGAACACTCCCCATTCATGGGACAGTCCATGGGTGCACTATCCTACACTCGTCAGCACCCCCGGCATGGTCTTCAACCTGATTTCTTAAGATGTACTTTCTTTTCTGTCCCTCTTCGTGGGACCTCCGGTGTGCCAGACCCTCAAGCCAAGACCCGCGGTTCTAAACTACCGGCTATCCCCGTCCTCAATTTAGTGCCAGATTATTCCCTTCCTTTTTCCTCTTTCCCCTATGTCACTTCCTGTTGCAGACAACCCACCATCCCTCACGTCCGAGGGCTTTTTTCATCACGCCCCTCTCATTTCTCCTCCTTTCTCCTTTCCTCCTTCTTTTACCCTCTTCTATCCCTCTTTCTTCCACCTTCACTTTTATACTTTCCTCCACTCTTTTTCCTTCTATCCTTTGAAGCTTCCACTTATTATTGCCACTGCTCTACCACCTATCCCAATGGCTGCCCCTGCCCCCACATCTTCCTCTTCTCTGCAAACCATTGCCTGGAATGGTAATGGTCTGACAAACTACATAAAATGCAAGAAGGTGCTGTCCTCCCTGCAGTGTAAATGAGGGGATGTGGCCCTTTTACAGGAGACCCACCTCTCCCACCTGGAGTCTGAAAACTGCATCAGGACTGGCTTGGATGAGTAGTTCACAGGAGCTGCCTGGTGACACTAGCATCAGGCCTAGGACCATCCAGGAAGTGTGATGTTACAATTCTTTTACACAGGTCCCTGCCTTTCACTATTCTTAAGTCATGGAGAGACCCGGATGATGGCTATGTTTTTGCTAAACTAAAGATTGGGGGGAGGACACCTTGGGGGTCATTACAACATTGGCGGTATAAGGTGCTTACCGCCGTGCAGAAGACCGCCAATACACCGCTGCGGCCGCGGTAGACCGCCACAGCTATTATGACACACATCATGGAACCCGCCGAAATTCAGACACCCACACAACACCGCCACACCAAAGGTCATCGATAAACATGCAGAAACAAATCCTCCACCTCCACGCCAACATAAACACGCCCATGCTATTATGACCCACGAATCCACGCGGCGGTCATTCAACAGCGGTATTGCATTGGCGGTACACACCGCTGCGCTCAAAATACACACACACATACAAAACACCACCACATTGGACAAATCCAAATACACACACCTGATACACATACACACACCACTCCCACAAACCCAACACAATATAAAATACACACCCACATCACCCACAAACCCCTACAACCAGAAATTCTGAGAGAAGGCGAGAGAGAGAGCACAGCTATTGACAACCCCATCACACAGAGGCACACAACACCATCACCCACACAACATCCACGCACAAAACACCACATACCACTACACTCACCACACTCATCACCACATACACCACACCACCCCACACCTCACACACACCACCCCATGTCACGCCAAAGACACCCCCGCTTCTCCGAGGAGGAGCTCAGGGTCATGGTTGAGGAAATCGTCCGGGTAGAGCCACAGCTATTTGGCTCACAGGTACAGCACACATCAATTGCCAGGAAGATGGAGTTATGGCGCAGAATAGTGGACAGGGTCAACGCCGTGGGACAGCACCCAAGAAATAGGGAGGACATCAGGAAGAGGTGGAATGACCTACGGGGGAAGGTGCGTTCCACGGTCTCCAGGCACAACATCGTGGTGCAGGGGACTAGCGGCGGACCAGACAACACCACTCCATCCCCAGAAGAAGCCCACAGTGACGACAGCAGCGCTACCCCACTGGATCTTGATGACCAGCCCGGACCATCGTGGGCCTCAGGACAGTCGGTTCCCCTTGCCCAGCCACAGCACAACACTGACCTTCCACCCTCTGGTAACACCAGCACAGCACCCACCCAGCGGGCCCAAACCTCCCTACCCAGGACAGGTCAATCAGCGGTGTGTCCACCACTACAGGGAACCCAGGATAACCCACCACCCCAACAACAACAGGGACCTGGGGGCAGTGGTAGTGGGCACACGGTCCAGGGGACGGAGGCACAGGAACACAGGGGAACTGGGAGGGCTGCTGTGCGACAGAGGGAGGACAGGCCAAGGGAACCAACTCTCCACGAGGCCCTCTCCTCCATCATGGGAGCCTACCACCACTCCCAGGAGACGATGGCGAAGGTCCTGGACAAGTTGCAGGAGACCCTGCGTCTGCAGGAGGAGCAGTATTTGGGGTTCAGGGAGGAGCTCAGGACCATCGGCTCCGCCCTGGACACCATGGTAGGGGTGCTGACGGACATTCAAAAGACCTTGAGGGACACCGTGGCGCTCCAAGGGGCCCCTGACACTAGCCAGGACGATGAACTGCCCACCACCCCTGCCGGCGCTAGTGGACAGGATGCCCCACCACAGGACCACCACACCAGCACCCTACCCCCTGCAGACAGACAACCACCACGCAAGCGGTCCCTGAGATCCAGGAACAGGACAGAGCAAGATGGCAATACCCCCGCCAGGAAATGAGACCACCCTGATTGTCCTCTCACTGTCCCACTTTGTTACCCTGTCCAGATTGGAACTGCCCCAGCTCCACTTCCAATGCCCAGATGGGCAGTGCACCTGTGAGACTAATAGACTGGACTCTGCCATGGACATTCCTCCACCATCACCCATCACCATTTTGCAACCCCCCCCCCTTCATTTTTTGAGCACTTAAATAAACACCCTTGAAACACCAAAAAATCTGGAGTCAGTCTATGATTTAGTACTTTGTATTATCAATCACTGTGTCATAATGGGTTACCCATTGTAAGGCTAACATACCTATGTCACACATCACAAGCCCTTGAAGGATGCAAGCAGTTGACACGTAGGTTACCACACTTGTGAAACTGAAATGGAAGGGTACAACTCAATTAACAAATAGTGAGTGAAATGTAGGTACAGGATAGAGGTAGACGTGTGAAAGTTAATATAATGTTAAACCAGAAAATGTTCTCACCTGTGTGTCACTGGAAATATTGCTGTATGACTGACTCCCTGTTGTCGTTTTCTTCTTCCTCAGCTCCATCCTCATCACTGTCCACAGGCTCCGCAGCTGCTACAACAACGTCATCTGGATCATCCTCCTGCAGAAAAGGCACCTGGCGTCGCAATGTCAAATTATGGAGCATGGAGTAGGTGACGATGATGTCGCACACCTTCTTCAGTGAGTAGAATAGGGATCCACCTGTCATATGGAGGCACCTGAACCTGGCCTTCAGGAGGCCAAAGGTGCGTTCGATCACCCTCCTAGTCCTCCCATGGGCATCATTGTACCGTTCCTCTGCCCTGGTCCTGGGATTCCTCACTGGGGTCAATAGCCAGGAAAGGTTGGGGTAACCAGATTCCCCCAATAGCCATACACAGTGCCTCTGGAGTTGACCCATCATATCAGGGATGCTGCTATTGCGCAGGATGTAGGCGTCATGCACAGCGCCAGGGAACATAGCATTTACCTGCGAGATGTACCGGTCTGCCAAACAGACCATCTATACATTCATGGAATGATAACTCTTCCTGTTCCTGTACACCTGTTCACTCCTGCGGGGGGGACCAGAGCTACATGGGTCCCATCAATGGCACCTATGACGTTGGGGATATGTCCAAGGGCATAGAAGTCACCTTTCACTGTAGGTGAATCCTCCACCTGAGGAAATATGATGTATCTCCTTACGTGTTTCAGCAGGGCAGACAACACTCTGGACAACATGTTGGAAAACATAGGCTGGGACATTTCTGATGCCATGGCCACTGTTGTCTGAAATGACCCACTTGCAAGGAAATGGAGCACTGACAGCACCTGCACGTCAGGGGGGATTCCAGTCGGATGGCGGATCGATGACATCAGGTCTGGCTCCAACTGGGTACATAGTTCCTGGATAGTGGCATTGTCAAACCTGTAGGTGACGATGACATGTCTTTCTTCCATTGTTAACAGGTCCACCAGCCGTCGGTCCACCGGAGGATTCCGCCATATTCTCATATGTCCAGGCTGGCGGTGCCCACGAAGGACAACAGCGAAGAACCAGTCACTATTCCTCCAAGTATGTACCCACAGTTACACACAAGACTACACCAGACACAAAACCCTTCCTGTATGTGTGTTGAGTGTAGGCCTAGCTATGTGTGACGCAGTAGTAAATGAAGCCATGTGGGCCCCTGAAATGGCGGCTGCCGGACCTCTAAACTGGGACAATGGGATTGTGGGGTAACTGCGCTGGCGTTGCACACCGTGGAGGTAGGCGGTCGTGGACCGCGGCGCAATGCTGCATTGGTTAACATTGGACCCTATGGGTCCCAGGAGCCAATGAACAGGTGCGCCGGTGGTGATGATAAGCACCGCCGCGTACGTCACCGCCGTGGACGTCACCGCCATTTTCTATCTGTTCAATCACTAGATACCTGACCTTCGACAGGAGAGGACCTACACTGCTAGTGCTGCTGTGACCTCGGTCTGGAAGCGACGATGGCTGCTGCGTCTGGGGAAAGGGCCCCTGCCTTCACTGCACAGGAGTTGGAGAAACTTGTGGATGGGGTCCTCCCCCAGTACACGCTACTCTACGGTCCTCCAGACCAACAGGTTAGTACACAGGGAGCACGTTGTATGGGCTAGGCCTGGGTGGAGAGGGCTGGGTGGAAGAGGGAAGGGGGCAGAGTACATAGAACACTTATGCATGGGAATGAATGGGCCACATGGCCAGAGTAGGGAGGGGGCCACTCACAATGGCGGTGCAGTTGGTAATGACTGTACCTCTTCCCTTGTGCATGTCATGTAGGTCAACGCCCACCAGAAAAGGGACATTTGGCGTGCCATCGCCAAGGAGGTCCGGACCCTGGGGGCCCACCAGAGACGGGGCACCCACTGCCGGAAGAGATGGGAGGCCATTCGCCGCTGCAGCAAGAAGACAGCGGAGGCTCAGCTGGGGATGGCCTCCCAACGTGGGAGGGGTGCACGTCGCACCATGACCCCCCTGATGTTCCGGATCCTGGCGGAGGCCTACCCAGAGTTGGATGGGCGCTTGAGGCCATCACAGCAGACACAAGGGGGTGAGTACAACCTCATTCTGCGGACTTTGCGTGCAGTGGAGGGGTCTGGGTGGGGGAGGTGGGCTGTGGGTGTCCCTAGGCCAGGGCGAGTTAGGTAGGCAAGGACTCTCCGTAATGTAGGCCATGTGGGACTCAACCCCACCTCAGCAGAGTGCCAAGTTGAGGTATAGTTGCCCCTGTGGCATCCATGTGCGCAGATGTCCACCATTGCCATGTAGGCCATATCCCAGAAATTGCATGTGCAGAGGGCAGGAGCACGGCGTTATGCAGGGGGCTGCTGCGTCTGTCTTGTCCGCCAACGGTAGCAGAATGCCATGCACTAAAACTCTCTTTCTTCTGTCTTCCCCCCTTTTCCTGCTTTCCCTGTCCTTTTGTACATCAGCATCATCAGGCGGAGGTACAGTGGCACCGGAGCACAAGGGAGCTGCATCCCACATGGCCATGGAGGGCCACACCACAGACTCTGAATGCACCAGTGGGACGGAGGGCGAGGGGAGCTTCACGTCGGCCACCGGATCACCAACCAGCGACACAGACTCATCTGCCGATGGGAGCTCCCCTGTGGTGGCGGCACCAATGTGCACCCCACTTCTACAGGTACAGCCGCCACCTCCCCTACCAGCACCGCCCTCCCAGCAGCCCCTCAGCGTTCGCCCCGTGCCCGCTCACCCAGGAGGGTAGGCATCACCTTCGCCCCAGGCACCTCAGGCCCTGCCCAAGTCACACCAGCTACCCTCAGTGAGGAGGCCATTGACCTCCTCAGGTCACTCACTGTTGGGCAGTCTACCATTGTGAATGCCATCCAGGGTGTAGAACGAGAGTTGCAACATGGTAATGCATTCCTGGAGGGCATTCATTCTGGTCAGGCTGTCCTTCAGCGAACTCTGCAATCTCTGGCCTCAGCACTGATGGCAGCCATTGTCCCTGTGTCCAGCCTCCCCCCTCCAACTTTTTCCACCCAGACCCATGCCCTGTACCCCAGCCCATCCCAAGCACACCTACAGACCAGCATGCACACAAGTCAACACACACAAGTAGCTCAAGCAAACATAGGCACCACACACACCACAGGCACTCACGCAAGCCTCACCCACATACAGACACAGCAACATCCCCTGTCTCCACTGTGTCCGCCTCCTCCTCTTCTCCCTCCTCCCTCCCAGTCTCATCTACACACACACCTGCATGCACCACATCTACAGGCACTACGACTCGCACCAGGACACCCAGCACCACAAGCCGCTCACCTGCACTCACCACCTCCACTGCCATTTACATGTCCCCTGTGTCCTCTCCCAGTGTGTCTGTGACGCCCCCTCCCAAAGTACACAAACGCCGGCAATCACTCACCCATCATCCATCCACCTCACGACAGCCTCCAGTACCTGCACCTGCACCCAAAACACCTAAAGTGACACCTCCGACAACCACCTCCTCTTCCTCCACTCCCAGACCCCCTCCAGCTACCCATCCCAGTGTCCGTCAGAAACTGTCCCTATGTCAAATTGACCTTTTTGCCCCAACCCCCCCTCCAATTCATCAGTCCTGTTGAAGCGCCTCAGCCAAAAAGCCTCCAATACCAGTGGTGCCTGTTCAAGGTTTTTAGAGTGCACCGGCCACCCGGGCAGGCAGTAGGACCCGGAACCAAGGCATTGGCAGCCCACCCCCTGCAAAGGCTCTAAAATTGGAGAGTGGACGATGGGACCGTGTTAAGTGGGACAACAAGTGACATGGGTTTGAAGGGGATTGGTGAGTCAGCTGTAACTCCAAAAAAGGTGGGGAAGGTTCAGAGGAAGTCTGCCCAGCCTGTTGTGAGTGTCACGGCAGAGAAGTGCACCATCATTTCCTGCGGTCCAGACAAAACCGCCAGCACCGTCGTCACTGGTCCAGAGACCACCGCCACCACCGGAGTCACAGCCCAGGAGGGCCCAAGTATCGTCACTGGTCCAGAAACCACAGCCGGAGTCACAGCTCAGGAGGGCCCAAGTATCGTCACAGGTCCAGAAACCACCGCCGGAGTCACAGCCCAGGAGGGCCCAAGTATCGTCACTGGTCCAGAAACCACTGCCGGAGTCACAGCCCAGGAGGGCCCAAGTGTCATTACTGGTCAGGAGACCACCGCCGGAGTCACAGCCCAGGAGGGCCCAAGTATCGTTACTGGTCAGGAGACCACCGCCGGAGTCAGAGCCCAGGACGACCCAAGTATTGTTACTGGTCAGGAGACCACCGCCGGAGTCACAGCCCAGGAGGGCCCAAGTATCGTTACTGGTCAGGAGACCACTGCCGGAGTCACAGACCAGGAGGGTCCAAGTATCGTCAGTGGTCAGGAGGCCACCGCCGGAGTCAGTGCCCAGGAGGGGCCTGGATGCCACAGCCCCGCTGGGCAATGATGGAACGTCATGCCACCCACCAATGCCCATTGTAGAGAACGTCATGCCACACACCAATGCCCAGTGTAGAGATCCTCATGCCACACACCAATGCCCAGTGTAGAGATTGTCATGCCATACACCAATGCCCAGTGTAGAGACCGTCATGCCACACACCAATGTCCGTATCAGAACCGCCATGTCAAAGCACCACTGAACAGAGCAAAGACCGCCATGGCAAAGCACCGCTGAACAGTCCAGAACCGCTATGGCAAAGCACTGCTGAACAGTCCAGAACCGCCATGGCAAAGCACTGCTGAACAGTCCAGAACCGCCATGGCAAAGCACCGCTGAACAGTCCATAGACCGCCATGGCAAAGCACCGCTGAACAGGGCAAAGACCGCCATGTCAAAGCACCACTGAAGAGGGCAAAGACCGCCATGGCAAAGCACCGCTGAACAGTCCAGAACCACCATGGCAAAGCACCGCTGAACAGTCCATAGACCGCCATGGCAAAGCACCGCTGAACAGGGCAAAGACCGCCATGTCAAAGCACTGCTGAACAGGGCAAAGACCGCCATGTCAAAGCACCGCTGAACAGGGCAAAGACCGCCATGGCAAAGCACCGCTGAACAGTCCAGAACCGCCATGGCAAAGCACCGCTGAACAGTCCATAGACCGCCATGGCAAAGCACCGCTGAACAGGGCAAAGACCGCCATGGCAAAGCACCGCTGAACAGGGCATGCACCGTGTAGGAATGAAGAGGCCGCCACATCAGGCATCCTTCTCCCATGTGCAGCTGGGACTGAGACAGGACATGAACTTTCACGGGGAGACTCATCCAGTCTGGGCACCAGTCCCACCCAGTACCAGTAGAGAACTGCATCTACTTGAGAGACTGTGGCTGTGCACTCCCCAGGATGGCACAGTGGGCAAACCACCCACTGTATAGACTTGAGAGACTGTGGCTTTGCACTCCCCTAGATGGCACAGTGGGCAAACCACCCACTGTAGAGACTTGAGAGACTGTGGCTTTGCACTCCCCAGGATACATCCATGGGCATGGAGCCCCGTCGTGGATCTGTCTTCACATTCATGTGGCTGAGGTGCCCCCCCTTCCCTTCCCCCTGAGGTGCCTGTAGTGTTTCTATCTGATGCCCCGGCAGTGTTCTCTTCGATTTTGGTCAGGTATAGTTTGTGGGCCTCGCCCATGCATTTTTAGACTGTTGGTGCACGGACATTGTTGTGTACATATCTGCACTACTTCTCGGATTGTATGTGTAAATAAGAGTGATTTTGAGATATATATATATGTATAATTTTTGTATGACATGTATATTGGCACATTACAATGTTTGACCGAATTTCGCATTGTCTTTTCATTCTTCCGGGGGGATTGTGGGTTGTTACTGTGATTTTTGTGACTGCATTGGTGTGTATGTTGTAATATGCGAGGGTGGGGGAGGGGGTGTTTGTTGGGTGTCCCCCTAACTTTTGCCTCCCCCCTCCCCCGTGTCGTAGGTGCAGTACTCACCGGTGTCTTCGGCTCCTACGTAGCTGTTGGTCGTAGAGGAGCAGAAAGACAAGGGCAGGTAGGATTTGTAATTCAGGGTCCATGGTGTCCTCCTTCCTCGTGGAGTATGTTCAGGTGAGCGTTTTCCCATAGCAAAAGCTGTTTCCGCCGTGTTTTAATCCACGGTGAATCCGCCCCGGAAAAGGTGGCGGATTGGCGGGTTGTAATAGTGTGAGCGGTACATTGTCTCCCGCCGTCTGTTGGCGGTAACCGCCGCGCTGCTTGTCTGTACCGCCGTGGTGGCGGGCGGTGTGTTAAAGTGGCTGTCTTTGTTGGCGGTTACCGCCAGGGTCATAATTCCCTTTTTTTGTCCGCCGCCCTGTTTGCGGTATTTCCGCAGCTTTAACACCGTCCGCCAGGGTTGTAATGACCCCCTTTGTGTTTGGCTCGGTGTACCACCAATGGGCCCCAAGTGTCACTTTTTCCTCCAGCTCAACCGCCTCCTTACCAAAATCAGAGTCATCCACTATCTCATCCGAGGAGACTGGAATCTAGGGAGGGACATGGTGCTTGACAGCACTGGCCCTCTGGATGTCGGTAGCAATGTGGACTGGGCTATTTCATGGGATGTGCTTTCTGATCACAGATTGGTGGATCATTGACATTTCTCCCACCTGGAGGACTCGGAATACACCTTTCTATCACTGATTCACGGTACCCAGCCCAGACTGGACCATTTCCTCACTTCTCACTAGGTGGTTGCCCTCTCCAGGGACTCCTGGATCATGAGGCTACGTTCTCCAACCACTTTCCAGTCCTACTTTCTCTGGATTTGCGTACCCAGGCTGTAAACCGTGGTGGTTGAATATATCATGCTATTCCACTCCTGAGGGCAATCCCCAGCTTCTTTTCCACATTTCTAAATATTTGGAACATAACAAGGGATCTGTTTCCTCTGATTGAGACCGATGGGCAGTCGCAAAGGTGACTATCAGTGGCCGGCTCATGAGGGATGCAGCCCTTGCCAAAGCCCAGAAAGTGACCAAGCAGAGAGACTTGGAGGATGAGATTGCAACTTTCACATGTCTCCATGTTGCAAATCCCTCATCCCCCACTCACTACTACCTGTAGAGGGCCTGTATGAATCTTAACGCCTGGGTCACTTCCAAGGCTGAGTACATGCTCAAGCAGCTTAAGGGTAGCCACTATCAACAGGACGAGAAGCCAGGACATCTACTGGGGGCCCAGCTGTGACATCAGGAGGCAATGCTTGCCATCCCAGCTATTCAATCCGTGGGTGGTGCCATTCTTACCCAACTGCAGGACATTGTCAATGAATTTGCCCCAGAAATGATGGATGACCCTGCCTGTTAAAACGCCTTCTTTGATGGAGCGTTTGAAGGGAAATTAACAAGACTGAGATAGCACAGGCCATATGCAGGCTTCCCTATCATAAGGCTCCTGGAGAAGATGGCTTCCCTGTGGAATTGTATAAGTTGGCGGGTAGGGACGTGGTGAATTCCCCCGCTCAACCCATTTGCAAAGTCAACCATACCGGCTCCCGTGGATCCATCTCTAATAAAGTAGTGATAGCGGTCCTACCTAAGTAGGGGACGGAACCCTCACACTGTGGAAGCTATATGCTCATCTCCCTACTCAATGGGATATCAAGATCCTTCCTAGTGTCCTAGCGGCCCACCTTTGGGAAGCTATTCTACCCCTGATCCACCATTCACAGGTGGGGTTCGGCTCCAGCTGCTCTTCCAGGAACCACCTTTGCATCCTTGCCCATGCCCGTGGTTGGCTAAGGACCTGCAGGATGAAGCCCTCTCCCTAGACGCTGAAAAGGCATAAGATAGAATTGAATGGGGGTATCTCTTTGCAACCCTACAACAGTTTGGCCTGGGGGATGGATTTATAGCCAAGATCCGCTAGCTTTGTGACTTCCGCTCAGGTTAACTGTGGAGCTATCCTCTCAGACCCATTCCCGTTATGGAGAGGAACCTGGCAGGGCTGCCCGTTGTCTCCCCTGTTGTTCCTCCTGGCCATGAAACCCCTTGTAGCCTCTCTCCACCAAGCCCTGCTCATCACTGGCATCCTTATCCCAGGTGGGACGTCCAGGCATATAGGGCCTGATTACAACTTTGGAGGAGGTGTTAATCCGTCCCAAATGTGACGGATATACCACTAGCCGTATTACGAGTTCCATAGGATATAATGGACTCGTAATACGGCTGGTGGTATATCTGTCACTTTACCGTCACTTTTGGGACGGATTAACAACTCCTCCAAAGTTGTAATCAGGCCCATAATGTTGTGCTTACCTTCACTGACCTTTCTTGCTCTCTCCCAGCCATGCTGAATATCCTAAACAACTTTGTTTCACTCTCAAGCAATCGAGTGAACTGGGGCAAGAGTGAGGCACTACCTTTGTTGCACATGACCACATGTGTGGTGATATCTGGCTATCGGTTCCAATGGGAACCCACAGGCCTCAAGTAATTGGAGGTCTATGTCAACTTAGGGTTGGACCGCATGCTGGCAGACAACCTAAAGCCCCTGATGGCCCATTTGAAGCTAGACTTTTAGAAGTGGTACCCACCTCAGACTCTCCTTGTGGGAAAGAGTACAGACAGTGAGAATGGTGATGCTACCATGGGATACTTACATTCTTTGGCATGCTGCCCTCGCGTGTCCCTTTGTCCACACTACGCTTCATTGATAAGAACATATGGTCTTTCATCTAGGAGCCTCCTGCCCCCCCCCCTTAGCAAGTGCCAAGTTTCTGGCCCATCATTCATGTGGCAGCTTGGGTCACCCTTCAGTTGAGCACTGTGCTCTGGCACTCCACCTCTCTCAGCTTGCATATATGCTCCCTGGGACGCAGGACCCACCACTATGGGTATTGACAGAGCGCATGTTTCTGGCTTGTCATCATCATCATTTAACTTTATTTTGGTAAGTAAAAAACAAACCATTAAAGTACAATACACAACAAAGAGAAAGAAAGCTTCTTAAAAGCAGGAGGGTACTAAAAAAGTGAAGTAAAAACACAGTTAAAAGGAACAAGACAAGTTTAAAAACAAACAAAAAATGAACAGCCAGATAAGCATCACTTAGTATAATAAAAGTTCTATTCAACAAGGAAACTAGTTCCATAAATCAGTGATGGTTTAAAATATAATACACCAATATCTATATCCTGAGGAGTAATGACCAAGATCACGCGTCCAATTTGATAAATATACATAAATAAATCTAAAAATTAGTTCCCCAATCTTACTCCTTAAAATTGCTAATCTCAGATGTCAGAATACTACAAAAGATTTTACCATTAATAAAACTGTCTGGGTGGATGAATCACATTTTAAAATTCTCACAACATAAAATGAGGGATCAGTTCCATAGATCTATAAATAATCAATAATAAACCGAACCAATATCTATATCCTATACAACAAAAACTACAATCATACATCCAAGTTTAATAAATATACATAGGTAAAACTAAGCATTAACTACACGGTTTTGTTCCTTAAAATTGCTAATCTCAACTGCCAGATTGACTCGAGAAATCTTGCCACTGGTAGAGCTATCTGGACAGACGGTCGCATTTTAAAATTCTCTCAGCGTGAAGACAGGATCTAACCCCTAATTGTTTGCAAAGCGGGATGAGCCAAAGTTCTCTTTGTTTATGATACGCTTGACAGTGGAAGAAAACATGTGAAACGGTTTCTTCACTTTTACAACCCATCGGGCAATGTTTAGATCTATTAGTTGAGCTGGACCATTTGTACGTAAAACAGCACAAAGGAAGAGACCCGATCCTAAACCTAATAAAAAGGGCACGAGCAAATGGAGATAACTTTGCTCAAATTCATAATGATATTTAACAAGTAAAAAATTGTCGGACATAGACAATGGGATAGAACTAACAAATTGGCCAACCTGAACATTATGCCAGAAAGCATCCTTTAACAGCTGTGCAGCATTTTTAGGAATAGAAGTAGGATCCTGCCAATAGGACCCTAAGCCAAGCCGAGAGAAAGATTGTTCAACAAAGACACACCATTTAGTTTTAATACTAGAATCGCGGCCCACCACATTAAGAAGGCCACAATGAAAAGGGGTTAGGGCATCTGTTGTCCACAACCGAATCCAAAACAGCAGCGGCCTTAAGGCAGCAATCTGTGAAATTGAGAAAAGATTTAGGTCCAGGCGAATGGGCAAGGATGGGGTACTCGATGGAACCTTTAGCATCATTTTTAGAAACTGATTTTCTGCCCTAGCCAAACTCGCCAAATCACAGTGGCCCCAAAGTTCAGCTCCATATAAGGCGGTCCCCCTAGCTTGAGCTTTGTATATTTCCAGGGCAGGGGATATTGCAAATTTTGGAGAACTAGAGACAAATCTGACAATGCTTCAGGCATAATAAAGATTTTTGGCGTTGAGCATGCCAAAGATGTGAATCTTCCACTTTAATGCCTAAATAATCAAAGGTACCCACCCTTTCCAAGGGGACACCATCTAAATATACAGGCCTCTTAATTTTTTGCCTAATATCTCCAAAAAACATGTATTTTGTTTTTGCTGAATTAATTGATAGCCCATGGTCAGTGCAAAACTCAAGAAATCTGGAGAGCAGTCTAGAAAGGCCCATGGCAGTACGTGATAACAGTAGGGTATCATCTTCAAACAGAAGACAAGGAATCTTCTGCCCGCCCAAGCTAGGGGCATCACTTTGACAGTCTAAGAGGTATGGCAAACAAGCATTGATAAACAAAAGAAACAAGGTGGGCGCCAAGACGCATCCTTGCCTCACACCCCGTGCAGTTGGAAAAGCAGGAGTCAGATCGCCAATAGCACCCCAGCGGACTTTAGCACAGTTATCAGAATAAAGATCCTTAATGATGTTAATCATAGAACCCGGTACACCGGCGATACTAAGTACCTACCAAAGCTTGGCACGCGGGACAAGGTCAAACGCAGATTTCAAATCAACAAAGGCCACAAATAAGTGGCCTTTATCTGCGTCTACGGTCTTCCACTTAATGGTGGTAAATCGGAAGATCTGATCGATGGAGCTGATCTTGTCCCTAAATCCTGCCTGAAGATGGCTTAAGACCTGATTTTTCGTTATCCATTGTTTTAATCTAGTTAGCAACTGGTACGAAAAAAAATTCTGCAAGTTGTCTAATAGACTAATAGGTCTATAATTCCCAGGGGAGCTCTTGTCTCCTTTTTTATGAACGGGGACAATAATCGCCATCTTCAACGAAACCGGATAGGATCGAGTTGCCATGGCAGTGTTCGATACCCTATTGATATATCGGGTCCATACAGGTAGGTCTGATTTATACAGATCCGAAGGAATACCATCTTGGCCAGGGGCCCTGCCAGATCTTTGAGCGCAAATTGCCATCTCTGTTTCTTTCAGGGTGAAGGGCGGCATTTCGGGCTGGCACAGTGCATAATCTGTAAAAGTATCATCAAAATCCGACCGAGAGCCATACAATTCACAAAAATAAGAGAACCAAGTTCCTGAGTCGATATGACATTCAGGAGTGGATGACAGGGCTGGATCGCTACGCGAAACCAAAGTCCAAAAGAGCTTGGCGTCGGAGAACTAGCCGCCTCCGCCAGATACTCCCATAAATGCTCCTCATATTTGAGTTTCGATAGCGTGCGAGTAGACACATAGTTCCTTCTCGCATATATAATGTGATCCCGGTTCTTTGACTTTAAGGCTTCAGATAGAAGATGCTTGGCCACCCGGCACTCTTTGTCAAACCATTTACACCTAGGAGCAGAAGATTTTAATTGGGATTTAGAAGGTTTAGTGAAAAGCTCCTTAAGTTCCGCAAAAAAACCCGCATGGGCGGACATAATTTCTGAGGAAGATAATACAATGGAGTCCTCAAAAAGTTGGTGACAGGACATCATAATGCCAAGCTTATGATTCAATAAGTTGGATTTCAGAAACGAAGGCCACTTTACCGCACGCCTATTAGTGGAAAGTTTCAACAGATCATTTCGACCAACCAAACCAGTGGGTAGATCAAACAGGGCTATGTTATATGCAATTTGCAAGGGGGCATGGTCGCTAGTACGAGGAAGACCCACCTCTACGTTAGTTATGAGATGCCAAACTCGCAGATCCAAGATGACATAATCCAAACAACTGTTATAATTTCCTCTAAAAAAAGTGGGCCTAGCAGGGTTATCGCTTGGAAATCGGCCATTTCCAACACGGAGGCCGTATGTAAGTGCAAGGTCTATTATCTGAGACACCCTAGGGGAAGGAATATGTGGCGTAGAATGAAATTGAAGTGGGGGAATATTCCACACTACGTCCTCATCCTGAGTGGATTCAGCAAAAGCTGAGCCAAGTTCAATTTGGGCGTTAAGATCACCAGCAATGATGACTCGATATTTGGAATGGAGTTCTGATAAAACATTATGCAAGCGATGGATAGTATCAGACTGTTGATTAAGAGGGCATGGTCGGTTATAGATATTAATACACAGCACAGGGGTACCAGACCTAGGCTGTATTACTATGGCTAAAATATCACAGGAATCAACAGCAATTTCCTTGACCCTGCCCATCTCAGACAACTTGACCCAGATACATAGACCCCCGACCGCCCTTCCCCTAGGGGATTGGCTTGCCTTTTTTATAAAAGAAAGATAACCTTGCCTATACACACCATCCGTTGCCCAAGTTTCCTGGAACATGCAGATAGAATAAGATTCCACAAAAGCCCCCCACTCCGAATCAGGCAGTTTGCTCTTAATACCTGCCACATTCCAGGACAACAAATACCCTTCAGAAGATGGAGTGTTACAAGTAAGCGTGCCAGAATCAGTGTCCGTAACTAAATTAGGATTTACTATTGGGAAACAAAGTGAAGCACTTGAAATAGGACCACCTGGGCTGATTAAAAATCTTTGAGGTAATACAAGTGGACCACAAGGTATGCAAGGATTAGAGAAGCGTAGTCAATCCACATCAGATGTATCCCCTAAAGAAGTGGGGTCTTGAGTACCAATAAGTTTATGATTGTAAACCAAAGCAGCCCCATCAACAGGGAAAGGCAACAAATCAGACTTAGCAACAAGAACTGGAGCACTGCAAGGAATTTCCTTGGGCCTAAAAGAGTGGGCAGGCAAGATTTTGTGACCAGTGGCAGGCAGACATTCGCTAAGGTGTATATCAAGGTCAGTTCTTAACATGTTGCGGGCCTCCATCTGCAAAAGCCCCCTAACTAGTTCAGAATTAATAAGGTTAATTTTAATGGTGTCACGTCCACCGGGACAGCCACGCACCCGAAAAGCAAAGACAATATCAGAATGAATAATAGAAGCACAGCCCCTGGTATGACGGATCCAATATGCCACCTTGTTAACAAGAGAGGAAGTATCTTCTCTGATATGAGATGTAAGAGGGGGAACATTGCACAAATAAATACAATTTGAATTAGACACATGAGTAGAAGGGACCACAACTTGTCCAAAGTCAAAAAGGGAAGATGCCGACGTGCTGTCGAAGTAGCCAGTTGTTTCCCATGGGTTGGCTTAATAGAGGGGGCCTTGTTAAGGTCCCCACTTGATGAAGAAATAACAGACACTGCAACCTGACCCAGAGGGCAAGGAGATTGTGTTGGCACAGGAATCAAACTACGGTGAGGAGATGAGTCAGTTTTTTAAAGAAGTTTAAGAACCTCAAACAATAGACCCTTTAACTCCCCGACTTCACGTTTTAAACTAGAGACTATTGTTAACACGTCTACTCCTGGAGGGTCACAGGAAGTGATAGCGGGTGGGGAGATCGAAGGTTGTTTGTCACCCACCAAATCAGACTGGTCCAAAATGGAAAACCGATTAGCACAAGGGATGCCACTAAAGATAGGATGATAAGAAGTAGCATCCAAATTATCCACTAGACCAGGGGGAGTTAAAGATTTAGGCAAACCCAGCAGGCTAGATAAGGCTCTACAAAGACAGAGCTCTGCGCCGCACTCTACCAACCTGATGCTTTCTTCCATGTTGAAGTTGTGATGGCGAGCCCACCACCTTTTTGGAGTGGGCCCCGTTCTTCATGATATGGGGTAATGCCAGCCTGCGTATCGGCGGTGAGCTACTGGAATGGGAGGCATGGTGCTCGGCAGGCATCAGCAACCTAATCCAGATCATGTATGGTGGTGCCCTCAAATTTGGTCTTCTGCCACCCCAGTCTTGGCAATGGCTTCAGTTACAGCACTGTCTTAACTGCTGCATAGCTGCACAGCCTTGGGTCCTCCAATCCTCCTCCATAGTCTCCTTTCTTAGGACATGGGGTCATTTTCACAGAGTGATGTCTGGTTTCTACAGCCTTTTGAACCATCATCTTTTCTCCCTACTGTGAGAAAGTGCCTCTTTTGACATGGTTAGCCCCCCCACTTTTTGCTTGGTATTTGGTGTGGTTCGAACGTTGTTAATGCAAAGAGTCCCTGCTAACCAGGTTCCCTGGGTCAGATTTCTTTCTCAAAACGGTTGTGATGCATTGGCACAATTGGAAACACCTTTAGGTTCCCCTATAAGTCCCTAGTAAATGGTACTAGGGTATCCATGGCATGAGATACTAAGGGTAGGCCCCTGAGGCCAGCAGCACAGATTGTGCCACCCTCAGGGACCATGCATCCAAGTGCACCCATCACTGTCATGGAAGGCTGAATGTCCTGGTGGAATTCTAAATTGTAAAACTGGCATGGCACACAGCCTGTGTGCCCTGTCCACTATACACTGAATGCAATATAGGTAAGTCACCCCTCTGGCAAGCCTTCCAGCCCTAAGGCAAGGTGCACTATACTGCATGTGTGGGCATAGATGGATGATTAATATGCCCCAACTGTGTCTCTGCCACACCGGGGGCATAGTAAGTGAACAGAGCAGCCATTTTACATGCATGTGCTGAACACTGGTCACTATGGGTTTCATACCTACACGATGGCCAATCGGCACCCTGGGTTGTTTGGTATCAAACAACTCAGAAAGATAAATCCAAACTGATACCAGTATTGGATTTATTACAAAATGTAACCAGTAGCCAACTTAGAGGTGGCCCCTGAAAAAGCCAACTATCCTGGCAAGGTTTGTGGCCGGTCACAACCAGCCTGCCCCCACCAGACAGGATTCTGGAAACCTGGGGAGAGAGCCTGTGCTCTCTGGGTCCAGAGAACAAAGCCCTTCCTGGGCAGAGATGTTACACCTCCTCCCCCAGGAATGTGCGCTGCCCTGCCAGCAACTTCAAAGGGCTTACTACCTTTGAAGCTCAAGCCACATCCCTGCTGCTACAGTAGATGGCTGCCCCTGTTGCAAACCCCTACTATTGGCAGGAACAACAACAGGAAAATACACAAAGGACAGTAGGAGTGGCCACCACCGGCTTGCACACCCCTAAGGTGACCTCTCCATTTCATTTTCCTCTCTTGCATGAGATAGGGAAGTGACCTCTGCCCACAGGAAGTGGTCACATACTGGGAATAGCCACCCTAAAGTAGATGACCCATTGATCACTAATAGGTACACTAATAGGTACTCCCCTAAACGCCCCCTAAATACAGTATTTAGTGGGTAACCCTGCCTGTTGCATTTAAAACTTGACAATCGCCGTTGAGGTGTTGCTTGGACATCGGATGAACTGAGAAATTCTCAGAGGACCTCCACTCTTCTGAAAATCATTGAAGATCTCATCCAGAGTGAAGGCTTCACTCTCCTGCAACAAAAGCCATCCAACCAGTGTAGCCCAGTTCACTGACTGACTGCTGACCAAGAAACCGGACACCACAGCCAGACCAAATTTCACTCAGATGCCATGAGACAAAACCTAAAAGTGTGCCAAGTCTGGTGGCACTGCCACCTCCAGTGGCTGAACCATGCAATAGCCCTAGAAACTGGTCATTTAACATTAGACCCCAGGAAGGAAAGTCCACTCTGGACTCCAAAAGGGCCAGGAGGAAACCCCAGTTGAGGGACTTCAGAAACCACCAGAGCCACCCACCAGAGTGGCCCTGCTGATCTGCAAGTGACCCTCAAAGTGACCTACTTCCTGCTTCCAAGGCACCTTTGCTCACAGCTCTTAGGTCATCTGTCTGCTCTGCATCCGGCCTCCCTGGGCCATGCACAGGAGAACCAGCTATGCTCTAAGGGTTCCCCACCCCTTGTGACCTCTACAGTCCAAGGGAACCCACCTGACTCACTTTGAAGTCCACCTGTGCATTGCTTTTCCAGGTGGTCTCCCACAGTGGTCCTGCACCAGCTCCAAGGACTTTTCACCATCTCTTCCCTCCAAAACTAAAAACCGCCCGAACTACTCCTGCTGGCCCATAGGTCTGCTTGATGACCTCAACCTAAGAACAAAAGGAGACATTGGTTAACGCATTGCCTGATTTTATATGTATAATTAAAATGTTCTCCTTTTGATACCTATGGTGCATAATTATGCACAAAAAGACTATTTTTGTTAAACTTTGAAGAAGTGCTTACCCAACTTTGATCATCTTGGTCTTAAAAAATTTATATAAATCTGAAGTATTTTTGTAAATTGGTCTTGAGTTATTCCTTTTAGTGTGTGTCTTTATTTGTTGATACTGTGAGTACAACAAATGCTTTGCACTTCTCCAAGATTGGTCTAGCTGCTCGACCAAGCTACCATAAAATTAGAGCATTAGGTGATATAGTTTTTTTACCTCTGTAAACCAGCGTGAGGTTGCCCGGACTCTCTGCACAGTGTGCCTGGTTTTGCACACTACATAGATCTACTCATAATCTGCACACCATAAGGCAGGCAAGACTGCAGGTGGATTATGAGGAGAAGGACTGGGCCGGACTTCTAGAGGTGCTTGACTGTGGGACGAGAGAGGTATGTTTGAGATTTTGTCTTTTTAAGTCATTGCAAGATTGGCACTGGTTCCCCGTAATGCTGCTAGCATTTGCTCTGCTGCCCCACATGGCTCCCTGGACTTCTCCTGTCTGCAGGGCTGTCTCTTGCATACAGTGCTTGCTACAGCTAAGATATACATTCTCTGTCACTGGTGTTCTTCCACACCTCCTCGCAATGTACCAAGCCGCCTCCCATGAATGAGTCATCTACAACTTCCAGGACAGAACAAAGGCCTTTCTTCAAACCTGGTTGTGTGCCTTTATACCCCTATGGCACCCGCTTTATGAACCTGCCCAGACACAACCCCTTCCCCTGATGACATGTACCCCTCCTCCCTCTCATGCCTTCCAGCCCCTTGGATGCTCAAACTCGAGAACAGGCCCCCCTTTTTTGGCCCTTGTTTTATCTCCCCCACGACTGACTTGGATACCATTATGGCTTTGCATGTTCTTCTTAACATCTGTTCCACTGCATTAGGGGTCTCTATTTTGGGGGCTCTAGCCTTAATACTCGACACGTGCCTAGCACCTTTGCTTTATTTCAGACTGTATTAATTGCTGATGTGTAATAGTTTTGCTATTGATTTCTGACATTCACCGCCCCTATTCCTTTTTGGTGTATTGTTATGTTTTGATCCTTCAATAAAGAATTGCGAAACATTTGAGCTATTTTCTTTAACATATATCCTAACTGCTAAGATTGAGGCTAGGTCCAATGAAGAGATTACAGAGGAATATTCTGAAGTTGCGTTGTTGTGAAAAAACAAACGTTCAACCTTTGTCTTGAATATTTATATGAAATGTTCAAATGAGGGTTATATTCTATTAAGGTACCTTGTGAAAGAACAAGAGATATACTTTAAGAGGCTTAATGCATATATGTTTGCAGGTGTTATGATTAATGAATTCGAATTCTCATAAGGATAGTAAGATTATTGGTTATGTTTCCACCTTGACAGAAGTCAAGTAGAAAACTGCACATTTATCTATAGGAGTTTTATTGATAGCATGTTTAGTTTTCAGGAATTACGTTTTCTGAATTGAAGCGCGGAATTCTGGTTAGAAGTAGATAGTGTTCCAGGGATATCATGTTACAATTGCAGTTAAATGTAGTTCTCTGAACAGCCACCCATTTAGGAATGTTCTTTTGTCTTATAGAAATGTATTACATTCTGCACACTTCATTTACCAGCGAAGTCAAGAGGAAAAAGTGGTAAAGTCTTGGCTCTATGCTTTGGGGGTCATTTGGTGACCGCCAGGGCCAACGACCGCGGAAGCACCGCCAACAGGCTGGCGGTGCTTCCTGGGCCATTCTGACCACGGCGGTAAAGCCGCGGTCAGAAAAGGGGAACCATCGGTTTCCCGCCGGTTTACCCCTGGCCCAGGGAATCCTCCATGGCGGCGCTGCTTGCAGCGCCGCCATGGGGATTCCGACCCCCTTCCCGCCATCCTGTTCCTGGCGGTTTTTACCGCCAGGAACAGGATGGTGGGAACGGGTGTCGTGGGGCCCCTGGGGGCCCCTGCACTGCCCATGCCACTGGCATGGGCAGTGCAGGGGCTCCCTAACAGGGCCCCATAATGATTTTCAGTGTCTGCTTTGCAGACACTGAAAATCGCGACGGGTGCCACTGCACTAGTCGCACCCCAGCAACTCCGCCGGCTCCATTCGGAGCTGGCTTCATCGTTGCTGGGTCTTTCCCGCTGGGCCGGCGGGCGGCCTTTTGGCGGTTGCCCGCCGGCCCAGCGGGAAAGCCAGAACGGCCGCCGCGGTCTTTTGACCGCGGTGCAGTCATTCGGCGGTTCCCGCCAGGCGGGCGGCGGTTTTGTCTCTTATCCCATTCCCCTTTCTGCACTTCTTTCACTGTCCTTTGGAATTCTATATGTGTGGTCACTGGTGAAGCTGTCGAGATAGAAAAGAGCATCTCTTCTGTTAGTTCATATGCACAAGACTAGTCCAACCTGACACCTTCTCATACTCCGAAAGATACCATCTACTGCCCTCAAATAACATCCCCTTCACTTCACATGCAGAGCTTTTCCCACTAGCAGTTCTAATCTCTATCCCTCTTGCACTGCCCAGTAAGCTCCTACAGTTCATTATCTGTCGTTTTACTACATGGTATAACTTTACAAGATGGCTGATGTTCTCCCTCTTCTCTCAGGCTAATGCTAGTCCTTTCTCAGTGCTTTGCAGTTGTGCTGCTTCTTACTTCACCTTCTCTTCCAAAGTTTAAGGTTCTTTATAATATGACATCTGGGCTATTCTTAAATTTGACTTTCTTTTTTACTATGGGGCAGCTAGTTTCTGGGATGCATGGACGTAATACTGGGCTCTCCAGGCTGTACCTCTTCCATTTACACTGCTAACCAAACATCATGTCCTCAACTGGGAAAACATATTTAGCACACCACCAATGGGCATTGCTGACTCATTTAGTTCTGCCAAATTAAAAACAAGCAGAGAAGTTGCTGCATTGCCTAACGTGGTAAGGGCAATAGGATGTGTCCCAATCCATAACATGGCACACTTTCATAGAGAGATTGGAATGCTAGACGCTCTATAAGTGCAGCAGAGAAAAGACAATGCAGTGCATATCCTGCCTCCGCGCCCACCCATGACAGCATTTCTCAACTGCAAAATAGCTCTATCAGTAGCATGATGTAAAATAAAATGACGGTGCACCACTACACAGAGTGAGGAAGGGGAATTTATACTCCCAGAACTCAAAAATATTTATGAAAAATGGGCTGAAATGGGGGCCTCAAAACGCGTAGCCTCTGTGTACTACATGGGCCTGCATTACACACCCTTTAAGAGCTGTCTTAAAACTTGAATGTCATTGGGAAGAAAAGACAATGGCTGAAACGGCTGCTGAATGCTCAATCTATGCTTGCTGACCTGTGGCTTGTGTGTGTACATGATCCAGTGATGCTCTGCCAAGTGTGTCCGTTCGAGACCTTTTGTAATCGGCTGCATATTTTAAAGGTTTGAAAGATGAGGAAGTGCGTTTTTCTAATAATATGTTCTTGTAGTCCTAAATTTAGAACTAAAATGTAGTGCATGCCTTTCCTTGACTTTCGTAGCTTACTGCTGTACTGGCGTACATCCCCATAATTATTGCTGCACGGGGCTGAGGCTTTAATAATTGATTTAATCACTCAAATATGCACATTTTTAATGGCCATGTTTGCTTATAAGTGCAATTAATTATGATTTGTTTTGATCAGTTTTGACTTTTCATACTGTTACATACCCTACTATTAATATCATCCTCTTTTTTAACTACATTTGAGGTAAATTAATTAATACAAAGATGCATACTGAAGTACGTACAGATTAACTCCAAAATTTTAATGTTAAAAGAGCATTCCTAACTAATGGTAAAAGAACATTCATATGGCTAACATTTTGTTCTAATTCCCACACATTTAGAGGAAATTTAAACGCTAATGATGTCTCTTTGCTACACCAAACCTTTAGCATGTGCTTGTTGTTTTTATACCTCCTTCTGTTATCTCACACAAACATATTAGGAGTTCGGCGTTTTGCACTCGTATGTCTAGCGTGTTGTTAGGTATTGAAATGTAGTGTATATTAAAAATACATGGGCAATGCATGCTAACACTCCGTATTTGAAACAGAGTGCCTGACTCCTTTGCCTGTTTCTAATTTCAGAGGCGAAATGATAGAGAGTTAAATTGATTAGCTAGAGCGCATATGAAAATACTTGCCTTGTATCCCTTTGTGAGCCAAAGATGGCATATTTTATTTTTATAGAAAACTTTATTGGTCTTTATTGGATTTATTGGTCTTCGTGAGAATATGTAGCAAATGGGATCCGCTCATTTAGTCCCCTAGGATTTTTCCAAATTTACTACCCAGTTTAGGATCATTACTGAGTCCTACTCACCGTAAAATCACAGTGATTGGACTGAATGCGCTAAAGAATGCCACTGCTGCGCAGCTAGGGTAAGAGGCACTGGACTTGTTACATGTGAAGAAACGAACGGACATGTTTCCTGGCTGCTCATGCAAGGCTACCATTGTGCATATCGTGGTATCTGCACTCAGAAAGCCTGTAACAGAAGGGACTTTTCAGGGATTGGTACTGACCTGATGTAGGCCTTAGAAAGTGAGTGGGTATTCATAGTGTATGTATGTAGTCCTAATTGAAGGTCTGTGGTTCTTACACAGTATTACACATTATAGGCAAAATCTGCCCTAATGTATAGCTTTGGTCCGCTTAAGCCGACAAGGTTTAGCAAGATACCAGTCTGGGGGTAGGTAAATATCCACCCTGAGTGTGTATTTACAGTCCCTAGCATTCTGTCTACACAAATTATGACACCTTCAGATTTATCTTTTTTCCCTAGCTCAGCTCATAATTAGTTTCAAGGCATTTGCCTCCCCCCCACACGGACAAGACAATTACTCTGTTCCCCAGAGGAGGGATTGAAGGCCAATTAACAGTGCCTGGCCAAGTTCTTGGGAAAGGAAAGGGTAGGGAAGAAGTCTGCATCTGTTAATTAGCTTTTCATACTGCACCTGAGCTGGGACTCCACAGGCCCACTGCAACAAAGGAGCAGGGCCAAACCTTTAGAACTGTTACAGGTGGCACTCACCGTAGAAGTTTTAGTGGGACGGTTCAGGCAGCTGTGTCATCTTGGGGTGGAATGAGGCTCTTGGGGAAGCTCTTTGCACAGACAACTTATAGTCAGTATATTGGTTGGTCTTAGAATGCTGTGTATAAGGGTTGCAACAGGGATAGATGATGTGGCACCCTAAGATTGGCCAAGGGTGCTTCACTTCTACAGCTTTCCACTCGCATTTAAAAGCTCCTGCTCAAGGGAGAGGCATATGAGAAGACACTCCATCTGGGAGTGATGACAGAGAAGGAATGCCCAGCCAAAAGGAGAGGACATCTGATGCCCTTCAAGGATTGACTGAAGGACGTGAACTGTAGCTGGGCCCCAAGACTAGGATCAGTCTCTTCGGGGCCAGTGTCCTTCAAGATGTCCTTCAAGAAGCCATGATGCTCTGGGACCAAGAGGGTGGGACAGGGAGGATGTTTTGATGGTTAGCTGTGGATGGTCTGCTCAAGATGCCCCCACAAGTGCAAAAAATATTACCAGGAGCTAGACAGAGGACAGGCCTTGGGGCCAGGAGCCATTAAATTTATGTTTCCATCAAAACTCCCCTTTAGAGACCAGGAGTAAAACAAGCCAAAACCCATGAAAATCAGCCCTAAGTGCTGGTAAAATGGGCTTGTGAAGTCTGCCCCCCACCCCCCAGCAGAAAATAAATGAAACACTGAACAGATACTGCTCTGCTGCATACATACTACATTTGCCCCTGGGTTGGGCCAGGGTACAGAGGATGGAGCATCAATCTCTGTTTGTACCAGGGGGGAGAGGGCATGTGTAGAGTTCAATGCTTGGACATCTCTCTGTGAGCTGGTGCAAGCAAAGCAGATCCCAGGGACTCAATCTCTGGGACCACAGGGGCCAAACCTGTGCTGGGGGTGTTAGCGACCTCAGTGCATTGGTCCTTCCCACAGACTGGAGCAGTAGAAGAATTTGCTACCATTCGCTATCCCCGATGGTATCCAGGGAGCTGATTGGAGCCACAAGGAAATTGGAACTTCCCCTGTATCCTCCAATGACCCCTGCCTCTTGTGGGTGTCCTGTGTGGGACTGGGACACCCAGTAAATAAAAGAAAAGGGCAATGACATGGGGTAGAAGAGAGTAGAGCAAGCAAGCCATAGATTAGGTGTTTCCTTCCCGTGGCACAGAGAGACCCATAATACCCCATAAGGGGCCAGAATTTAAATACTATTGCTTGAGATATTGCAAGGAGGTGCTAGGGCCCCACTAAAATTCTGATATTGTATTGTAGTGGGCTGCAGACATTCCCACAGCCCCCTGGACTGTTTAAAAAGCACCAACTCTATCTCTCCCAAGAAACTGAATCCCCAGCCCCAGAAGAGGCTTGCCTTTTCGTTCTAGCACTCCTAGAACTGGTCTTGTGCTCCAAAGTGGAAGGAAGTCTCATGGCTGGTTCTTCGACTGAAAGAGCATTCCGGTTAATGTAAAAAAAAAAGACTCAGGGCGTGGCTTCGGGCGTCAAGATGGCGGTCGCACTCTGAGAGTGCTCTGGACCCCTCCGTCATACGCCCCATGAAGCTGCCATTATCTACACTATTGGCATTGCCCTAAATATGCCAGACGGCTCCTGGACCCCAGGGATCCCCCCGGAAATGAACAACGGCAAATCTGTGCCGTAAACGCCGGCCGCGACCGGATCGATAAATTCAAGATGGCGGCCGGGACTGTGGCGCTCTGCCGAACCCGAGGTGAGGGGCTCCCCCGCTGATGCAGCTGCTCTGTGGATGACGCTGGGGACGTCGGCCCTGCGCTTCGGAGCCCAGGCCTCCCGTGGGCCGAAACGAGATTGTGGTGGGGACGACCGAGGAGAGCTCCTGGCGACCCGGACCCCGCTGTGCATCTGCGCGGAGGTCCGGGAGGTGTGAGAGATGACCCGGGATGCGGAGGGGTCTTTTCTATCCGGACTGACTGAGGCGGGGGGATCGTGACGCCCGGCCGTGCCTCTGTGAGGAGCCTGTCTGCAGGGGCGGCCGTCCTGAGTGGTGAGATCGACGCCGTGGGCACCGGGCCCCAGTGGACTGGACTGAGATTGCACGAGCAGCTGCGGTAGGGCTCCCGGCGGCCCGGACTCCGCCGTGCAGGTATGCGGGGCTCCGAGAGGCAAGCTGAATTAAATGAGGAGACCGCCATGTGGGGCACTCCCACTCCCGGTCGTCGGCTCTGAGCGCCTGGGACGAAGTGGGTGGTCCCCAGATGGCCGCTGGTTTTGGGCCCTGGGAGGCGAGAAGACACCGGGCCGGGAGGTGGGGCCCCTCCCCCCCTTGGAAGGAAAAAGGTGCTCCGGCACGAACTCGGCAGGGAGAAAGGTCCCAATCGAAACAATGCACCGCGTGATTGAATCCATAAAAGAATAAGACCTACCGTCCCGACTGATGCGGAGGGACCTCTCCGTGCCCTAGCCACGTCCCGGGGACGCAGTGCAAGAAGTGTATTCCGACCAGCCCCGGCCAGGGGGATCTACTAGAGGCGTGCGGGACCACGGGGAAAGCAAAGAGCCCTACAATCTACTGATGACCTAGAGGTGCGAGGCAGGGCCTGCCGCAGAACCGGGAAGTCGCTTGGCGGCGTGAATTAGCGGAGTGGTGAGGACCAGTGCCCGCCAGACCCCAGGGAGGTGACTGGGTCAGTGCCCACCCGCATGTGCTTTTGATACCCCGCTGGTGGACCTGGGCGCCGACAAGCTGCCCCAAATTACCTGAGACAGAATGGGAATGGACAAAGCGAATAAACAACCCCCGGCCTCCCAGCAAAAGATCGACCAGTTCACGATGCCAGCGGGCCCCAGGAGAGAAGGGGAAACTGCTAGTGGAGGCCCAGCGCTAGACGGAGTAAGCGCCATCCAATTCAGTCATCGCAGTCGGCTGTGGAGACCAGAATCGGGGAAGTGCGTGAGGAAATGGGCCTTATCAGGCAGGACCTCAGAAATGCAGTGAGTCGAATTACTGAAGTGGAAGGCCGGGTCTCCCAAACTGAGGACGAACTGGCTGATCTTAGAACAAAAGTGGCCCAGCTACAGACTCGAACTAGCGAGCTGCACCGCCGTGCAGAGGATGCAGAAAATCAATCTAGACGCAACAACCTGCGTTTTATCGGATTCCCGGAGGGCGCTGAGGAAGACAAAGTTTCAGAATTTTTGGAGCACTGGATCAAGACCTGGATACCAGACCAGGCCCTCTCACCCTGGTTTGCAACTGAACGCGCCCACGGAGCCCTTGCACCGCGGCCCCCTCCGGGTGGCCCGAAGCGCCCGATGATCGCACGTTTTTTAACTTCAAAGATCGAGACAATATCCTTAAAGAGGTGAGACACTTGGAAGATCTTCAATGGGAGAATCATAAGATCTTAATATTCCCAGACTACACACGAGAGGTCCAGACCCGCCGCCGATCGTATGAGCAAGTCAAACAAAAACTTAGAGCAATGCAACTCTCATACATGCTCCTCTTCCCCGCGCGGCTTAAAGTCATTATGGCTGGTAGGGCGCATTTCTTTGAATCTCCGGAGGAGGCATGGGACTGGCTGACCGAGCAGGGTATTGGAGCCCAAAGGGGACCCCTGAAACAAGGGGGAGAACCCGCTCGGGATAGGCCCCCCCCATGGGAGGACCCCGAAGGAGCCAGAGGCGTACCAGATCCCAGAAGGGGGGGCGAGGGGACCTAACCGTTCCCGGAAGTGGAGAGATGGCTGGAGACCCTGACCCCCGGATGGAGGGGGCCTCCGTTGAGTCCCCGGAGGTGCAGGACCAGGTGCGAGCCGAGGATGGCGGCCGTCTGAGCCAGTCCCCGGTGCTTGGCTGAAATGTTACACGGAGCTCCCATTGTGACACATGGAGGGCACCGAGGGGACTGGATCGCCCATACGGGGCCCTCCGGGGCGCATCGTCGGATGGCCCGGCGGCTCCCTGGGGTTCGCCAAATACGACTTGACGACTTTTCATTGATGATTGCAGAATGATCCGACTGAATGGAGGGGTCCACCACTCCACTCCCACGACAGTCTTATTGGCTGTTTTGTTCTGGTTGGGTACATGGGTGACAGATGCTTCCGGGGTGGGAGTATGGGGGGGGGGCAGTTGGGGGGTGAGAAGTTTGAGTTGGGGTTAGATAGTAACACTCAGTCACTTATTCACTATAGGTTTAGTATTTCAATGTTATCTTTTAAGCGGTCATCCTTGTTTCCACTGATGGACTCCCGACAAGATACGGCACCCACGCAGCCCACGACTGGTCCTCACTGACACAAATCATCTCCTGGAATGTAAACGGGCTCTTAGACAAGATCAAAAGATCCGCAGTTTTCAACACCCTCCGCAGATACTCCCCCTCAGTGGTCCTACTGCAGGAAACCCATCTCCTAGGAACTAAATGCCCTATGCTCACACGGGGAGGATTTGATAGGGTTTACCACGCAGGTTTCTCCAGGGGATCCAGGGGAGTGGCCATCCTACTTAGTCGCTCACTACCTATGGTGATTACATCTACACTGTCCGACCCACAGGGCAGGTTCGTAGTAGCTTCAGGGGTGCTTCACGGCTCACCGCTGAACCTTATATGCGCATACGCCCCCCCAGCGGGATTCGATGCCTTCCTAATCTCACTCCGCCAGGTGGTAGCGGGACTCCCCCAGGGAACCACGTTGATAGGAGGGGATTTTAATGCTGTTCTGGACCCCAAACTGGATGTATCCGGTGACATTACCGCTGGTAGGTCCTCCCGGGCTGCGAGTCTTAACGGATGGGTGGAGAGCCTTGGCCTCTGCGAGGTATGGAGAACCTGGCACCCTAAAGAACGTCAATACACAAACACATCAGCCGCCCCCTGGACACATTCCAGAATTGACTTAATATTTATGCCTGCTTTAGACATCACCGGTGTCATGGGGGCTGATATACTGCCACGAGGGGTCTCAGACCACGCACCTGTGCGAGTCCGACTGGGTGGAACAGACTCCACCAGACGCCCGATATGGCGACTGAACGCATGGTATTTACAAGATAACGAATATACCCTTGAAATAAGAGACCGCCTTGCTCAGTATTTTGAACTGAACTTGGGAACGGTCCAGTCCCCAGGTATAATATGGGCCGCTTGCAAAGTCACACTAAGAGGACATGCCAAGTGTCTTCTTCGAGCACGTGAGCATGCTCGAGACTCACGAGTGGCTGAGTTGGAGGCTGAGGCGCTAAACTTGGAGCACCAACAAACAACCTTATCCTCGGCCTCTACTCTGAGGCAACTCACTAGGACCCGAGAGGAAATCAGGCACTTAGGGGGTGATTCTAATCCTGGCGGGCGGCGGAGGCCGCCCGCCAGAATTCCGCCCCCATAATACCGCTCCGCGGTCAGAAGACCGCAGAGGGTATTATGAGTTTTTCCCTGGGCTGGCGGGCGGTCTCCAAAAGACCGCCCGCCAGCCCAGGGAAAAACTCCCTTCCCACGAGGATGCCGGCTCGTAATCGAGCCGGCGGAGTGGGAAGGTGCGACGGGTGCAGTAGCACCCGTCGCGTATTTCAGTGTCTGCAAGGCAGACACTGAAATACCTTGCGGGGCCCTCTTACGGGGGCCCCTGCCGTGCCCATGCCATTGGCATGGGCACGGCAGGGGCCCCCAGGGGCCCCGCGACCCCCCCTACCGCCATCCTGTTCATGGCGGCTTTCCCGCCATGAACAGGATGGCGGTAGGGGGGTCAGAATCCCCCATGGCGGCGCAGCAAGCTGCGCCGCCATGGGGGATTCTGAGGGCAGCGGTAAACCGGCGGGAGACCGCCGGTTTACCCTTTCTGACCGCGGCCAAAGCGCCGCGGTCAGAATGCCCTGCGGGGCACCGCCGGCCTGTCGGCGGTGCTTCCGCCGACCCTCGCCCCGGCGGTCGAAGACCGCCGGGGTTAGAATCAAGGCCTTAGTGCTTGAGTCGGCAAAACACCTATGGAGAGCATCGGCCGCCCGAATATATGGCTGGGGGGACAAGAATGGAAAACTTCTGCATTGGTTGGCCACTCGCCCCTTGGCCAATAGAATCATACCTGAGATCAGAGACGACTCGGGTGCTCTCTCTAAAGCGCCCATTGAGATTGCACGGAGCTTTGCCTCTTATTATGCACGCCTGTACACAGAACACCCTCGGCCCACAATTGAAAGGGAATCCCCCCTCCTGAACGACATAACTCTTTCTAGAGTCTCCCAGACGGCCAGGAGTAGGATGGATGAGGAAATCAGCCTCACAGAAATAACCAGTGCGATTGCCAGCCTGGCATCAGGCAAGACCCCAGGTCCCGATGGATTTCCGCCAGAGATATACAAGAAATGTAGTGATATTCTGGCTCCACACCTGCTCAATATGTATGAAGAGGCTGCACAGAAGGGCCACTTCCCTCCTGGGATTGACCTAGCGACAATAGTAGTGGTCCCCAAGACCCAAATCCCGTCGCCACACTGCTCGGCATACCGACCCATCTCACTCCTCAACACTGAAGTCAAAGTACTATCCTCAATCCTGGCCTCAAGGCTAAGAGATGTAATGCCCACGCTGGTGCATCCTGACCAATGTGGCTTCATGCCTGCCCGTAGCACTAGGCACTGTATTAGGCGGTTACACCTAGCCTTGGCGCATCAAAAGACCTTGTCTCACACCCCCCTGGCTTTGCTTTTACTCGATTTCGAGAAAGCCTTTGACACGGTAGACTGGTCCTACCTCGAAAACGTCCTACAAAGAAATGGACTTGGGCCTAGATTCCGGGGTCTAGTGAGACTAATTTATTCTAATCCAACGGCCCATGTCCAAGTGAACGGGGTAATCTCTGACCCATTCCCTATCGGCCGTGGCACCCGGCAGGGATGCCCATTATCCCCCCTGCTTTTTGCACTAATAATAGAGCCTCTGGCGAAATTGTTACGAGAAGACCCGCTGATAGAGGGCTGGCCCTAGCCCGTCTGCCAAGAGGACCGCGTGGCATTGTACGCGGACGACGTCCTGTTGTACATCTCAAACCCGGCTAAGAGTGGCCCCCGCATTCTACAAATTTTAGGTCTCTTCTCGGAAGCCTCAGGGTTGACCCTAAATCCTAGTAAATCCTTGCTGGTTCCACTCCATCAATCTCGAGACTGTATAGACTGGCAGCAAAACATTCCAATACGAAGGAATAGCTTTAAATACTTGGGTGTGCATTTCTCCTTGCTCCCTGAGCTAGCATGGGAGCTTAACATCACACCATTAACCAAGAGAATAAAAAACGACCTCCAACGATGGAGAGACCTCCCCCTTAATCTGCATGGGAGAATCGCACTTTACAAGACTTCTTTACCTCCTCCAGAATTTCCCTCACCCTATCCCCATGAGATGGTTCAGAGAGATGGACTCACAGGCACGCCAATTTTTATGGAATGGCACCCGTCCTCGATTGGCGCTTAAAACCTGTCAGAGAGACGTTTATGAAGGGGGATTGGGAATGTCCAACATCCATTACTACCACCTAGCAATGCAACTACTAGTGATCAATGATTGGGTGGGGGGTGGATGGACAGATCCGGCATATCGGCTAGAACTCCAGACCATGAGTTATCCAAAGATCTTTGATGCCCTGTACGGAGGCCCGATCTCACGCGGGACACCGGAGGTGACCGGGGTGGTGCTGCGGGGTTGGCGGACGGCCCAAAAGGTGACAGGGTGGTGGGGGCGCCACACCCATCAGACCCCACTATGGCAGGGAACACATTTAAGGGAAGTGGCGGGTCTGGATGGATTTCAGAAGTGGGACAACATAGGTATTTCTACACTGGGCGACGTATGGGACGGCTCACACATGCGCTCTTTTGAAGACCTACAGAAAATGTTTTCACTAAACAAGACACAATTCCATAGGTACCTCCAGATCCGCCACGCCTTACTGACAGAAATTCAGATAGGGGACGACATACCTGAGTACAGCCCTATGGAGGCGAAAGCTCTGATGGGGAACCTGGGTAGAGGAGGTGTCTCCCAGATATATCGTTCGTTAATCGCCATCACTGCCGACTCCCTAGAGGGGCTCCGCCGGAGATGGGAAGGGTGGGTGGGTCCTGTGGAAGAGGTAGACTGGAATGAAGCATTAGCAGCTCCACACACTTTAACGATGACGACTCGTCTCCGACTAATACAGACTTACTATCTCCATACGGCCTACCTAACACCCGTCAGGTTGTACAGGGCAGGTCTCCGTACCGCAGCCGACTGTCCACGTTGTATGGACCCAGACGCAGACTTTTTCCACATGGTATGGTCCTGCCCAATCATTAAAGCTTACTGGAAGGCTGTTACAAGGGAGATCTCAACGGCCTTACAGATGGACATGGGGTTGACACCAAAGCCGCTCCTGCTGGGGATTATGGGTGATACTGGACTGAGGAGGGCGGAACGGACCTTTCTGGGGGTGGCGTGCTTAGTGGCTAAAAGAGACATAATGGCAGACTGGAAAACCAAAAGCGCACCAACTTTGACTAAATGGAGGCGAGGAGTGGATTGGTGTGCTCAACGTGAAAAACTCGTCTACGAGGCTAGAGGGTGCCCGAATAAATATAATAAGGTGTGGGGGAAATGGGAGGCCACAACAATCAACCTCCCTGCACTATCGACTGGCTCAACGCCGGAAGAGCCTGAACAAGCCCTTCCTTCTCCCCCTTCTAATGGGTGAAAACATTCACGAGACACTTTTGCAGGGAGGTGCATAATCTTCCCACTCAGTGTGTTGTCCAGGACTCGGGATTGACCTTGTTCGGTGCCCGTTGGCGCCTAGTTACATGTATGTATCACTGTTTTACCTTGCAAAACCAATAAAAATGTCTTTATAAAAAATAAAAAAAGACTCACGCACATATTGAATTTTAATACTTTATTTAAAATGTTGATGTCAACAATGTAATGTTTGCACTGAAATCAAGGCTTTATAATATAGTACTATCTACATTGAATGCAGTGGTGGTATAATGTTGAATCACAACAAGTGGCTATTTTTATTGATGTGGCAATACCCTGAAACTGTCAGTAGGCCTCCCTCTTTTTAAAATTATACTCAGTTGTTTTGTGATGTTACATCTATTGTAGGTGGGGGTATTGTGGACCCACTGGGGGTGTAATATTATATTAGGTATCACCAAAGTTATTTTCATCTTGCTAAATGCATACATTTGTAATTTAATGCATAATATATATTAGTGTGTGTGTGTGTGTGTGCAATAAAAGTGTTTTTCCTTTTAAGAAAAAGCACTGACTGGACAATAATTTATGTGTTGTTACTGCGTACCAGTGAACTCTGTTTACTAGCCTACACCACCTCCCAGGAGTGGGCCATTGAATGCTCTGTTCCACTATCCTGAAAGAATAAAGTGCTACAATGCGGTATTTGTCTCCTCGTAAAAAGGTAATTGCTGCCATATTACTTGTGAAGGATTCACATCCTTCCCTACTAGTAACCCATTTTTTTTACAGAACACATTTAACTAAACTTGGGCAATCAATGACATTCCATTTCACATATTCAATTATATTTTGAAACATGCAATGCAGGCAATCAATGTAGTGCATCTTTATGGCACTTAATCATCTCCCCCTTTTACTATGCAGCTCCATAATATTTCTGCCAGTTTGCCCAAACAGACTATTGTTTTGGAGAAAGCATATTTCTTTGTACACCTGTTTTTCTAAGACCTTAAAATGGTCCAAGTCCCCTTTCCATTTATTCAAGCTCAGAGTACCTGTGGCTCACCAGGATTAGGCAATGTCTCTCTCATCTTTAATTCATAAAGATACAATGAACAGTGAGATCAGTCTGCAGCTCTTGTGTTTGATTTTGTAGAACAAATCGAGCCAAAGGAACAATTTGTACATGACTACATTCAGAAAGTACACATACCGCCTTGTTCTAGTACTTTTGCAGTGTGGTGCATCCTGTCCCCAAATGCAAAAAGTCTCCTCTACCGTCTGCACATCGCACACAGGTTGAATAGGCCTTGTTATCCATCTTACAACTGCTCCCTTGTATAGCAAATCTACGCAAACATTTGACAGTATCAGTCTGCATGGTGCTGCAGTATCAATTTTCTGGTGGGCCCATTAATGCCTCCTGCCATTCACTATCTTCAAGGGCATCTTATGTCATCCTCCCAAGTAGTTCTCACGAAGAACCTTGCATTTGGTGAGTGTATTTTCAGTGTTGTGTTGATATACTAATTTCTATTTGTGTCCAGCTGGCCCATGGTGAATTTTGTTTCCAATTGACTAAATTCTGGGATGCTGCTGGGAATGGGCCTCTCTACAGGGTCACATCCAAACTTTTTGCCTTCCTCCTCCTTCTTTTTGATGGATTTGTGCTTGTTGGCCTTAGGATTCTATGCACCTTACCACTGCTAACCAGTAGTAAAGTGTTTGTGCTCGCCCCCTAAAACATGATTCGAGTGGCATATACCCAGTTGGCATATTTAATTTACATGTAAATCCCTTTTAGAGTGGTATGCTATATAACTAGGGCCTGTAAATTAGATGCTACCACTAGGCCTGCAGCACCTACATTGTCACCCAATTAAGAAGCACCTTAAAACATGTCCCAGGCCTGCCATTGCAACCTGAAGACAGTGTCCTATTGCCATGTTGACTTGGCATTTAAAACCTCTTTCCAAGCCTTAAACACCACTTTTATTTCATCTAAGTTACCCCTAAGGGTGGCTCTAGGTAGCCCAAAGGGCATGGGGCTGTGTAAATAGAAGGTAGGGCATGTACTTTTAAGCTTTACATGACCTAAAAGTGAACAATTCCCAAATTCGTTTTTTCACTACTATGAGACCTACCCCTCTCGTAGGATACCTTTGGAACTAATTATTATATTTATAATCTGTAATTCCTAAACAAGAGGAGGGACCTATGTCATTAGTGAACCTATGAACTTGTAATGATAAACCCTCTTTAATGGTAAAGTTGAATTTATCATTACAAGTTTGAAAATGCCACTTTTAGTAAGTTGGCATTTTCCTGTCCCTAGCCCTCTGTGCCTGCAGCCTGCCTTAGGTCACATGACATGGTGTAATTAACAGGGCTTTGTGAATTCCTCCCAGACAGTCACACAATAGTGGATTGGTAGAGACTGAATGAGCCATGAACTGACTTGATTGGGGGTGCTAAGCCTAGCCCCACTTGCACCTGAATTGGCTGTGCTATGCCACCACACAAGAGGCTTAACGACCCTGTATTGTCAGTGCAACCAGCTAGGAGCCACAGCAGGAGAGACAGGAAACTTCTGGAAATTCACAGAACCCTTCTGGAAACTTCTCCCAACTTCTAGGAGCAGGGCACCAAGATATAGAAAATAGGGCTCTCAAACCCACTCTTCGGTTTACTAATGGGCCTGCAGATGGGCTCTCAGAGGACTGCCTGTTGCTGTGACCTGCTGTGCACTCTACAACACTGCTGCTGTACCTGGAAGGACTGCTTTGCTGCCTGCCATGAGCCTTCAGAGACCAAGCCTGCTGTGGAGCCCTGGATTTTCTCCTGCATCCAGGACCTCAGTAGTGACTCCAATGGCTAGTTTAGCAGGCTTCCTCTTCAGAGCCATGGGGCTCCCCATCTTGAACATGCGCTTGGACCCAGCCTGAGTAAGTCTTGAACCCCCAAGTGGTCTCTATCAATTCCTGGACCCTTGGTTGTGGTGGTGAAGTGCCTAGATGACCTTTTTCTAAAACTGAGGACATGCTATTTTGAACCTTACATTTTATTAATTCATAACTCTGATTCTACTCGTGTTTTAATGGTTTTGGTGTCAAATACTTTCTGACAAAATACTCTACATTTCTAAAATGGTTTGGGATTTGTATTGTGTTGTATTCTAACTGTATTGCTGTTTGTGCACTGCATAAATACTAAACACATTGGGGGTCATTCTGACCCTGGCGGCCGGTGACCGCCAGGGTCACCGACCACGGGAGCACCGCCAACAGGCTGGCGGTGCTCCCAAGGCCATTCTGACCGCGGCGGATCAGCCGCGGCCAGAAACGGTAAACCGGCGGTCTCCCGCCGGTTTACCACTGCCCTACAGAATCCTCCATGGCGGCGGAGCGCGCTCCGCCGCCATGGGGATTCTGACACCCCCTACCGCCATCCTGTTCCTGGCGGGTCTCCCGCCAGGAACAGGATGGCGGTAGGGGGTGCCGCGGGGCCCCTGGGGGCCCCTGCAGTGCCCATGCCCATGGCATGGGCACTGCAGGGGCCCCCGTGAGAGGGCCCCACAAAGTATTTCAGTGTCTGCAATGCAGACACTGAAATACTCGACGGGTGCAAACTTCACCCGTCGCACATACCCACTCCGCCGGCTCAATTCGGAGCCGGCTTCCTCGTGGGGAGGGGTTTCCCGCTGGGCTGGCGGGCGGCCTCCTGGCGGCCTCGGAATCAGGCCCATTGCCTCTAAGTTTAGCCTTACTGTTTTTTGTGTCAAGCTAACCAGGGTTAAGTACAGGTTAAATTAGTGACGTTTTGTGGTTCACCCTGCAAGGGATTGTAGCTGTTGCTTGACCAGGGCTCATACCCCAGTCAACCCACCACATAATGTCTCACAGATGACATGTAGCGAGGTAAGGTAAGATGCAACTGCATGTGTGAGCGGTAAATGATTTAAATAAATATGTTTTAAGCACGCTGAGTTCTCCTTGCAAGCACATTTCTTTAATACCAGAATGATAGTTATGTCTCCAGGAGTAGGTGGAGATTCCCAGAGTATCCCAATCCTTAAACTCAGATAGTTCTTAGCTTCAGGCATGAAGGATCGCACCCATAATGGCATTTGCTTAGAGACTGTTGTTCACCATCCCATCCCGCAGGTAGTCTTATTTCTGATCGAGAGGACCATTTTCTCATTTGAGGGCATTCCCGGTGGCATTAACTCTCTGTATAGAAAGTGCTTTGGATCATTCATTCCCAGAGTCCACCATGCACTTGTGTATGCAGGACATAGGGGGTTATTCTAACTTTGGAGGAGGTGTTAATCCGTCCCAAAAGTGACGGAAAAGTGACGGATTTACCACCAGCCGTATTACGAGTCCATTATATCCTATGGAACTCGTAATACGGCTGGTGGTATATCCGTCACTTTACCGTCACTTTTGGGACGGATTAACACTCCTCCAAAGTTAGAATAACCCCCATAGTCTTATGTAGAATATACAATTGTTGATCACTGCTAAGTGAGCTGCCCTATGATCTGCAAATAAATCAGCATGCCCAAACCACCATTGTACAACAATTCACAGTATTTTACCAAACTAACTTGCAAAGTTTTATTATGCCAACTGAATGATCTAGTTGCAGAGGAGACTTGTGTGAAGAATTGTTTTGAATCTTGAAAGGGAAATTTTGCAATGTATAAACCATTCTTAATAGAAACACAATTTGTATCAGGGGTACTCTACCAATCAAGGAGATCGACAGCTGGATCTGAAATGGTGCATTTGTTTTCTAGCTTGTATAATTGTGTGGCTGTATTCTTCTCCCATGCTCATTCTTTATGTGTGCTGTAAATATGTGAATCCATCTTTGAGTAAGTTGATTGACTTTCGTTCCAACTAGCCCTTGTCTAAAGCTAAGGGCCTGATTAAGAGTGTGGCAGTCTGTGCACAACCAAGGCAGCGGCGGTCCCAGCACCATCTGCTTGGCGGTCTGACCACTGTATTGTGATGTTGGTGGTCCCAGAGAGCAAAGACAGCTGCGGTCCAGCTGGCACCACCAAGCAGCACAGACCACCACAGTGACACAGCAGGACACACAGACAGCAAAGCCAGTGTTGTCACCGGACTCATTATGATGTTGCACACCACCAATGTTACCGTGGCGGTCAAACCACCACGTCCCAGCAGACAGAAACGGAGAGTATAAAGGGAGTAACTCACCTGCTTTACACGGCCTATGCCACCCTAGAGCCCATCAACCATGTCCCGCTGCTGCTGCTGCTCATCGAAGGAGCCCAAAATCCATGCCGCCATGGATGCAACTGACAGTAAGTACACACACCTACCTGTGTCATTACGCTCAACAACAGTTCGTTGTGCCTTTGTCCACATGATATGGGGGTCCCATAACACCACAAATGCTGATGACATTGGACAATACGCGTGTCATTGTGTTCACAGTTGGAGTTATTCACAATGAATGACACATTCACAGCTATCAAACACCCGCTTTGGGCAGGTCACTGACACTGCACCACAAAACTACACAAAAACACATGTCTGCTGATCTCAGTCACAAGGGCAGCAAAGTATGCACAGAATTGTGCCACACAACAGCAACAAGACAGCAACATCACATCTACTAATACAACTGACACCCTCACATTGTACACACGCCATGGACTGTCGTCAGATTGAACACATATATTTACCAATGTGTCATAGAACACAAACAACCCTCCTATGTAACAGCCCTGCAATGGACCTACACATCACCCACATTGTAACACAATGGAAGGATAATGGGATGCACAATAGTTTGAAAGACAAATATAAAAAGCTCACTATTTAAAATGTACCTGCACGATAGGGATGGAGGCATCGGGAGCACTCACAGAAGGATGCTGCCCTGGGACACATTTCACTGTGTGCATGCCCCTAAAACAACATTTGCACAGGAACTGGCCCTTCATGTTTCTCAGGGACAAACAGTACTACAGCCAAGTGACATACCTATCAGCATACTGTGTAAGTGCAAGTCATGAAAGCACACACAACAGCAACAGCATGGGCCACACATTTAGATGAAGTAGCTGTAAGCTACACACATCAAAATTGACACATGCACATTGAAATACAAAGGAAGACAGAACAATAGAACCTGCTCCATGTCTGGACAAAGAAAACTCAAGCTTTCACACATGAGACAAATGTACAATCCATTTCAGGGGAACAAGTCTAACACCACAAATGCTGATGACATTGGACAACACAGATGAAATACTATACCAAACATAACACAATGCAATGACACCCCAATTGCATTAACACCCTCATATCCATACAGTCAACATCTACTTTTATCTTTGCTGACAACAGTACCGCCCACAAAGTTAGATATTGCAAACAACAGCAAATGGATCAGTAATTAGGCTGAAATATACACCACTGCGGGAATACATCACAAGTTACTCAGGAACAGCATAAAGGTAGAAAAGGAATTGCAGGACAAATGTGCACCCAAAACAAACCGAGGCAGAATAATGAGATCGGCCAGTCCATTTGAAAGACTTTTCACAGCACTGTGCCCACACTTGACTCCAATCACTGCCAGGGAATCTCCACAGAAAAGGGAGTCAAGTGGGCAGGCAGGCACCTCAGGGATCATCCTTGGGGGGGGAGGGGTTGATTTTGGATGGGTGGGTTTGGGGGGGTCTTTTTATTTGGAGGGGTGTGCTACATCTTTGAAGGGAGGGGTATGGGTGCTTGCAGAGGGGCAGGTGTGACGGGGAGGACTTGGATGTGGAAGGGATGGGTTACTATGGGGGCTCTTGGGCTTGGAAGGGCAGGTGGAAGGAACAGGGCAAAGGGCAAGCTCGAAAAGGAAACTCTCCTTGGAAACACAGGGGCGATCTGCAGTAGGGGTTGCGGATTTGGAGGTTGAGGGAGTGGTTGTTTGGTGTGTGGGTGTTGATGTCTTAGGTGTGTGCGTGTGTGAGGTATGCTTCTGTTCAGGTGGTGTCTGTTGCATGTATGAATGTTAGTGTGTGTGTGTCTTGGGGGTTGGGAGGTGGAGGTGCTGGGTGTTGGATGTGTGTGTGTTGGGGTGGTTTCTGTGGGTATGCTGGATGTTGTGGATGTTTGTGTGTCTGTTGGGGTGGTGTCTGTGGTTATGCCGGATGTGGTGAATGTTTGTATGTCTGCTGAGGGGGTGACTGTAGATATGTTGGATGTGGTGGATGTATCTGTGGATTTGCGGTGGTTTCTGCTGCTTTGATGGGTGTGGTAGATGGGGGTATGGTGTGTGTGAAGATATGTCACTGGCTAATGTTATGGTGTCTGTGGATACACCTTATGTGGTGTGTGAGTCAATGAAGGTGATAGGGTGTCTTGTGAAGTGGTGGCTGATGTTGTGTTTGTGAGTGTATGTTGACTGCCTGCATGCAAGTGTGTCTTGTGGTGTTTGTGTCAATGTGTGCTGCTTGTGTGTGTTGATGTGGGTGCATGCGGATGTGCTGTGTGCTTTGGACAGGTAAGGAAATAGGGGATTAGGATTGGGAAGAGAGAGGTGGAGGGGAAGGAACAGGGGCTGGGACAGAATTGCCTGCGGCAAAGGAGATGCCCACTCTCTTGGGGGAGCGGGCATGGTCAACTGGGTAGGGAGCAACAGGAAGGGTGGCGATAGAACTGGGGCTGGTGGACAAAGATGGTACAGGAGAAGGTCCTGATGGGTCTGCCACCACTAGGGAGTTGCCACTGGAGGTAGAATCTGATGATGAAGATGTTTATACTGTCTCTTCTGTGGCACTCACCCTCCAGGCCACTGGGTTCCTCTGTGTCGGTGGTCTCATGGCTGAAAGTACCATGGCCAGATGCTTCCCCACTTGGTTGTGCCCAGTCTCCTTCACTTGCCGTGGCTGATGCTGCAAATACAAAGAGGAAAATGGTCACCACATGTTCCTGAACATACTTGAACAACAGCTGTGATTAGCAAACATTACCATGACATAAAGTTGACCCCAGCAAAAAACTACAGCAAAGTGTCTCCTACATGTACCATACCATACTATGTGCATGCATGCCATCTGAACTGGTAACAGTTGCTCACAAGAAAATCAGGATCTCACAAAACTACAACTGCATGGCTGTAGTTGTGCAATCACAGTAACCATTGAACAAGTAGGAGACCACATCACCTTCAATGCTTTGCCTCGTGGAGCATACCTCGGTTACCTGTTGTCATACAATAGTAGGCCAATGTCAACTTCATTCCTACATATCCCACACAAGGTCATGCAGATATCTCTTTGTCACATACACAATAACACAACAATAAGAAATGATGCTCATAAAACCTGACATGTTGCTGACAACAGTACAGTAGCCTGAAGAAGCATACTTCACCATGTGAAAATTGTCCCAATGGAGTCAAGGAGGTAGTTCCAATGTTCTTCAGATATGTTACACATTTGGTATGGAAAGGTACACTGTAGACAAAATGTGCACATTGTCAGGAGATATATCTCTAAAATCCACAACACAATGAATCAGAAAGCCCCAGGGAATTCAGCACTAATGGCTAGCACCCCTTACAATGCCATACTCTGATTGCATTCTTAGATGCCATTAGTCGTTTGAATGTCAGAGAGG